>NW_022156810.1:0-292940 GCF_004353045.1 Thyridium curvatum | reverse complement strand
AGCTATCTTAGCTACGATCAAGTCACCCACCATTGCTCAGCAGCGCCCATCACTTACTGCTTACATAAACCCACACGCCTCCGGTCCTACGAAGTAGTCTTACCTCTTGGGATCAAGGATCGTCACAGATAGCTCTTTAGTATTTAAAATATCTTATTTAATAAAGTACCTTTAAGTAAAGCTATCTTAGCTATAATTAAGTTAACTACTATTGCTTAGTAGTGCCTATTACTTACTACTTATATAAATCTATATACCTCTAGTCCTATAAAGTAGTCTTACCTCTTAGGACTAAGGATTATTATATATTAAATACTCTTATTTAATCAATAGACTATGCCTTAAGTAATACTTATAGAAACTATATTAGAATCTCAATCTACTAATAACACATCCTTATTTATAATAGAATAAGCTAGTGCTAAAATCTAACGACTCTCTGCTCTAGTATAGGCCTTATAGGTAGGGGGTACCTAGAGTATAAAGTATGAAGTTCTACTAATATATAGAGGAAGTAAGAAAGATCTCTAAGGATTTCTTACTTAGTATAGAGGGTATCTTATAAAGTATAAACCTAACTTCCTATATCTAGATAATTAGGTACTCTTTATAATAACTTAGCTTAAAGGAGAAGCCCTTATCTAGTTTAAACCTATATAGAGGAACTACTTAGAATATCTAAAGAACGATAGAGACTCTAAGGCTTAAGCTATCTTTATAGGAGGTTTTGCTATGTTTAAGAAAGCTATTAAGGTAGCTTTTAGAGATTTAGATAAGGAATAAACAGTAGAATAATAGCTAATAGCACTCTAATAAATAGGATCTATATCTAGCTATATTATTAGATTTAGACAGGCTTTAAGTTCTCTTAAATAGGAAGATAAACCTCTAATAGTTATGTTTTATACTAGGCTAAAGATAGAAGTTAAGAATGAACTTGCTAAAATAGACTGACCTAAGAAGTTTATATAGTATATTATAATTATAGTCTAGATTAACAACTAACTTTATAAATAATAGATAGAATATAGGAGATAATAACTATAGGTATATCACTTAAGAACCTCTAATTAAGAAAGAAAAATAGTATGAGTAAAAGGCACTACAGCCTAGGGATCTATATAGTATATAGGACCTATAGAACTTAATGCTATAAAACAGAATAATAATAAGACCTACTATAACTATAGTAAGAAGGGACATTTTACCTATAACTACTAATAGAAAAAGTAAGAAAAAGTATCTAAGCCTATATAATAAGTAAGTATGGCTTAGAAGGCTAACTATAATAGTAAGCACTAGATGACATACTATAACAACACTTATCTAGTATATATCTAAGGTAAGAAGGCCTTAAGATAGTTCTTAAAAGTTATAGAATAACTAAAGGTTATTGCTATAAGAAAAAGAGGGTTATTTAAAAAGAAACTACTTAGGCTAAAGAAATAGAATGATACCCTATTAGGAATAAATAGGATTAAGTCTAGAGACAACTTAGATAAAGGATCTAAATTTATATAGGAGGGAGATATATACTTAGTAGCTATAGAAGATAATAATAAGTAAATATAGGTATAGCTTAAAGAAAAGAAAGACTAGAAGGAAAACCTGTTTACTTCTCTATTAGAAAGTGATGATAAGAAATATAGATAAATAATAGCTACTTAATAATAACTAGCTCTAAGCAGAGAATAGATGATTATTATACTTCTAGGAATAACTTCTTATTAAGTAGTAGTAGAAGGAAGAAGAGAGGTTGTATAAGATTAGGAGGATCTATAACTATATTATAAGGATGAATAATATAATTAGGTTTTATAGTCTATATATATATTTAATAAATACTTAAGGCATCTAGTAAAGAAACTAAAGTACTAATTTATACCTAGGTGGTAGAAAGAATTCCTACTATATATATATTTAGAAGAAGATCTAGAGTATTAGGAGATTTTTTATTAAGATATAATAAAGAGATATACTATTCTATAGATAAGACTTAACTATCTAGTTAACTATATACTTAGATAAAGAGTAATAATTAATTATATTATAGTAGTATGTAAAATTTACTGACTTAGAAAACTAGAGTTATAATATTAATAGTAGAAATTATAAGAAGAAGCTAGAAAAGAGTAAGTATACCTCTAATATAGTTAGATATAACAGTAGATATAGAGGGTAAGAGAAAGCACCTCTAATATCCTAATACTTACTTAGGGTAAGATATTCATCCTAGAGGAATAAGTAAAAACAGGACGACTAATATATATAGAGTATATAAAGTAACCCTATAAAGAAACTACCAGTCAGTCTATACTAAAAAATAATAAGTATTATTATTAGAGAGCTAAATAAACAGTAAAAAGATAAAGGATTTAAGAGCAACCTTTAACCTATTATTATTTATAGTAAAAATATAGCTTAGAGGATATAAGACTACCATATTAATAGATAGTAGAGCTTAAGAAAACTTTATATTACTATAGATAATAAATAAACTTAATATACTATAGGCTTATAAAAAGAACCCTTATAAATTATATATAGTAGAAGAGAAATCAATCTAGTATAATAGAGAAATTATTAACTAAGAGATATTATAAATCTCTATTATAATTAACTTTAAGAAAATACTAATCACTTTAGATATTACTAATATAGTAGAACATAATATAATATTAGGACTACTATAGCTATAGAAGTATAACCCTACTATTAATTAGTTTACTAACTAGCTAATCTAGATAATAAGGTCTAATTAGAAATAATTAAAGAAGGACTTAGCCTTTACTACTTCTTAAAGATAGAATGTATATAAGTTATAAACCTATAGAATATTATTATATCTAAAGAAAGATATGCCTAGAGAGATTATAATAATACTAGAAGAATATCACTAATATAATAAACTATTCTAAAAAGAACTAGAAATAGGATTACTATTATATTCATACTATAACTATAAGATACCTCTTAAATTAGAGATATAGCTAAAATTCTAGAAGATCTATAGGTTAAATAAATTATAGCTAAGTAAGCTAAAGAAGTATCTTAAGAAAAATCTTAGAAAGAGATATATTTAACTATTATAATTATTAATAGGATATCCTATCCTCTAGATACTTAAGAAGAATAGTAAATAGAGAATATATATTAACTATTAATAACTTAATAATATTATAATTAAGAATAGGTATCTATTATTATTAATTATTAAACTCTATAATAGGTTATATAGTGCTAACTAATTTACTATATTAGACCTATTAGATACCTATAACCTTATATATATTAAGAAGGAAGATAAGTAGAAAACAACCTTTTATACCTATCTAGGATATTATAAGTATCTTATAATGCCCTTTAGCCTTATAAATATGCCTATCTTATTCTAAAATATAATTAATAATATATTATAGAAGTACCTAGATAACTTTATTATTATCTATCTTAATAATATCCTAATCTACTCTAAAACCTTAGAGCAGTATTAGAAGTATGTCTACTAGGTACTATAAGCCTTATAGGATGTAAATCTATTAGTCAATCTAGATAAAAGTTAGTTTTATATCTAGGAGGTGGTTTATCTTAGACATTTAATTAAATCTAGATAAGTCTAGATAGATCTAATAAAACTAGAGGCAGTTAAGAACTAGCCTATACTAATAAATATTAAGAAAGTATAATTCTTCCTTAGATTTACTAACTACTATTAAAGGTACCTAAAAGATTATAGAGGACTGATAATCCTCTTAACCAATCTTATAAAGAAGAATATTAAGTTTAAATAGACATCTAAGTACTAAGCAGCCTTTAATTAGATTAAAAAGAATATACTTAAAGAACTAGTTATATAAATAGCCAACCTAGACTAACTATATAAATTAGAAATTAATACATCTAACTATATCTTAAGAGGATAACTTAGATAGTATGATAATAATAGAAAGCTCTATCTAATAATATACTTCTTAAAGAAGCTATATAGACTAGAACTTAATTACTAAATCTATAATAAGGAACTTATAGTGATTATTAAGTGTTTTAAAGAATAAAGACTATATTTAAGTGATATATAATATCTAATTATAGTATTTATTAACTATAAGAATTTAATATACTTTATTATATTAAAAGAACTTAATAAAAGATAGATATAATAGGTAGAATTCCTCTTAGAATTTAACTTTAAGATTATATACTATAAAGAATCTAAAAATAATAGAGTAGATATACTTAGCTAAAGGCTAGACTATAAATAAGAGATACCTATAGAAATATAAGCTATTCTATAGATATAAACTAATAGAAGTATAGAAGATGTTTCTTAATAAATTATACTTATTAAACTTATTATACTACTAGATATATTAAAAGAATAAGAGATCTATTAGTAATATAATAATAATCCTTATATTAAGAAAAAACCATCTAAGAGATTATTAATTAGATATAATAAATAATTATACCTATCTTTAACCTTAAGAGAGAAATATATATAAGAAATATATAAGGCTAAAGCCTATAGGCATAAAGAAATTATATAGACTAAGATAAGAGTCTAAGAAATATATAACTTCCTTAAACTTAATAAGATAGTCAGAAAGATATAGAAATCATACTATAAATATAATAATAATAAGATATTAAGATATCTATCTTATAGAGAACTATAGCCTATCCCTATACTAGAATAACCCTAATACTTAGTAGCTATAGACTTTATTATTAAACTACTAAAGTTTAAAGACCTAATTAATAGAATAGAGTATAATAGTATTCTAGTAATACTAAAGTAACTTACTAAGTATATATATTTCCTTCTGCTTAATAAGTTATATATAGTAGAATAACTTATATTTATATTCCTATAAATAGTAGTAGTTAACTATAGAATATTATATAAAATTATTATAGATTAAGAACTGATATATATATTAAAGTTCTATATATCCTTAATAAGATAACTTAGAGCTAATAAAAAACTATCTATAGTCTATTACCTATAAACTAATAGATAGATAGAATATCTAAATTAGGTATTAGAAGTATATTTATATAGCTATATTAACTATAACTAAGATAACTAGATAGAATTATTACTACTTATATAATTTATATATAATAATATATTAATTAAGATAACTAAAGTCTTACTATTTTTTACTAACTATAGCTAAAACCTAAAAGTATACTAATAACTATAAGATAAGGTTAATATAGAATCTATAATTCTTAAGATAGAATATCTTAAGAAGTTATATATATCCTTAAAAATAGAACTTAAGTTTATCTAAGAATAAGTCTACTATTACTATAATAGAAAAAGGATAAAGAGACTATCCTTCTTAAAGGAAGATATAGTCTATCTATTATAAAAAAACATTATTATAAAGTAACCTAATAATAAATTAGACTATAAGAAATTAGAATTCTTTAAAATTAAATAGAGAATCTTAATATCTAACTATAAGCTATTATTACTAGAAATAATATAAATTTATCTAATTTTTTATATTTTCCTATTAGAACCAACCTCTTTAGGAGTATGGCTAGAGAAACTAATAGAAGTAAAAGTAGAAGAAGAAGAGTATAAAGTTAAATAAATACTTAAGTAGAGAATATTAGATAGAAAGTACCTAATTAAGTAGAAAGGTTATAATATTATAGAAAATATCTAGAAATCTATTAAGAATTTAATATATTATTAATAGAAGCTTTAATAATTCTACTAATAAAGTTAGTATCTAAAAATAACTAACTATTATCTAAACTAATAATACTTTAGTTAATTATATTAAAACTACTATTAGCCTATACCTCTAGGATTATAGAAGACTCCTATATAGCAGCTTTAGACTTCTTTCACTCTATTTTCTCTAGTTTATCTAGATTTTATAAACCTTAGGCTACTATCTTTTATAAATACTTATAGGTATTATGTTTTTATTTATAAATATAAGAAAGATAGGTAGAGGCTTTATTAAACTCTTTTTAAAGAGCTTGTTAATACTTAAAGATAGACTTAATTATTTTCTTACCTACTTCCTCTTATTATTTCAGTCTTTTCTATTTAGCTAAGACTTAAGATACTAAATAGAGAAGTTAGCTAATATAATAGGAAGATAATAAAGAAAATAGTTATTAATAAGAGCCTATTAGAATATCAATATTATTATATAACTAACCTCTTCTAGTATACTTAATATACCTCTTTATCCCTTCTATTATTTAATAAGATAGAGAATAATTAAAGTACTAGAAATAGGGTATAATTTTATAATTATAATCTTTAATTATATAAGTAAGAGCCTTATATTTCTTAAAAGAATTAAAAAGTTTCTGTTTCTTAATATAACCTAAGAATATATTATTAGAAGAATACTAAAAGAATTAAAGGAAGAGTTTAATATCTATAATAGAAGTTTTAGTTCTAGGTAGATAGGTCTTAAGAATAGCCTTAGATTATTAGGATATTAACCTAAAAGGAGGATATTATATTATAAAATTAATTGCTATTACTATAGGGTACTGCTCTTAAGAGCAGTCATTATAATAAGATAGGTAGAAGTGTATAGATTATATAATTACTATAAGATAAGTGATTATAAGTAATCTAGTCACTATAGATCATAATGATCTATTATAATCTATTATCTATATATATAGATATATATCTACCCTTAGATATCTACCCTAGATAGCTCTCTAGTATTTAAAGTATCTTATTTAATAAAGCATCTTTAAGTGAAGCTATCTTAGCTACGATCAAGTCAACCACTATTGCTTAGTAGCGCCTATCACTTACTGCTTATATAAACCTACATACCTCCAGTCCTACGAAGTAGTCTTACCCCTTGGGACCAAGGATCGTCACATAGGTGAACCTTAATGCTATCCCTTGAGGAGCCGTAACTGCACTCACGTGAACTACTTGCCCTCTTCAGTAATCAAGATCCCTGTCAATCCCTGTCTGTGCCACTGTCATTAGCTGGAGATAATCTGGAATCATGTGACTGCAGTTACGGCTCTTCAAGGGATAGAAAACAGAAAACAGATGTCACGTGACGGGCACCCTCCAAGTACTTCCTAGGTTTCCACAGTGCGCAGAATTATCTTAGCCTCAATCAACTACAACATTTTGACCTTCAAGATCGTTAGATCGCTACAATCTGGTGCCCGAACGCCAGAATTGCCTCCTCAACCAGCCTTGTTGGCGGTACCAGTGGATTTGGACCATTCGTATTCGAATCACGCCAAGCGATCGAACCAACCGCATTCAAGTCACGCCAAACAACCAGTCGTTCAAACCAACCGCATTCAAATCACACCAGACCATCGTTCTCATGGCAATCGACCCGTGCCTCCGAGCCCGTCAGATCTTACGATTTTACGGTACACAACACACCCATGCCAGAAAGATCACCAGAGACGATTTGACAAAGGCCCGCGATTTCATTCCAGGCACAGGATGTCTTCAAAGTCGTACAGGGTGATCCAGGAACGACTGTAGGCTTCATCACTGAGCGAATTGGGGAGACCGACTTCGCTTTGGCAAAACTGAAGGATGGCATCGTGTTTGAGAATGTCTTCATGGACAGCAATACTGCGGTCAGAGAATTCGAACATTCTTCCGACCAGAAGCTGGGGGCAACTTACATGATCGACTCCTTCGTGACCGGCAAGCAAGAACTTTTTGGCCTGGGGGAGCGATTCACAATTGGGCGAAGGAGAGGAGAGCACAATCTCTACAATCCGAGACCAGACAGGAAAGACCTGCTCCCAATAGCAGATGTCTGCTATATTGCTCTACGACAGGGAGCATATGCAACAAACCAACCAATTATCACAACAAATCCAATAATCCGCGATAGAGTCTGCGGGTCAGCTCTTGTACGATGCGAGAAGCCAAAGGGAAAGGGCCCAGGAAACAGTGATATTTCAATGACAGGCTCTGTCTCAGCTATGATGCATTTTGCGGATCTACAGTCCCTGCATGCAGATAATGCTCTGGGGTTTCTCTGCTATGCTGACTCTGTCGATGCGCTTATCGATGCCGGCTGGACGGTCGTGAAGGAAGCTGATTTTGCCATTATCAAGGAGGATTTGGATAGCGTGGAGGTTAAGGAGAAAGCTGATGGAGACTCTGGCTCGCCTTCTAAGAAACAAAGACGAGTGTAATATACCAAATGGTAGACCTTAGGGTCGACGTTTCCACATACTCCATGTATGGCCCTTTTGAGGAATCTCTGACCAGCATGCCCTGCTTCAAGGGTTTCAGAGGGGAATGACTATTCTTGCACCCTCCGACAGCTATTCTTGCACCCTTGCGCTCGAGCTAGCCCTATCAGGAGAGGATCGTCCACTATGCTCCCACATCATTGACCAGGCAACTTCTGATGGGCGGCAATGCTAAAAACGTGAAAAGGCACTGCAGCTGGTGATAGTAAGATATCAAGTATTAAAAGCACATTACTTTGGTGATCACTGGGGCTGCTGTGCTATGCTCCCAGCTCCCTGGGTGCGCCGATACCCAGCCGGCCGGCTGGAAAGTGGCTTCTTCATCCCTGTAACCTACTCCGTACTTTGACAGGGACATCAATAGGTGGACGTCTATCTATCCGGGTGTCTTGTGGCCACTAGCTAGACCTGCCTAATCCGTGGCACCTCTTGACCTTCGCCTCCACACCACAAAGCCCGATGTCGCGGGGGGGTTGAGTGATAAGCTCCATTCCACCCAGCCCCTCTGTTTCAGAGGAGCTTCCAACCTGTATTCATATTTCGACTGCTTCTACAAGCTAGCGAGTATTTCTGTGTTTGATATCCTGGTCTCGGCGCCGTGCTTGTATGAAATAGTAGAGCGGCAGTAACAGCAAGAGCAAGGCTGGACTAACATCATGGGTTCCAACGGGTCCAAAGTTGCCCAGGACACAGCGCTGCACGAGAAGGCTGTCCTTGAGCGCCTCCGCGCTATGCACATTCAGAGTCACGATAGGAGCGATGAAGGCTATGTCTACGTCGATGATCAGAAATCGGAGCCGGCGGATCAGATCGATGAGAAGGCCGCCAGGGCACTCAAGTCGAGGACGCCGGAGAATATCTCCGTCTCACAGATGGGCGCCTGGCAGAAGTGTCTGCTGCAGGATCCAAAGAACAGGCAAGTATAAGTATGCCCGGGAGGCGGCTTTAATAGTGGGCTCACAATACCTCCAGGCTGGCTTTGGCTGCCCTCTCAGCAAACAATCCCAAGGAACTGCTGTTGTCTCGTGCCACCCAGATCGCGGATCAGCAGGTCTTCAACGTCAAGATCCCCTTCGAGGGTGGCCCCATCACGAATCAACGCAGCAGTGGCCGGTGCTGGCTCTTCGCGTCGACGAACGTCTTCCGGGTGGCCCTGATGCAAAAGTACAACCTCGAGGCGTTCGAGCTGTCGCAGGCATACCTGTTCTTCTGGGACAAGCTGGAGAAGTCCAACTGGTTCCTCGAGCAGATCATCTCGACTGCGGACCAAGACCTCGACTCCCGTCTTGTCCAGAGACTGCTCGGCGAGCCCCTTAGTGACGGCGGCCAGTGGGACATGGTCTACAACCTGGTCGAGAAGTACGGCCTGGTGCCGCAGAGCATCTACCCGGACAGCTACAACGCCATGTCGTCCGGCACGCTCAACGCCATCGTCTTTACGAAGCTCCGCGAGTACGCCCTCCAGCTGCGGGACCTGCTCGGCAAGCCCTCGACCACCTCGGACAAGATCCACCAGGCCAAGTCCAAGATGATGCACGAGATCCACACCATCCTGACTCTGACCCTCGGGCCCCCGCCGTCGCCGACCGACGAGTTCACCTGGAGCTTCCTCGACAAGGGCGGCAGGGCGAAGGAGGTGCGCGCCACGCCGCTCACCTTCTCCAAGGACATCTACAGCTCGGGCTTCCGGGTCAGCAGCGCCGCCATCGCGCGGATGGTGTCCCTGGTCAACGACCCGCGGCACCCGCCGCTGTCGCTCCTGACGGTGGACCGGCTCGGCAACGTCGTCGGCGGGCGCGGCGTCACCTACATCAACGTGGGCGCGGACGCGCTGAAGCGGGCCTGCGTCGCCATGCTGCGGGCCGGGCTGCCCGTCTTCTTCGGCAGCGACGTGGGCAAGTTCAGCGCCGCGGCGAGCGGCGTCATGGACCTGGACCTCATCGACTACGAGCTCGGCTTCGGCGCCGGCGTCGGCATGCTGGGCATGGACAAGGCGGCGCGGGTGCGCACGGGCGAGAGCGCCATGACGCACGCCATGGTGCTGACGGCGGTGCACGTCGACGACGAAAAGTCCGGCGGCCGGCCCGTCCGCTGGCGCGTGCAGAACAGCTGGGGCGAGGCGGCCGGGGACAGGGGCTGGTTCGTCATGAGCGACGCGTGGATGGACGAGTTTGTGTACCAGGCCGTCGTCGACCCTGCGTTCCTGCCCCGGGAGGTGACGGACGTGCTGGACCAGGAGCCGATTGTGCTTCCGCTCTGGGACCCGATGGGATCGCTGGCGTAGGAGTTTGGTGTGAGTTGGTGTTGCGTTTTCTTTTTTTTTTGCCGGCAACGAAAGAGACGTGTCGGGGAGAGAGAGAGACAGGGGGCGGAGATCTTGACGCGAGTAATGGTTGTACGTTTTTTTGAGTATTCGTTTTACGATACATCAGCACACAATCTTGAGTCACCTCTCTCACCTCTGATCATTCTCTCGCTCGGTCAAGCCCGAATCAGTCGTCAATCGAAGGATTTTATGGAGACCGAACAGTATCGAGCCATGTCTTATGTTCGCCCTGTTGTTCGCGATTGGCACAAATGCCCGTGGAAGTCCAAGGTGCAGTTAGAGCATCTGTTGTCAAACACAAGAAAACTTCTAGGATAACGTGTTCCATTCTTCTGTCTCTCTCTCTCTCTCTCTCTTTTATTTTCGGGATAATTCCGTATCCAGTTTTTGGGGCCTCGAGCCGGGCCCCATGCACGAACAACGTATACCGTCGCACTCAATGGGCGACCGGCTTTAGGTTAGCTGCATTCCCGAGCCTTGAACACCGGCGGGCGCCGTGCGTGCGTGCGCGTACGTATGCATTCGGGTGTAGTTCCAGCGGTTGCAAATGGGGGTGGAGTGCCCATGGAACTCCGGTCGCGCCACCGGCGGGCGCCGACCCGATGTACCACAATTGCGCAAAGATCATCGAGGGAACTGCAGGTGGAAAGACAAAGTCTGTTCAGGTTACCTTTGTTTTTTTCCCGTATCGGGACGGGGGTGAGGGGGGGGGCACGGGCGGCGATGGAGCCTTGCTCTGCTTTTTGCTGGTCCCACGCCGTCCCGGTCGGGAGGGGTGTCCGTATGTCCGCCGGAACCGTCTGTCGTGTCCAGTCGCTTGGCCCACCCCGACTTTTACACGACAAGCCCCAGCCGCCCGCGGGTTTTGGATGGATTGGGGACTTTGCAGCGGTCTCTCATCTGCATCGGCAGATCGCAAACGAGAAGCAGTGCGACGAAGCACCGACAAAAAAAGCAAAATAAAACCGCCCGACATCTACCGGCGTTCCTCAGCATGGGAGGAAGATCTCCATGCAGTAGCTCGCTGGGTCTAGCTTTGTTTTTTTGTTAACCGAGGATTGGGCATCAACTTGATGGTTTCTTAGCGGCAGCATGTCCGTAATACCGGGTCGACAGTGCGACTTGAGGCAAGAGACAGGCGACAAGAGACGAGCAACAAGAGACAGGAGACAGGAGACAAGAGACATGGCAGTCCGATGGGATTCGTTGCTTGATCGAGCCCGGAGCGTATGGAAGCTAAGCAGCCTCGGTGCCAAAGATCCGCAATGCAGTTGAGGGTTATTCTCCAATACAAGTACAATTCCCTCATACGTTGTGCTTGATCAGCCTTCCATCCTTGGATAGGCTCAAGGAATCCGGCCTCGTTGCAAGGATGGTCCTGGTTGTAGGATGAAGCCGGCCGGCCCTTGGGCTTCTACGGTTGTTATGACCTCGAGCCTTTCACCGTTGGGTTGGAACAACCGAAGCCCAACATCACGCCTGGCAACGGACGGCTCCTGCTCCACAGCCTGTCACCCTGTTTTTTCCCATCTCAAGCGAGTGTGGAGTGGTGGCCGGAAGCCCAAGAGGGTTTGCGATCGCCGCCGCCGTGTGACCACGAGCTGGGCCGGCCCACATCGCGGGTGCAAACAGAGGTAAAGAAAAAAAAAGGACAGGGTCCAGGGGTAGTTGACCACATACAAGTACAAACAGATCAATTGGGGATTTCCAATTAGGCTGGATTCGGCCCTGGGGCGAGCAGATGCGGGAATATGCAAGCGAGGGGTCGTCTCTCATGCAATGAATGGTATAGCAGTGTTTTCTTTTTTTTTGGTCTTTTCGTTCCTTTCTCTCTTTCACGATAGCGGGCATTTCGGGGCTGGTGGGGTGGCAAAGAGAAGAAGAGTCGCATTCCTGCCACCAAGGCATCTTGGCTGCTGCTCCAGATATTTTTGGCCCCTATGACGACAACCTCTGATTTACGAGACGGGCTGGCCCGGGCGCGAGACCTCGAGACGAGATTCTCCCTCGTCCGAGTCTAGAACTGGTACGCGTTCTGTTTGTATGTAGGCCTCAGCTGATCTTATAGATCACTTAGGCCGCATTATGAGAACTGACCTCCTCGGGGACAGACCCTTGCCCGTTGTCGAAGCAGGTTCTTCTGCCGTGCATATGCCTCGCTGCCCTGGAAGTCACAGTCGCAGTGCGTCTGGATACGGAGAATTCCCAGCTTCTGGAACAGCGGCCCAGCGGAGACATGTCGCACCAGGGATGCAAGTCAGGAAAGGGTCTTGTAAGTCGGTGGAGCCCCCTCTTGGGGTCTTCGGGTCTTGGGGTCTTGGGCCCGGCCCCGGCAAGCAAAAGCGGGCTCTTCCAACGTTACTATTGATGCTAACTAGTTAATGTAGTCGTGCTAGTCGAGGTGTCGACGCGGGAAGCTCCCAAAGAAGCATGTCTACCTAGGGACGCCAGACACCCACCCGTGACGAAGCAAGGGAGGGGTGGAGGATGGGAGGAGGGGCTCGGCGCGTGGGAGAGTGGGAAGGGGGAGGGCGGACCGGTTCGCTGGGCGCTGGAGACAGGCGGCGGCGCGCGCACCAGCAGCCAGAACTGCTTGGAAAGGTGGGTGGACGTCATCGCAACAACGCGCGCTTGGGTTGCATGCCACTTGACCGTTGTGCGTCTCTCTCTCTTACCACTTTTTTGTTGTTATTCCCCCCCCCCCCCTCCCTCTAGACTACCTACCTATTAGTTACTACCTAGGCACTCGTACATGTAATCCCGCCACTCTTCGGGCAGCATGCCGTGGCAGCCAGTCGCTGTGCTAGTCAAACGTTGGCTGACAGACTGAAATTGGCCGATCATCCCATTTCTCGCTCTCGTGTGCTGCTGCCACTGCTGCCACTTGCTGCTGTGCTGCACCTTTCCCACTCTTTTTTTCCTGTTCCCCTCTCGAAGCGGGCAACGCCGGGCTCGCATGCCTTGCAGAAAACAAAACCGACCGTGCTCCACCCAGGTCTGATTTGTGATCTTCCCTCGACATCCCCCAATCCCTGCTGCTGCCACAGAGTGCTTGCAGCTTGCAGCATATTATCTGGCCTGCAGAGCCTCACAGCGAACAGGATCGATTCCCTCGTTTGCTCGCTTGCTGGCTCTCCCTCGCGCTCACCACGCTCACCACGCTCACCACACACCCCGCCTGTGGATATCCTCCAGGTGGTCTTTCTCTCGGCACCCCCTCAACGCCAGCCCAGTGGTCTGTCTGTCTGTCTGTCTGTCTGTCTCTCTGTCTGTCCAGGAGCGTCGCCGGGTTCTGGACTGCTCTTGTGACCGACCCGGGCCCTGGTCACAACCACCACCACCACCACTCACCACCACCCTTCTCGCTCGCTGCATTTGGCCCGGATCGCACGGCTAAAGAGCGAAATTCCCCATACCATACCCCGCGTCGTGGGAGGCAGAAAAAGGCAACCACCATATCTGTTTCCGGCGCCGTGGGAATACAGGGTTGCCTTGTCCAGTGCGACACCAAGCAAAAATACAGACTCGGTCTCTGGCTTTATCTCGGTACGGGTCTGGCCAGTGAGCCGGCAGCTGTCGGTCACCGCAAACCCCTCCCGTGTCGTTGCGGGAACTTCCCTCCCCTCCACGCTGGCCTCGTGTGCCAGTGAGCAGTCGAGTCTCACGCGTCGCTGGCAACGCATCGCTCTGTACCACAAAACGACGCTGCTCGTGTTCTCTGCTGCTGGATTTGTGGCATCGCATCGCTGAGACGCGAGAGAGGAGAGCCGATAAAAGCACTCCACGAGAGCCCGCCACCCGCGCAGCCTTACATCCACATACGGACCTACCTTCCTACCTACTACCTACATACATACTGCATACAAGCCGACGCATGCCCGTCTGCCCATTCTCTGGCCAGCACATTCGTGGGAGGGTAGCACGCGTGCCACAGGCGCACTCATTGGCGCAGACGACAGGTCCGTACTTGCACCCCCCCAACTGTTTTGCTTATGTACATCTCCTCCCGTCGTATGCATCTGCGCAAGGAATAAAGAGGGGTCGTAAGGTCTGACCCTGTTGCAGGCATTGCAGGCATTGCAAGGGTCTTGACAGTCACAACCCCACCAACGACCACCGCGCCGCCCTCTCTCGCTCTCCTCTTCCGCTGGCTTCTTAAGGATAAGGGCCACCACACCCCTCATACCAGCTTCCTCAGCCCAAACAGATCCCAGACACAGACGGCTTTTGCACACTTTATGCGAAAACTTACGACCGTATCCTGTAGACAACACTCCCTTTACTTGCCTTGACCTCCTATCCTTGGCACCGGCTGGGCGGAAGACCACGATATACGATATAAATCATCCCCGGAACCCCCGTTCTTCGGCGACAAGGCTGACTTGGGCTCCAATCTATATACTACTGAATATTCCCAAAAATAGTTAACACGGCAGCTTCTTTCGAATGATTGCTGCCATGGAACGATACCCTTATTACCAAGCCGGCAGGCGGTCGTCTCCGCCGCTCGCAAACCCGGCCCGCGCCACAGTACCCGCCGGCGTCGGCTACGGCTCCATGTATGGCGGCGAGATTCACGTCATGCCCACCTCCCGCCACGAGTCGAGCCACAGTCGTGGCCACTCCACCAGTCACCGTCCCACAGTCGCGGTCCCGACGACCACGACCAAGTATACGGTCAGGACGGACCCCGTCAACAGGAGCTCAAGCGTGCGAGAGGTCAGCCGCTCTCGCCGCTCCTCGACCATGGACTCGGCCCACAAGAGGCCCATCATCGTCATGACAGACGGTACTAGTGCAGATCGGTCCGCCCGCTCGCCTACTCGGGATCCCTACCGCTCGAGCGAGGAGAACCAGTATTACAAGGTCACTCAACCCGCGTCATCGATGGCATCACGCAGCCACACCCGGAGCTCGTACAGCGGCCATGATCACGCACCCTACAGTGCGACACTCGACAATGACGAGCTAGCCAGGCTGAGAGACCGCCAAGATGTTCGGCTGCCAAACCGGAGTCATCGGCACAGCGAGACCAAATACTCGCAGCCTCCGGCTCGCCATAGTACGAGCTCGGTTGGGTATGGGGCTGAAGGCTACGAATACACTAAGCCGAGCGATCTAGCACGGTACGACTTGGAACACGACCGACCTCCACGGAGGCGGCGGGAGAGTTTCGATCGTGAATACCATCGCCCATCGGTCAGTGTAGCAAGTGATCTGTCCAGGACGTACGAACCCAGCCGGAGAGGCCCCCCGCCTACCAGCCGGGGCCTTGACAAGCTGAACAGGAGTGCAGCCGCCGGGATCTACGACCCCCCGGAAGTCCGCATGCCTTCGATTCCACCGGGCGTCCCCGCTGCACCGCTTGCCGAGGCGAGACCTGGCCGCTCGAGCACGCTTGGAGTTCCGGAGAGCGCCGGCCCCCGAGAGAGGAGAAGCTCGTCTCGCCAGCGCCCTGCCTCGATGTACCAGGAGACACTGCCGCGCTCGTCCCATCACGATGATTACTACGTTGCTCGTGAGAACGATCTCGTGCAGCGGGAGCTGCGTGATCGTCGGACAGAATACTACCCCAACGATCATTCTGCAGGGTCTCATTCATTTTCTGACCGGGTCGGGTCGCGCGGGTTCGGCCTCAGGGTCGAAGGCAGCGAGTTTGACGAGCCTCGGCGTGAGGCTGAGTACCGCGACTACGGCGACCGCAGGTCGAAGCGAGATTCCCGCCATGGCTCCGACTCGCGAGATTATAAGCGCAGATCCGACGAGGATCTGGAGCCACCTTCCCGGGACGATCGCCTCGTGATTGACGAGACTCGACCTCCCAGGGAGTCGCGCACACGAGTGGATGAGCCGCGGGACCGGAAAGCGGACAAGGATGCCGTACCCGTCGATGATGCTGATGAGCCCAAGCGTCTCCGGGATAAAGTTGCGGCCGGCATAGGCATTGCTGCCACTGCCATTGGCATCGGCGCCTCCGGGAAGGAGAAGGAGGAAAAAGACGATAAGAAGGACAAGGACGAGAGGGACAGCAAAGAGCCCCCCCGCCGCCACAAAGAGGCTGTCGATGACCGTCGTCGACACTCTGACGAGGTTGATCCTCCTGCCGCTTTGCCCGAGAAAGAACGCCATAAGCCACGCCGTAGAGATCATGATGAGAACGACAGGCCAGAGCTTGACATTGTCGAGCCACCCAGGCCAAGACCAGGTAGAGACTCGCCCGAAAGCGATCTCGAGACCCGCGAGCGGGACCGCAGGCGGCGTGACGCCGAGGCCCGGCTTACGGGCGAGGCTGTCGAGGCAAGAGGCTCCTCATCGTCAGAAGAAGGCAAGCCGAGGACGCGCATCCGCCGCAAACGCGCATCAGATGCCTTCCGGCCCAACGACCCTGCTGACTTGATGGACATCAAGGCAAAGCTAGCGGCCATGGAGGAGTCGTCGAAGACGGAAGCAGAGAGCGCGTACAAGGGGTCCAAACCATCCAAGAGGGTTTCGGACAGTAGAACTGTCGCACGTGCTGCGTCTCCTGATGGCGAGAGAAGAGCGCCGGCCTCGCCAACAAAGCGCGGATCGCAGAACTCGGACCTTGGTCTCGCTCCGCCGCCTGAGGACGATGTGCGAGGGCGGGAACTGGCCCTCGCCACCCCGGAAGAGAAGCAAGTCCGCGTGGTGTCGCCGCCCCGGGACTCGGACGAGAGGAAGCCGCTCAAGGGCATCCTCAAGGCTCCGAGCTCCAAGTTCCCCGAGGAGGCAAACCCCATCCGCGAGGGCGTCGCGCCGCACAAGGACGACAAGACCAAGGCCGATGTTCCGCCTGGCGCCCGATGGACCAAGATCAGCAGGAAGCTGGTCAACCCCGAGGCCTTGACGATTGGCAAAGAGCGCTTCGAGGTGCGCGACGACTTTGTGATTGTGCTCCGCGTCCTGAGCAAGGAGGAGATCCAGGGATACACGACTGCCACGGCGCAGATTCGAGGTGGGTTGCGCTTTTCTCCGTTCCCCTGATCCTGGCCCCCGTTTTTTTCGTTGTCTTCCTGCTGTCCGCGTCCGCCTTCGCCCATGCCGACCGTCCGTGTGTCCGTCGTCCCTTGTGCTTCGTGCCTCGTGTGACTTGCGCCCAAAAATCGCCCAACCCACGCCCATCCGCCCGCCCGCCCGTCCCGTTTCCGAATCCACGTGCCGACCGTGTCTCTCTCCTAGTCTTCGTACTCTGCAACCCGCTTGCATGGCCACGCCATGCCTGCGTCTTCCCTCCGGCTCTTCTTTTCCTGGTTCTCTCTTCCTTTTTACTTTGTTCCTCCCGAGTTCTAGTCGACCTCCTTTTTTGGCAGAATCATGTGGAAACGGCCGACGAGCTGACAACCCAATCTTTTTGTTTTATAGAGATGCGAACGCAGGACCATGAAGACCGCAAGAAGGACCGGTCTCATCGGCACCGTCGGGACCGGGGTGACGACGACGATGATGTGAGAGATCGTGACCGCGAGAAGGATAGAGAGCGCGAGCGTGAGAAGGACAAGGAGCGGGAGCGTGAACGAGACCGGGACCGTGACCGGGAACGGGAACGGGAGCGTGATCGCGATAGGGGCGAACGGGATAGAGACCGGGAGCGGGAGCGGGAGCGGGACCGAGACCGGCACAGACGCCACCGGTACTCTGACGAGGAGGACGAAGTCCCGCGGTCGCTCGAGTATCACGGGCACCACCACCGGTCGCACCGTGAGCGGGACCGCGAACGCGATAGGGAGCCCATCCCCGCCGATGCTTGAAGGGATCCGAAGCCCGAAGTTTGTTCGATGATGTATGATTTGAGATTTTTATGTTTCGGGAACTGCATCATGACTGAACGACTACGAATACGACACACGATGGATCGATATTGTCATTGGCATTTTTGTGTAAGACAAAATAGCGTGGTGGACTTGAGCTTCTGGATTTGGGACTTTTGATTTTTCTCAGCGTTTTACTTTCCGTTCTGGGATTGGAAATAGCGTTGTTTTTGGATACGTTCTAATGGACATGTAGTCCTTGATACTTTACTTGCGAGGCATCTTGGGAGCGGGTGAGGGCTTTCAGGGCAGATAAAATATACCAATTTAATTTCCAGTTTTGGCCTTTGAGAGCTTTCCATATCTAATGTAAACTTTTATGGCCACTGTGTCTAGAAGGCACACTCAATCAATACACAAAGTCTAAGTAGCATCATATCGTCGTGGACTGTATCCAAATTCAGGAGAACAGTTCATCGAAGCACTTGAGTGAATTGAGAAGTCTGATGAGAGTATCTAAGCATTGCCAAAGACTTCTTTCATACATGAACTGTCGTGTCGTATGCTTGAAAGACCAGGAAGCAGCTGGTCAGTACTCCCACGTTCATCTCGCAAAGCTCATGTCACTCGATGCCAGGGTCATGCTTTCCACCCGAACTCCTCTTGGACTGGGCGCCGTCCGAAGACATTGCCCATCCGAGGCTGTCGACTCGCTCTCGAGGCCGAGCGACATAAATCTTTTGAACCAGTGTAGAGTCTGGCAGCCCCAAAGGCGATATGTGCACTTGAAAGGACCACGATGACACTCATATCATTGAGCTCCCAGGCGAATCCTATATCACGGGGCGCAGTACACCTGAGTGATCGTCGCTGTGCAGGTAGCATACATGAAATACAGCCTCGCCATCCTTTCGCCCAATGTCACTGGGCGGTGCTGGAGAGAACGAGAGCCTCGCATGACCAATGATTTCTCTTACATGGCCGTCCGTTTTGCCACTTCAAATTGACCGATATTCCTGCTATGAACACCGGCACGAGAAAGTTGGGTGTATGGCACTGTCTCTCTGTGACCCTCAAACCCGCCTCACTCACCTCGCGCACGCCTTGCATTTCCATCTACCTTATCACATGTACCAACCTTTCTCCTCTTTCGGCAGGATAATCCTCGATATCGTTGCACACACTACGGCTACATGCTTTTACGCCCCGTTTCTCTGCTTGGAGTCGTTTTTCCTGCCAGCCAGTCTTTTCACCACCTAGGTAAGCCACCCGTCAACAAAACCATCGGCCATATCATCAAAACCCTCTACGGAGTAGAGTACGCTACGACCCAGCCAGGTCCATGAACCCCCCTGGTCTCCCCTTCCCGTCAAGAACAGACGCGCTCCAGCCTCACAAAAAAAAGATTACAGGGGGAACGAGCAAAGGGGGGGGAAACAACACAAGAAGACACGCACGGGGGGGCGAGGGAGGCATAAACGCGCGACTGCAACGCCAAACACCAAACGGGCACGCGCCCACCGTCCGTGCCCCAAACGACAGGCATACGCACAACCCATCCCCCCTCCCCTGGACTGCCGGCAGCTAAATTGTTCAGGGGGGAAAGAGAGAGAAGAGGAGTGTGTGTCCAGGGGGGCCTACCTAGGCAGGACAGGGTAGCATCGAGCAAGCATTTCTTTCTTCTTCTTCGTCTTCCACGACCAGACAAGGTAGGTACTTTGTGTGGCGCCATGTGTGGGCGACCAAGGAAAAAGGAGACGAGGCATGGGAAAGCAGATGCACTCTGTACATAAAACAGCCCTTCTCAGAACTTATGCTACCTTGGAGATTGTGATGTGATATGAGAGCACCTCGTATGCTTGCTGCCTTTTGTCAAAGACAAAATCGAAGAGGAGCAACGGAGCAAAGAAGACCCAGTCATCGTGATCAAGCAGGGGTACACAAGAGAGCGAAAGAGAAAAGGAAGATTCGGTAATCTACAAGCAGGTCCTCTGCGACCTCCCGGGCATGCCGGAATTGCAGTAGCAAAAGATGAAAAGTATCGGACAATTACCGTCATCACGTAATAAAGGATGCGCAATTTGACAATGGGCTGCTGGTCTCTGCACGTCAAAAAAACACCGTTTGTCCCCGCTGCAGAAAGCGAGCAATTGGGAAAGTGGGAAATGTTCACAAAAGGCGGCACTTTTTCCGTAGCATCGAGAGGACCAGAGCAAGCGAGACTGGAGCTCTTATTTTTAGGAAGTCTTGGCGGAGCCTTACGAAGCGGCCATCACACCCCCTGGGCCCCCGCATGTAATTTGCATCAGAGGCAAGAGAGGCACATCTCCTTACTCCGTACCTTAGGAAAGCTTCCGGAGCTAATGAGCTGTCGACTCTCGTATGCCTCCGCGTACAGCACCATCTAGGAAAAGCCAGTTCTGAGCTTGACATGATCTCATCTCCGGCTGCGTATTGGGCTACATCGGTCCCATCAGACTCTGCTCTCCGGGAGCCACATGACAGGCGCACGCCGCGCGCGTGTGTGCCATCATGGTGCCCGCTGTCCCGTTTGCGTTGCAAGAGCTTGCACCGCACAACCATGGGAAGGGACCGCGGCCAATTGCGACCTGATAGGAAATGATCGAGATGGGACCGCCTATTGACCTGCAGACTGGGTGATTTCTAATCATTTAGCGAACAAATGACCTGAAATCCGGATACCTGCAGGACATACGTCTGAAAAAAAAAAACCCTTCCTTTTGCCCCTATGATGCTTTCTTTTTACGGTCAGAACGGGGGTTCTTCCCGATGCCGAGGAAGAGGTGGAAAATGAAAAGAAGAGGCCCCGGACGAAAGAAGCAGAGATCAGCATTGCTCTTCTTTTTGTAAGAGCTAGGTACCCTCCCGGGGAGAGCTACCGGTACTGTAGTGCAGGCGGCGTGCAGCTCCTGAGAGCTCCACCTGGGAAAAGGAAAGGCGTCCGCCTTCCATGCTGGCCACCAACCTACAGCGGCCGGCACCTTTCCTGTTTCGCCTCCGCTGTGGGAGTTCCGACCCTCCGCGGGCCGTTCCCACTCCCTCTGCCCTACCGATTCAGGTCAGTCACTGGTCCAGAGAAAGTGGCATGCTGGTGCGATTGTGGTAAAGAATGGGCTTGCTTTGGGCTGGCCCGCACCCCCCTGAACAAGAGACCAGAGCCAAATGACCCCCCTCCCACTCAAACGCACCCGAGCTAGGTAGTTAACAAGCCTCCCTACCTGACTCAACGGCTGCCTTTGCGGAGCAGATGAGACATTGACCAGCATGAATAAGCTACTGGAGCTCACTCTCTCTGCTGTCCAAAACGGGAAGTGCAGGACCCATGCAAATGAAACTCACCGGCGGGTGGGCACGGGACTGCAGGGATTCATGGCATTGATCGAGACCTGGCCGCGCGAGGCTGATCAAAGTGGCCAGAAAGAGTCGACGTGACCATGCCGGGTTTCTCCTCAGCGACAGGGACCGGCCGGGATCCCGGGTGGGACCGTCTTGTTCGTCAAGCAGGTCCTCTTTGGACAGGCGAACAAAAAGCCCAGGCACACGCAATGTCCAGGGGCTTTGCCTGCAGGGGAAGGAGGATGGGGACTCGAACAAGGATCAGGATCCTCTCTCATTGTTCCGACCCACCCAGCTCTGAAGGATTAGAACGTTTCCCCTTGTTACCGCGCTCGTTCTGCTGAGACGCCCGGAATGACTCCAGCACCTTGGTCGATAAAGTACAGACAAGCACGTTCCCTATCGACAAATCGTTGGATTGGGCAGTTGATCGGCGGAAACACGACTGCTTTCCTTTCCATGACCCAACCTGAGGCGGGCAATGTTTCGGTTTCTTGCTCGAGTGGCTCACCATTCGGTCAGGAGGTCCGCCTTTAGTGAGGTTCAGAGAGTACAGGGTACCTCAAGTCCAGCAATTTGCTGCGCCATATGACTTGGACGGTCGTGAGTACTTCGTACAAAGTAGAGTAGAGCTGGCAGCCACTTTGGTTCAAAGTTCCCCACAACTGGGAAACGGCCTGCTTGCCCCAGCCACTTGGAGCCTATTGAAGTCCAGAATGTACGAAAGTGATCAACAAAGGTTATTTGCGAACTGCTTCAGTGGCCGTTTGGGCAGCAAAAGCCTAGGTCGTTGTCCAAGCGGGACTGGCTAGCACGGCTAGCCCTCGAGCAAGGCTCCGTGTCCGCGATACATGGTCTAGACCATCCATTGATTGGTAGTCTGTAACCTGGGCCTTTAACGATGTTGGCTTCCAACGTTCAGACCTGCGAGAAGCAGAGTAGCACTGCGATACCTGTGGACGCGATTGATCATAAAATTGTCCGAGAGACTAGCGGTCAGGCTTGACAAGCGGTCAGGGTTCCATGCCAGCCAGCCAGCCTGGCAGGCATGATAGGCAGTCGAGTCGACAGGCGTAGTCCCCGCACCAAGTATATTTGTATCTCGGAGATCCACACGATGCTGCAACTTTGGAAGAAGCAACCAGCCGAGGTGGCTGGTGTGAAAGCAAACATTGATTCTCGACGCGTTCGGTAGTTCCATGGTGCACTAGAGGAGGCATTGACGTGGCAATGTGCCTTGCGAACTGGCTGAGACATTGTCTTGATTGTGGGCGTGTCTTGTCAAGCCTTGGTGTTGTTGTAATCAGCAATGGCTAAGTATATGGTTGAAAAAGCTTCGCTGTGGACCCTTTCCTGGCCAGCATACCGACTCTGCTCCAAGCCAAGTATTCAAGTCGGGCGATGTGACCCTGTGAATATGATCAAGAGTGGGATTGTGGTCTTTGGATACGTACTTGCTGGCTAGGTAGCTATCAGAGAAGAAGGCATCCGAGTAGTCACGACTGCGTTGTTTCTGTAAGCTACTGTAGATACAAGTAGACTTGGTTGAGACAAGGTCAAGCAATGGATTATCCTCGCCTTTGGCCGACTCACCCCAGCTGCATGGCCGTTAGTGGGTCGGGAGAGGTGTGGACGCTTTCGTAGTGCATGTACAGACATGGATGCCTTGCACACTGAGTGCGAGAAGGGCGCGTGGCAGGCCGGGTTAGCTCAGAGTGCTCAGTCGAAGTCCTTGAGTTGCTGATCAATGAGATGAGAAAGGACCGAGAGTCTCGAATTACGAACACCGAAACAGTTCAGTACTGTGAAGACTTTTTCGGCTTGTGCGCTTTGAGTTGTGACAGCTTGTGATGTCTGCGATGGATTCGTTCTTGCAAACCCCACGCTGGTGTCTGAGGTCGTGGTTGGCCGTTCCAGGTCTCAGGGTCACGATGCACCGTAGATTTCCTCGTCAATCGGCCTGCGATAGGGGTGGTGGTAACCCCTGACTGGTGTATGGGTCATGGTGACCAGGATGGGCTGGGGGGTTAGTGGCTTGCCCTGGGAATTGCACTGGATTGCATCCAGTCTACTTCGGTGGCTCACTATCACCTTGGTACAAGTAGATGGAGAGCTCTCGACAGTGCTGAGTACGACGTCCTTGGCTGCTGCAATGTGTGCTGAAATGGAAGATGAAGCTTGTAATGAAGTATCTAGACGGCCTAAGCAATGAAGGACGGTTAGAATATTAATATTCCCATGGGTAAGAAATAGGACAGGGGGTGTCACGAATGTACTTGTATTGGGTATCAGATGCAACTTGCCTTGATAGATGCAATGATGAAGTCGATGTCTGGATCAGATTTTGAAGCTGTGCTCTTGGAGATAGGGAATTCCGGAAAGATACGCGAAATGAGAAGTCATCGTCAGATTCCCCTGCCTAATGATTGTGGGAGGAAGCCACACCTACTGAAGGAAGGTTGTCGCGTGGAGCAATTGCCGTGCCTGGGTGCTACACCCTGTCGTCCCTTCCTCCTTCTCCAAGTACAGGCCACGCACGCAGAATGTATTCAAGGTTCCACACTCTCACTCCAGCTCTACAAGTACTTACGAACATTATCCGAGACGGTTCGCCAAATTCCAATCATCCGTCTTCTCGGGTTGCGAGCCGCTGTCGAGGCCACTGCGAGCCTCGTGCCGTCGCTGACTTTCCGGCAGGCAGGCCGTGCCGTGGTGCTGTGCGGGTACAAGTCTGTGTCCGCTGGGCTGAGGAGTGGCCGGTGGCTACCTGCATGTACCTAAGGTAAGTGGTGTAGCAGACGTACCTCCTCAGTGTGGTGGCGGCACCGAGATCCCCTGGATGCCGGCCCCATTTCCCGCTACTAATTTATGCCAAATATTCAGACTCACTGCGTAGTTCATCTACTAATCTCTTTGACCCTTTTCGAAACGACTGGAAGTGGTCCGATGACACGTCAGGTCTATCATCGATTAATTGCGATGCTCTGGAAGAGTTTGATATTAGCATCTCATCCACGCACGGCTAGCTACCCTGTCTGACACAGGTACTCCTCATTCCCACAGCCCCCCCTGTCAACTGCATGCCATGCACACCGGTTCGACAAGAGCTTCCTCCCTTGTTCGGCCCCCATACCATTCCAGCCGGGAATCCCTGGACACCCGTGTTCCTGGTGTGTTTCCCCAAAGAATCCCGCTAGCCACCAGGGCCCCCTGCGCTGCGTAGCACCTATCCCCGTCGGATCCTGGAAGGTGTAGGGCGGCGACGGCCGCGGGCACCAAAGCACCGGTGCCGCAGGGGGGTTGGACGGGAAAAGCAAATGTCATCGGCTCCCTTGACTTTCCCCTCTCTCCTCACCCCTGCCCGGGAGTGCCCAGTCGGCCCACGAGCGACGGCCGCGCTGGAGCAAGGATCCTGCACAATCCAACTACTGTATGTACATACATGCGCACTACATATGCAGAGCGACAGGTACAGTACATAAGTATGTACATACCTGCCCAATTCAATTGAGCCAGTGGTAGCCATCTGCGGGGTCAACGGTCAACCGTTTGGATCAACCCCTGTTCGACCCCAATTTCTGTTTTCATGGCCAGGGGCGGGCATGGTCAACCTTGCAGTTGAGCAATTGGACGACTCGACTACCTTAGTTATCTGTCTGCGTCGCGAACCAATCTATGCATTTCAATGTCAACGTCAAAGCATATGCAAAGTTTAATGCGACGACGTCAGCCGCCGGAAGTTCTTTGCGTCTCCTGAATTCGTTCATTTGGTTGTCGACGTAATAATGTGCCTTGTGCACATACCATGCTTAAGGCACAAAGCCCTGCAGTTGACATGGGTGCTGCGAACTCAATTTAAGCAACACGACCGCACCAACTTTGCTTATCCGAATATTTGGGATGACACCAGTCAACGTCACAAGCCCGAGATGCACAGGAGCTAATTATTCAGCTCGATGGACGGTTCAGCGAGACGTTCTAGCCGAAGCGTCGTTTTCCTCAACGCCGCCCTTGACGCCGTCCACCTTCCTTGGCTTGGGGATCTGCCCCTCCATACCAAAACTCGTAGCTCAATTCGTCACTAATCATAGCATCGGGTACTTGCGCTCAAAAGTGATGTATCGCCCTGGCAAGTTCAAGACGCCCCCGAGTGAAACTCTACGCGCAATAGTAAAAACTTTGTTCTTGCTCCATGTGACCCTGTCCGTGGCCGAAGCCTGCAGCCAGGCCTAGCGGGCTCGATCCGACCCGTCTCGAGTGCTACAGTCCTGAGATCGGCCGGACAAGATTTACAGACAACAACCAAGTGCTTCCACACGCACGCATCACGTTGTGTTCCCCTGGCCCTTTCGTGCCGGGCTCTCTCTCTTAACGGGCTTGTATCGCAATCAATGCCCGACGTGAGATTCGTAATATAACAACCAAGGTGTCCGTGCCAGATGGACAGATAGGTAGCCGAACGCAAAGCACCTCGAGAGTGCGCATTTTGTCTCCCTCGAGAGTGCGCATTTTGTCTCCCTCGAGACGGGGAGACTTGGGCGGGAGTCTACATTAGTGGTGTAGTCGCGGCGTTACACACTAATCTCAGTAAAGTAATTGAGGCCGCGCGCGCCCGTCTCCCACACCGCCGGGGAAGCGTGCCTGTGTGTCTGTGTGCCTCTGTTAGCTTCGCGTGCCAGCGAAAGGTTGGATGAAAATGAACAGTTTACGAACCCAAAGGTGCACAAGGCCCAGGTTTCTTCAATATCTCGTCACACATGACGAGCATGCGTACCAAAAGGCCGCAGAAAATGGGTGGCGCTTGTCTCATCTGACCCCTGTTCCCCTATTCCCAGCCGTCCAGGCCTCCCTGACTCGGCCAGCAAGCGTTCCCGAGGCCGGCGCTGTCCGTCGAAGCAAGCCGGGAACGAACTCCACCGCGGGTATTTTAGCCTGGGGCGCTCGTTCCCACACTCGATGACAGTTGCCTTTCTTTTTTAGCGCAGGCGACTATCTATCTAACTACCTGGTATGCAGCTGGTGGGCGGGCGGGGAGAGGAGCATGGAGGCCTGACTGGGAGGGAGGGGCCAGGAAGGATGGACATTGACCAAGATTGCATTCGTCAAGACATGGCTTCTACCTGGTTACCGGTGCAAGCAAACAAAACGTGGCGTTTGTTTCACACCATTCAATACATATCGATGAGTCTTCCTTTCTTTGTCGATCTACTTGTAGTCGACCTGATACGTTCGTCCAATGTTGCGGGAGTTTTGTCAGATGGGCCAACATGTGCGCGAACTACCTAGTACTAATGCTGATTAGTCCTGATGGAAAGGAACCAGCGTCTGGTATCAAGACCGAGAGATCGTACCTACATCGTGGCTACACTGCCCTACATTGATCGGCAAAGAGGCCTTCCTATTACAATAGTACGGAGGCGTTCAACGTGCTCATGGGAAACGCCACCTTCCTTTTAGTTTGGGCCAGGCACTTGGCATTGCAAGTAGGTATTCGTGGATGCCCAGTCCTGACTTTTTGTACACAAGTCACTCGTCGTATGTCATCCTCTGATGGAGGACGTATTGCGTCATGAACCCCTTCCCGCGAAGCTCTCGAGTAGTCTTGGGCCTCGCCGCTGGACTCTGGAGAACCGGAGGTTGAAGCTCCCTTGCTTTGTCTTACTCTGTTGCGTTCTTGTCGTCACCTATCACCAGCACCATCCACACCATCCCCGGTGGCACACCCCCGACCATCCACACCTAAACCCCCCGTCTCCCAGACCCCAGCATCCGTCTCCCTTGTCAGCCATGCCGTTCCCTTTTCCTGGGAATGTCAAGTTCGACAGCTGCAATGCTTGTCAAACATGCATGCCGAACGAGGCTAAAGAGGAAACTAGTTTGGGTGTACATATTGTACATACAAGCGAGCTGCCTCCAGCGCTGTGCATGTTGTTAAAACGGTTCGACGTCAATGCCCAATCGACGGAATAGGCTGGCTCTGGGCAGCATGTTAGATCGATCGCAAGCGCACACCCTGGCTCGCTTTCTGTCAAGATCTTTGGTACCAAAAGTACCAGGGCATTTTGTTAAGATGTAGCAGATTGGTTGCAGGTGTCACCCGCAGCAGCGCGCGCTGCAACCCATGCATATCAGCTCTCATACGGATGGGACAAACATCA
The DNA here is from genome assembly GCF_004353045.1 of Thyridium curvatum. NCBI lineage: Eukaryota > Fungi > Ascomycota > Sordariomycetes > Thyridiales > Thyridiaceae > Thyridium > Thyridium curvatum. Next base: position 265,092 of record NW_022156810.1, on the reverse strand, counting down.
TAGCATTTTGTTCTTGGTAGTCGGCAAGGTGCAAGCATGTACTTGGGTATTCCAGACACAGGAAACACGTGGAAAACCCGACTGATTGGGTGCTCTGCTCGACTGAACGGGATGGGATGCCAGTCCACATTGCACAAGAGTGACCAGATTCACTTCACACATGCACGTTCGGATGGACCAGTGATACCGGTGTACGAGCCCTTCGCGCGGTACCTCTGCTGTTGATCTGTTTCCCCCCTTGGTATTGGCCTCCCTGATCTATATTAGGATACTTGTGCGAGGCACAGCACCCGAGCTGGCTCTCCTCGGTATCTCACTTTTCCTTCCCCAGCCACAATGGCCAGCTGCAGGTGCATCCTACAGAACAGACATGCTGTCCAAGTACAGATCAGACTATTTTAGAGCTCCCACAAGAAGAGGGGGATGCTAAGAGGTATGCCGCGGGCATTGGGCAGGTGATGGGTGCATCGACGATGAGCAGTGGGTGAAGTAACCTGATGTACCCAAAGTACCTAGCTAAACCCAAGAGACGGATCGTTATCTGCTTCGAAAACTGCTTGCGTGTGTGGCTACCTGCCACGCCTGCCTACCTACAACCTTAGTGCCTTAGTGGGCATGTGCCGATGAGATTTCTCTTCTCAGAAGGAGGTGGACCGCCGTGAATGATTTCAGGAGTGCGCCGGCGGTGCGCCACGCTGTTTTGGGCATTCTGGCTGTAGCGGGCGCAAGCGAACCTGTTTCAATCTCGGCAACGTTCCACCCTAGTGCTACTTGGGGATACGCATGAATTTTGGAAATTCTCCTTGTTGGATCCCTCGACCCCCGTCACCCAGCCAAATCACCACCAGACTTTCTCGCGCCCCATTTCCACCTTTAATCGAGACATCCCGACCTATTTCAGGGGTCATCTACGAATAGTTGTCCGCGACTCTCTCTTGTTTTATATGTTTTTTTTGTCAGTCCGTCTTCAGCTCAATACCTTTGAGCTTGCCAGAGAAATCGATTTCCAGGTCGACGACGTGACTGAACCGCCGGCGCAAGACTCACCAGCAAAGCACTCTTTGGCCAACGTGAAACCAACCCGAGTTTCTATTCAAAGCACCATACGACCACGCAGCTGGACGCCTATTCCTCTTTGTTTTCTTTTTAACCTCGACATCTACGCGCGCCTCCTGACCTGCTTCAACCCAGGCTTTTGCATTAGGTGCGTTTGTCTCGTAACTGTTCTGCGCGCGCACGGTCTTGGTACGACGCGGAAACCAGGTTCGACAGCATCGAGCCACCTGCGGAGATTTTCCAAATCGTCGTTGTTTTGCAGATCGAGTCCAGCCTGTGATGCAACCAGGAGACAAGAAACTGGTCGCCTCGGAACTGGTCGGCTTTTTTGGTCACGCTATTCAGCATCGCTCAGCAGATATCATTTTGACTGACCACGACAGTTAGCCGTCACGTCAGGCCGTCTGCGAACGCGTGCGCAAAAAGGATAGATTCATGGGCTATACAATGGCTCAGCATCGCCAGGCTCCAAGCCACTTCAAAACGGAGCCGACCGATTCGGTGAGTTGCTTGTTCCCTAGTCATCTACGATTTTCTTTATGCGACGCGCTCGGTTTTCTTGTACTCTTCTCTTGCACGGCGCATGAACATTACCTATCACCACTCCCAGCGGCAGCTCCATCGTGCGGTTAGACTCTTTTGCCTTTGCCCGTTCGCGGTTCCAGGGATCACCACACTACACACTAGCCTCAAGCAATGCTTTTGGTGGTTTGACGAGCTTGATGGTCGTTCAAGCCTGCCTTTTGACGTGCAGGCTCTGGGCCTGCAAGCGGACGCGCACCCTTGAGGATCTCCAGGTCCCAACTGCTTGACAGTCGGCCTGTCCTGACCTGGTCGATGCAGTGGGCTGCGTCGGGGATCTGGAGGCTCACCCATGCATCCCCATCATTTTCCAGGTATCCTTGTTAGTGCATGGGTCCTGTGGGAATTGCAGGGGCATGACCTGTTTCACCACCGACTGGGGGGACGATTTCGCGAAGCTCGGGAGACGCCCTGCTTAGCGTCCGTTACACCCAGACATCCACCAGCCAGGGCCAGGTGCCCGCCGCTCCCACGCCGACCCATGCCCAGCGAGCGGCCCGCATGCGAGGTCTGCAGAACGTTCCCCATCTCTCTCTCACACACACACACACACACACGCGCGCGCGCGGGCACACACGCCTCGGCCCTCTGTGCAAGGTTCCCTCTAGTAGAGGGAGAAAAAAAGCAAAGAAGGCATTACCAGCCACACTTGTTTGAGACCAAACACCCCCAAAAAAGTGCACCATGCGCGCGACCGTCCCTCAGACGGGGGAGAAGCCGACCTGTGGCCAGTCTGGAGACCCAGTCACGCAGGCACAGCACGCATACCATGGGAGAGCTACACAAGACGGACTCCCAATAGTCGGGAGAACCAAGATCCCGCCAACCAGCCCGCCAGGTACCTACCTAGGTAGTCCATCCTGCTGCGCCTGCGGAATTGCTCTCAAGCGACCAGCGATTTGGCAACTACGGTGCGCTTGGAAACAGCCAACAGGCCGATCGTTATCAAGCCCGCAAATAGTAGGATCACATCGCCCGGGCCTGAGTGTCCCGTAGCTTGATCCTGCCTTTTGTCAGACCTGCATAGCGCGGATGGCCCGAAGGTTGATTGATGCGTTCGCTGTCACTTTGGTGGGAGTGGAGGTCGGTCCGGACCCAGAGTGCCTGTGGCCCTCGACTTGCTGCTACTAGAGAATCGCTAGCGAAGCCACTGGCAACGCTCACGCATTGTGACGTAGCGCACTGGGCATACAACGGCGCAATGCGAAAGTGGGTGGTCCATCCACTGTTGCATGCACGTTGGTTCCCGCGACTGTGGCCTTCTCTGCCTCTGCCTCGAGGGCGGCTGGGTCTGGTCAATCAACGGCGGTGGTGATGATGACCGGCCTGGAAGATATCCAGCGCCCGAATCACACCGAGGCCACAGCTCTTGATCTGGCTTCCCCTCTGGTGCGCTCGATCACCCAATTGTGTTTGCTGGGGATTTACACAAAAGTTCTTCATTTGGGACAGGTAGCTCTGACTCCACTTGGTCGGACACGCTACCTGGTTCGGCTGTCGCTTTTCTACGCGCCGGTCTGTACCCGGAACTTTCGATGGTACGGACAAGTGTTCTAGCGGTGCGGTACTGCGGTACTTGGGGAGCTGCACCAGACAACCTGGGTCCTTCGGGAAGCAAAAGAATGGGTGAAGGGAGCAGGGTTGGACGGTGAAGGTGAAGGAACAGCAGGGGTTGGCTGGTGTGGGTAGCCCACTCTTCACCGCCTTGCAACCGTTCCATCCCATCAGTCTGTTCCCCCCTCTCTCTCCACCCCTTATTTGTCCCTTGTCTGGAAAAAAACGCACCTATCCCGTCACCTTCCTGGGCCCCCACCCATGCCAACACCTCAACAGTGAAGAAGCAAAACAAGAACCCGGATCCCAGTCCTGACGGGCTCCCAGTGGTTTGCCCCCCTAGTCGCGGTGGCTAGCTCCGGGCGAGCTGTCCTCATTGGGTAGTGCCTCTGCCGCTCCACCCGCCGCTATTGGCCATTTCATCTAGCAAGATGCATCCTCGCAACCCTTGTTCACGTTTCTCCCATGCGCTGTCCCACCGTCACCGTCAGGCCCACTCGCACTCGACGACCTGCCTGGTGCTAGACAGCTGCTAGGGTGCCCCTTTCAACCATTTTACCTGCCCAGAGCCACCCAGTTTGTACGAAGTATGCGCCCAAGGTGGTGGTCCCACTGCGCCAGCACGTTTCCGCCCACTACGGAGTACCTATGTACGTTGGTACTTGTCTCCAGCTCCTTCATGCCGGCTTGCTTCTGTCTGCATGGGAGCTTGCTGGGGACAATAGCGTTGGCGCAGACACACGCTATCCTTCCTTAGCTTAGGGTCGCTGGCTGGGTGGCAGTGGGCTTCGCGCTCCATCATCGTGTGTGCGTGCGTACAGAGTACAGACGTGCTATTATTCTTTTTCCACTTCTACGGCGGGTTCCATCCTATCCACACGTCCCAAGCCCAGACCAGACTCGCGCGCACACACACACTTTTGCGTGAGGAGAAGGGGGGAGAAAAGGGTACACATTTTCTGCCAACTGCTCTTTTTGCATTTCCGTCGCGCGACCCGGGCGGCGAGCAGAGAGCATTGACAAGAATTTCCCTATCCCATCCTGCCAGCGACAGGACCGTTATATCAGACTGGCCCAAAAATATCACCCCCTTTTATTACTCTGATTTTACCTGTCCCGCGCCGTTTTAGTACATAATCACCCTGGCCCTCTCCTACACTCGTTATCCCCACATTCGTCCTCTCTCTATCCTGTCCGCCTCTCTCTTGTCGAGGTCCTCTCTCCACGCCGCTCCTTGACCTTGCACTCGTTTATTTTTCTGACCCTTCCACCCCTTTCCCCCCCGTCCGACATTCCAGAACATCGTTTCGATCCCACATCCTGTCACTGGGGCGAAACCCCCTTGTCTTGGTTGGTCACTACTCCTGTCTCTTGTTCGCTCCCTGTTGCATTGGTTTCTGTATGCGCCAGGACTTGGCTTCTGCTCCGCCGATTTCTGCGCGCGCGCCTCTATCACAAACAGCCGCGGTCTCAAACCTCGAGGTAAAGGGGGGATGCATTCCAAGTGCGAATGCCCCCCCCCCCTTTGACCTACAGATTGGATCTCGGGAGAGCATAGTACTCTGAAAGTCACCTCATCTGGCCGAGAGTCGTTCGATCTCACTTTTGGCCGGGGTGCGTTCAGAAATCTCCCGTTGATCTTGATCTTGGGTAGTCTTCTCTGAACCCTGGAGAGAGAAAAAAAATTGGCCCCTTGGATTCGATCTGGCCGTTTTCCCCCCCTACACGCGAGCCTGGTTAATACATCCATCCCATTGCCGTTCCGAGGCTAGCCCGCCTCACCCCGTTGATCCTCGTCATTATCAAGGCAGTTAAAGCAAGAGATCCACCAAACCCTTGACCCTGACCAGTGTCAGGGAAATAAAATACCAGCGCGTCCGTTTTCACTCAGTCTCGAGTCGTCATTTTCATAATCAGCATAGAAGCTATGAGGTACTAATGGGCGTTTCCTATATGCAGCATCAGGGCCCCCACCACCACCAGCCGCAGGGTCAAGCACCTTCCCATATACAACACCACTCCCGGCCCTCGAGCATCGTCCACCAACAGCATCACCCCCAGGCGCCTCCACCGCAATCCCAGAGCCATTCGACCTACTCTTCGACTCATTCCATCCCGTCGGTGTACCAGCAGCAGACTCAGTCTGCCAGCACGCAGCACGGCCAAGACCTCCCGTACTACACGCACCCGAGTCCATACAGTACCCCCGGTGCAACCAGCGGGTACACATCCGCAGGTGAGTTCTCGTCGAGCCGTGGCAGTCTGATGTCTCATCAAGGCATGTTGTGACTTACTCTGACCTAGACAACTCAGATATGATGGCCGCCACGATGCCGAGACAACCCTACCCTCCCATGTCCTACCATACTCCGCAATCAAACTCCCCCGCGTCGGTAGCCTCTCCCTCCGGACACGACCAGCAGAGGAGCCTCTACGGCCAGCCGACCTCACAGCTTCACCAACAGCCGTCCATGTACTATGGCCAGCAAGCACAATACCAGCCCATGGCTCCCCAGCAGACGGCTTCCCCATATGGCCAACACGCCCAGCAGTCGCACCAGTCCATCACGTCACAGCCCAACCTGATGATGTCGCACACTCAGCAGCAGCACCAGATGACACACCAAGCCAGCCAGCATGCGCAGGTCGGCATGACCAACAGCCCGAGACACCCCAAGCTCGAGACTCCCCCAGTTCCCCAGAGCGCCAGCCATGTGCCCCGTCAAAACGGGCCAGGCCTCATGCAGCAGGCCCAGCAGCACACGCCGGGCATGATGCAACAATCCCAGCAAAACGGCTCCTCCCTTTCCACGCCGACCGGCTCAACCTCGGGCGTCAACCCCAATGCCGCTCCCGGCCCCATCCCTGCCACAACACCGCTTGTTGTCAGGCAAGATCAGAATGGTGTGCAATGGATTGCGTTTGAGTATTCGAGGGATCGTGTCAAGATGGAGTACACTATTCGATGCGACGTGGAGTCGGTCAACACCGAGGAGTTGACTGCAGACTTCAAGACGGAGAACTGCGTCTACCCGAGGGCGTGCTGCCCCAAGGAGAACTACCGTGGCAACCGTCTCCAGTACGAGACGGAGTGCAACACGGTCGGCTGGGCGCTGGCCCAGCTGAACCCGCCGCTACGGGGCAAGCGCGGCCTGATCCAGAGGGCAGTCGACAGCTGGCGAAACAGCAACCAGGACCCGAGGCTACGAAGCCGTCGCGTCCGCCGCATGGCCAAGATGAACACCCGCAAGCAGCTCATGTCGCCCATGCCCCAGGCCAGCTACAACCCTGGCCCTGCCTCAGGAATGCCCACGGCGAGCCCCATGGGTTCTGCTGGACCCGGCATGGGCAAGCCCAACGTTAACAGCATGGGCCCTGGAATGCACCACCACCAAAACGCCCACCACGACGGAAGCGCCCAGGGCGGAGGAGACGAAGTCGGTATGTTTCACCAGATGTGATAAAGTTTGCGCGCGCGCCATTGCCGTTACCTGATACCTTTCGCGAACCAACTACTACTACTACCACTACTATACCTGTGTCGCCTGTTTTCTCCTTTTTTTGTTCGTTTTGGTTAAAGCTTTATGGAAAGCGGGAAATATCTATCCTTTTTGTTTTTTTTGTTGTCAGCCTGTGGTATATAGCGGCCGCAACCTCCAGAAGCCGCAGGGCGACAGGAACCGGCACACAAAAAATCTGTACATTACAGTAGTCGCATATTCGCTGTCGTTAGTTTGCTTTGCTGGTTCTCGGTCGTTCAGTCGTCTGGCTGCTGGCAAAAACGGCAACAAATCGCGTCGCGCTGCAACTGCAGTCTGAACGCAGCAACTCTTATCGACGCATCAGATACACACCCTTTTCCCGGGTCTCGCGGCTGTAGTTATGGCCTCTGAGTGTCCTTTTGCATTGTATACTATGGCGAAAATTACCGTTCTTGGTTCTTGTTTTGTTGCTGCTTGATAATTCGCACACCATGCATCTGCTTGTGTAGATCAGCGGGCTAATACGAGATTGTCTTGAATCTAGGCGATGGCGACTCCTCCTACATGGACGATTCGCATCACCACCACCACCAGACCCCTACGCAGCCCGGCCACGGCCAAGGTGCGCCGAACGACGTCCGCACCGCCCAGGTCTTCAGCGGCTACGGCTCCTACCCTTCCAACGCGCCCCCGGCCTCCTCCTCTGTGCCCTCCATCCACGGTGCGCTGAGCGGATCACCTCACCAGGGTCCCATCGCCGCCCGCCGGCACAGCCGTGCCGGGGATGCCCCCGACGATCTTTTCCCCGATCTGCCAGAGGCCAAGAAGCGCAAGTTCATCCTTGTCGAGGACAGCGACCGCCAGTCCCGACTGCGCGTCCGCGTCACTCTCGACAACATCGACACGCGCGAGATCCCGGACTCGTTCCGGAAGAGCTCGTCCGTCTACCCGCGGTCGTACTTTCCGCGCGAGATGCAGAGCCCGCCGCCGAGCGCGACGGGGAGCCGCTTCTTCGAGGACGACCTGAGCGACATGGCCGAGGACGACGGCGTGGCGGAGACGGAGGGTCGGCGGGCGGGCCGCGGCGCTAGCCGCCGTGGCCGGATGCAGGTCAAGGTCCCCGTCACGGACGGCTCCGAGGCCGAGGTGACGATCCCGCGGACCAGGAAGACGTCGCGCGGCAAGGAGGTGCGGCTGAACGACATTGGCTACCGCATGGCGTGGCTCCAGAGCAGGGTGTTTGCGGGCCGGACTGTCTTCTTGCAGCGAGCTTGTGAGTTGTTTGACGTCCCCGATAACGTTTTGATATATGTATTGTGTTGTCCCAGTGCTGACCGTCTTTTTTTGAAAAACAGTGGACTCGTACCGCAACAAGACCCGCTCTGCCATGGAGTCGACCAACATGGATGTCCAGCGCGTGGCGCCGCATTACGAGACGCGCGTGGGCAAGCGGCACTGGACGGAACGACAGCGCCGCGGCGAGAAGAAGGACGATGAGTAGATGTGCTACATGGTCGTTCCTCAATCTCTGGGGAAATATTGTTCGACTCGGCACCAAGTCCCCCCAAGTTCATCCATTTCCTTATCTCGATGTTATTTCTCAGGAGCGGCTTGCTATGATGGCGCCCGCTTTTCTCTTTTCAATACCTTTCATCCTGTCCGACTAGGTGCAGTCCCGCAGGATTCCCCCACTATGTTGTTTGTTTCCATGGCTCTACTTCTCGAAGGGCTTTTCCTGGTTGCTCTCCATCCTGGGACCGTCTTTTCTCACGGTATGGCTGGGTGGATGAGGTGTGTTTTTCTCTTGTCTAGATTGGACCAAGGCATTAGCATGCGTGCGTGCTTGCCTTTGTGGATTATCTGCGAGGATATATTTTTTTCTTTCTTTGACAGAAAAGGCGGATGTGCTCCTCCTCTTCTCCCTCCTTGTTGATCATAGCGGCGTAGATTCGGAGAGAAAAAAATTAATTGTGGCTCACGTACATAGAGAAATGATGGTAGATAGATACTGTCATACAAATAGCAAAAAGCAAAGCCTTCATTGGCACTGTCTCCTTACGAAGGTTCGAAACATGTCTGCATCAGGTGTGGGTGAGAGTAAGAGTGGCTTCCATCTGCTAGGCTTGAAGACTTCAGGTCGTCTCTCACTTATGTGCGATACCTAGGGAATAAATGCTCTGCTTTGATCGGATCAAAGTCCTTCTCAAGCCCTAAGCAGAGAAGGTAGTGACTCCTGCACGTTCTTTTGACTCCCCAGGGCTTGATCTAATCCCCTTATTGCTGCTGATCTTGGAAGGCCATCACTTCTTTCTGAGATTCAGCTATTCATCGCTTTCATCCCTTTTCGAACCTACCAGACCAGACGCTCCATCTTCTCCGACTATATAAGAGTCGTCACATCTCTTATCCTCTCTTCCCCCTATTCTTCTTCTTCAGGAAAATCACCATGATCTGATCCTGAATTCGAACAAGTCAATCTTTTCTGAGGCCGATCTGAGGTCCATGTCAGGGCAGCTCCTTCCCTTCGCGTCAACACGTCAACGCCTCGATTTAGAAAACGACGCGTGCCTTCCCGTTCCACCATCCCCCCTCTCATCAACACAGTTTGCCCTTCGCCTTGTTTCCCCTTCCCACCTGTCCACTTCTTCTTCTTAACCGTCCAACCCCTCCCTCATTGACCAAACCTCAACCTGGTCTTCAACAACATCATACCCATCCTCTCGCGTTTCGCCTTTACCCTGACGCAGTCAAGGCGTCACTGAGTAGCTTCAGGCGTCTTGACTCCAACTTTCCTATATCTCATAGGGCATTCTACTTTCTTTACACTTCTCTCCCATCTCCATCATTCATTTATCCCTCTCGTCTCGGAACAAGCATCGACTCGTACTTGCAAGTGGGCTGGTCGTCGAACACGATTTCCTGATCCCAATTTGAGCTCACAAGCTCATACCCATCTTCCGCACGAGGTATTTCCATCTCACCACTCGTCAATTTCTTTTCACCATCTGACTGACCCTTCCATCACAGTTACAAGACAGTCCGCTCAACATGGGCTCACTCGGCGCGGATCTAGGTCAAAATGACCAACCTTCGAAGGTCACTTTCGACCACCTTGGCAAGGACATTTCGTTCGTCCTTCACAATCTACCCGACGTGCCGTCGCCCCCTCAAGTGATCGGCCTCTGCACGGTCCCTGCGGACGTCGCCGCCGATGACGGTCTGGGATATATGATCGCCGATTTCCTGGCATGGAAATACATGCTGAGCAGGGAGGGAGCCCGAGACGCCCAAATCTGGCTGTCTGCCTTGGACCTGGCCCAGCTCGAAGCAGACGGCAAGATCCCGCCTCATACTATCACGGCCAAGAAAGACGGTAGCCGCGTCGGCTCCGATGTTTCATCCTTGGCCACCGAGGACCCTGAGCTCCTGAAGACCTTCGACAACGCAAGCAGCCTGCGTGATGCATTCATCGAACAACTCAAGGCACGAGCAACCACCAATACAAAGACCTTGCTCGTCTTCGTCTGCGGTGAGACGACCCCAGACCAGTCCATCTGCTTCGATGGAAACACCTTCATGAACAAGCACGAGATCCTCGAACATTGTTCCTCGGATACCCTCGTTATTCTCGTCTCGGCAGCTTCCTTCAGTGGAGGCTACCAGGTCTCATACCTGAACGCGCCCAAGGCAATGTTCTCGCAGGCGCACGTCATCAAGCTGGTGGCTAGACGCTGTGGTGGCGCCCTCGCGAGCAAGCTTACCCAGCTTCTGACAAGCCGCGATAGCCCTCTCCTCAAGGATGATGAGCGTAACCGTCTTGTTTTTGACGACCTCTCGCTCATCACGAACTCAAGCCCAGAACGGTGGGCCAATTATCAACGCTTCCATGCGCTCATCCAAGCATCGCTGTCCAGCCAGATGGCACTGCTTCCCAAAGACCACGGTTTCTACTGGAGCGACGATGTAGATGAGTGGCCCCTGGAGAAGCGGGTTGGTCCGCCCCTGAAGGTCTGGAGCTCGAAATGGACTGGACGAGCTATTTCTCCCACGAGTGCCCAGGGTGATGAATTTGATTTCCTCGGAATGGCGTTCGGCGGAACCAAGTTGACTCAAATCCTACACTTGAAGTTCCTCTCCATGTTGGAGCTCAAGACTTGCCCCGGCGACTGGAACCTGCCGTCAAACGCCGCCACTCTCAAGCTCCTGAACTCGTTCCTTCAGGCACGAGACATTGGGGAGGCAAAGTGCCGGGAGATCTTTGTCGTCCTGCAGTTTCGGGCCTCGGCTATGGCCTTGGCTGATGTTATGATTGAGGTCCTGGGCCTTTCAAAGCCCGGAGGCCAGTCTTGCCGAGAGTGGGATTTCGCCGCCGACCGGGAGATAGTCAAGGATAATCCGCTCAAAGGCAAGGCACAGATGCTTGCCTTCAAGATGATCTCTCACGATCTTTTCCAAATGCCGCCTGTTGAGCCAGGCTTGTATTACGACAAGATCCACGGCTTCAAATTCTGGCGGCCTGCCTTCTACCTTGCGAGCGCCATCGCTCAGCAGTTCTTGAGCGGCGGCAAGGACATTTTTGCCATCGAGCACTTCATCAAGTCTGATGTACAAAAGGGTAAGCTCAACTAATTCCAGAATTCTTTTATGTTCCTCTTTCTAACTCGCTTTGTACAGCTTTCGACACGGTCTGGAAAGCCCAGCTCTCGCAACTCTTGCAGCTTGGCGCGATTGTCAAGACTGGACGGGAGTGGATTGAGTCTCTGAATCTTGACGATGCTATCCCGAGACCTCCGACCGAGCAGGACGCGGCCACTCGTCGTCCTACAGGTATTGAGGGCTCACAGCACGCCCCTGGCCGTCTCCCTCCTACGTACGCCCCGTACTTTGGCATGGTCGTCCAGAAAGGTCTCGAGAAGCAGTACTCAGGCTCCACAGGACTCAATGTGGCTGCCTCCACGTTTTCGCCCCAGGCTCCTGTGATCAAGGCCGAGCCCGAGCAGGATGCCATTGCCGCTGCAAATGGTGCTGGAGAGTCAAGCTCTAATGCCATCCCGACCAAGATGGAACCCCAGCCGTCTGCGGCTGGTACTCAGAAGCAAGCTGAGACCGAAGAAGCGCGAATTGAGCGACTTGTTCAGGAGCGACTTGCCCTGGCACTTGCGAAGTACAACCACATCCAAACTCAGGAGGCTCTGGCCAAGGAGAAGCTTGAGAAAGAGAACCTTGAGAAGCAGCGTCTCGTCCAAGAGAAGATCGCTCGTGAGAAGAGGGAGCAAGAGAAACTCAATGAGGAGAAACTCACCCAAGAGAAGCTTTTGCAAGAGAAGCTTGAGCTCCAGGAGCTCAAGCGTCAGGAGCGCGAGCAGGCACGCCTCGAAAAGGAGCGTCTCGAGAAAGAGCAGCGTGAGAAGGAGCGCCTCGAGGAGGAGCGCCTTGAGAAGGAGCGTCTCGAGAAGGAACGCCTCGAGAAAGAGCGCCTCGAGAAAGAACGCCTCGAGAAGGAGAGGCTTGCAGCCGAGGAAGAGGCTCGCAAGCAAAAGATTGCTGAGGACGAAATGGTCCAGCAAATTCTGGCCAAATTTGGCTCCCAAGGCCGACTTGAGCAGCTCATCAAGAAGCTCAGCAGCTCCGAGCCTACCCAGGAGGCACCCGCGGCTGCTATGGCTGCAGGAACTTCTTCTTCTGCCGTTCCGGAGCCTGCCGATGCTGATCCTGACAAAGCCAATACTGATGCACGAGAGGCTTGGCGGACCAAGGTCAAGGAGCGCGATCCTGCGCTGGACAAGGAGCGAAAGGAGCGTGCTCGTGCTGCCGAGGCCACGATTGCTCCTCTTCCCAAGGAGACGTGCATCATTCGCCCCATGTCCTACGAGAAGCGGCCTGAAGGTGAAAACCAACCTCCTCCCTCGCCGGCCACAGGCGCACGAGTCCCAGGACGCGCCTCTCAGCAGACTGAGGCCACTTCTTCCATAGTTGACTCGGTTGCAAAGCCTGAGGAGGCTCCGCGTCGCTACAAGCCACATCAGACCCTCTGGTAGGAGTACACACAGTCAGCGACCGTGTTGTGGCTCTTGGAGGCTGCTTCTTTAGGCGGATGGCATTGATATCGGCCAAGACACGCAACTGAGGAGTTATTTGCGATGATTTGCCAAGGACAAAAAAAGTTTCTGCATTTCCATTGATTCTATGGGAAAAGGTACAGTGAGGATTTCCCGACTAGGTTCTCGGCCAAGACATGAGTCTGAGGATAGTAATAGGCAGACGGAATTATTAGCTAGTGGACAATGGCACTCTGATACTCGAATACCAGCGCATCTGATTGTCGTGAATATGTGACTTGGGTTATTGGTAGATCCTGATGACCACAAGCTGGGCCATCGAATATTTAACAGCATCGAGTCGTTCTGTCGATGGCTAGCTTATAGATGCGTTGCACCAAGTTATCTGCGCTTCACGGATATCATGGATATTTGCACAGGGAGGCTCCCTGAAGTTGTAGCTACTTCGTTACTCTAACCATTTACATCTTCTACAGCGGCCTCCCCGGCCTCTGGTACAGGCGGTGGCGCCCGCTTCCCCCGCTGGTAGATGTACATGGCCTCGTCCTTGCCCGCGAAACTCGGCAGCGGTATCTGCACGACGCGCGTCCACTCGGGCCGCTCGCGCGCCATGTACTGGTCCATGGTCATGTCGCTGAAGCCCGTGTAGCCGTTGGCGTTCTGGGTGCCCACGACAACGACCGTGTCGCCGGCGTAGGCGTCGAGCAGGCCGCGCGTGAAGCTCCCTTCCTCGCCGCCGGCGCCGGCACCGCCGCCCACGACGGGGTAGACGAGCAGCAGGATGAGGTCGTCGCCGTCCTCCGAGCCCGTCGCGCTGCTGAGCCACGACGCGCCGTCGGCGATGACCGTGTCCGGGACCCAGGTCGCGCGCCACTCGGACTGGGCGCTGTCGACGGCGAGGCAGGGGACGCCGCGGGCGCGGAGGCAGTAGGTCCAGTACCCTCCGCCGGAGCCGACGTCTGCGACGGTGCGGGGCTTGGACCTGGGCTTGCCGTCTCCTCCTGCTGCGGCGGCGGACAGGAGGCGCAGGATCTCGAGGGCTTCGTGGGAGGGGCAGGCGCAGCCGAAGTGGTGCATGAGGACGGGGAGGACGTGGTGCGCCTTGGGCGGCCGGAGGCGGTTGGACTCTGGGCAGGGGCCGGCCCACTCGAGCGCGCGGCAGGACCAGGACCAGAAGTCGAGGTAGGGGTTCGGCGGGGAGGTGAAGGGGTGCTTGGCGGACTTGGGGAGGCGGGGGATGGCGAGGGCGGCCTGGAGGTGCGGGTGGATGAAGCGCGTCGCCGAGAGGTGGGCGGCTACGGAGGCGCGGAGGGACTGCTTCTTTGCGTTGGAGGAGAGGGAGCGCAGGGCGGGCTGGAAGGAGGCCGTTGGGGAGAAGAGAGCTGTGTAGGCGAGGATGTCTTGCTGTGGCGGACGGGGGAGCTGCGTGTGTGCGTTTTGGTGTTAGTCTGGCGGTGTTTCTCTTGTACACTGCTGCACTGAGAACGGGGCAGTCGTCAGGTAGTCAGCTGTGGGAAGTTTGCTCCCCAGACTAGTCGTCTCGGGGGCAAGCATCCGGCTCCAAATACGCAGGCAGAGGGAAGAGTCGCTTACATATTTGCCGTCGGTGTCGGCATACCAGTCATGCAGACCGTTCACGGCGCCGAGGCCAACGACGTGCTGCACCTGGTCCAAGACGCAACTGCCCATGGCGTGGTAGACGTAGCTGTCCCGGGTCGTAATCTTGAACCAGCTCCGGACGGCGCCCGCAAAGTCATCCTTGTCGAGGAGGGCGAGCGTCGTGTTGCGGACGTCCTCGCTGCGGGCCTGCTCGGCCGGGTCGAAGCCCGGCGGGCTGCCGACGCAGTAGACGAAGGGCTTCTTGGGCCTTTGGCCCTTTCTGCTCGCCATGAAGGAAGATAGATGCCAGGGCTCTGGCTGTGCCTGAGGGTAGCTGGTGACGGGTCCTGCGCTCAGATGGAAGGGGTGTCAACGGTTTGGAATTTGCTCTGCCGTCCGTTCCATCGACTTTGCGCCGTCATTTGTGGGGATGTGACGAATGGAAGTGTGGATCCCCGGTTGGTGGCACGGCCGAGTACACTACCGGGAACGTCTTGGGTCTTCCGGAATCCGGCAGGAGCACGGTTTTGTCAGGACCGAGAAGGACAGGGTAAGTATTTTTGTCGAGAAATAGAAGAGAAGATGAAAACAATATCGCCGGAAAGTCACTGATGGCCTTGCCCGTGCCTGCTCTGGACTGATACGGAAAGAACAACAGTATGCCTGTCCCATGCTTTCCGACTGCACACGATGGTCAGGCTCTCCTTCCATATGGTCTTTCTCAACCACGTCGAGTCCTTTCCTACAATTATTCCACGCAGGCCCCGAATGATCAAAGATCTACCTACCCACTGGAACGTATCAATGATACATCTAGGTAGTGTCAATCACGTATCACAGCCTTTGATCTCATGACGACGAATACATACATCAACGGCTCCTAGCCCACAAATATCTTCAATGTCTCATTCCTTACAATATCAAGCCTTTGGACGCCGTGTCATTGATCCCGCTGCGACAGTGGGACAGATCATGGAGAACCATGGCCAGGACGCAAGCTCCAGTCTCTACGCCATTCGTTCCTGGACGCAAACACGGCCAGAGAATTTGGTCCAACAAACCGAAGCAGACTCCTCGGGGGCTCTCGAGTACCCGATGCCAACCTCTTTGAGTCAAGAAGGCCTTATGTCAGACTATCAATATCCAGCATATCTGCCGGATAACCTACCACTCTGTGACTCGGCTGCACCACACAACCTTGCCTTTGGTGCTTCCCTTTCTGCCTCCATACCAGATCACGGTATTTCACCCACCGGTTTTCTTCAGCAGGATGGGAATTTCGACAATAATCCACAGTTCACTGTTCCACAGCTTGAGCCTGCCGCCGGTTCGAACACATTCGATTCCAGTACCCTTCCAAGTTTCTCGCCTCATCAGTTGCAGAATTTCGTCATACCCTCGGATATCTATAATGCAAGGGAAGATTTGGTCCAGTCCCGGGCCTGCTTGATACAAACGGGCTGACACTCTTCCCAGGAACATCAGAGATGCCACTGACTCCAGTGCTACCCTTGCGCATCGCCTGCAACAAGCAGTTGAGCCGAGTTTTGCCCCTAACTCTGGGCAGATTACACATCCCAGAGGATCATTTGCCAAGGCTGGCAACTCCGATAATCGCAAGGCCTCACATAGCACTTCTGCAACCGAGATGTTCCAGGCTCGAATCCTCCAAAGTCGCCAAGATGCAACCTTCAGCTGCGTGAACGACTCCCAGATCGAGTTTGACAGACTATTCGATTCTGGGCACAAATATTACCTTCCGGTGGACAACAAACAGCGAAGTTTGGAAATCCATCTCGGTCGAATACTTCGTCATATCGGCCTGGGCTTCCCCCAAGCCCCATTAATTAAACCAAAGACCGTCTTGGATCTTGGAACGGGAACGGGGGGATGGGCGATGGAAGGCAAGTCCCATAGTTTTGGAAAGGATCATCTTTTTGATACTGTCGCTCTGGGGTGACTGACAACGCATCTTGGACTAGTGGCCTCCGCCTTCTCAGAGGCTATGGTCACTGGCATGGATTTGTGTCCCAGGCCGTTGAAACGTCTATACTTGCCGCTCAATTTGCAGTTCCTGGCCCACGACTTCGATAAGCCATGGCCGTTTCCACCCGACCACTTCGATCTGATATACGCTCGAGATATCCAGTACGGTGTCAGGGATTAGAAGGCTCTCGTAGCACGAGCGAAGAAGTACGTCAACCCTGGACCTGTCACCATAGGCACAGTGAAGACACCTGAAAGTACTTACGAGACGCAGGCATCTTAAGCCCGGAGGTTGGCTTGAACTCCAGGAATTCAAAAGCAAACCAGAGGTATTCGGGAATTGGGTCCCTTGGTCCACAACCGGCCAAGTATGGCCCGGCGAGATGGATCATCTATGGAAAGATATAGCCAATGCATGGCAGAACCTGGGTCTCCAAACGAGAACCATAGATGATGATGGCATGCCCCAGATCTTGGAGGCTCAGGGCTTCCAGAGGCGGAAGTTTGGCCATTTTGATATTCCCATCGGCGGGTGGTATACGGCGGTGCCACAGCTCGCCGCCGCGGGGGATCTTTAGCAAGATTGCCTGCTCCGCATGGTTGATGGCATGGGAATTCAGCCTCTGAGATCGGGCCGTGGAAAGGGATGGCCGCCTGAGGAAGTGGACAAGTTCCTGCAGCGTGTAAAGAAGGTGTACAAGAATGGTTGCAACCTTCGACTGGTCTCAAAACTCCAAATCACGATTGGGCAGAAGCCGGAAACGCCACCGCTGAGAGAGCAACCGGAGGCGAGCCAAGCGAAGCCATTGCAAGAAGAGAGTTCAACTGGACTTCATTCCCTTTCCTGGGATTTTCATACTTGAGGTACTTCCTTACTCCAAGGTCGTCTACACACACACACGTACGTCGAGGCTATCTTGAGAGCTTGAACCAGGTTCAACTTCGAGCGGGCTTTCAGGTTCTGGACTCTCGATGGTACTGGCAATGATCTGTTAGTTTAAGAGACCTAGTTGGCCAAGGAAGTTATTCAAATGTTAAAGTCGCAGCGGGCTTTCAGTAATGATAGGGTTTTGTATTTCGTACTCTTCGTTCAATAGCTACATAGCTAGACATTCAAGAGAAGCAAAGCGTTCTCTATACGGCCAACAAGGTAGTGTAGTGGTATCAACTCCTCCTCTAGAGCAGCGCTGTCCACGATGATGACAACAACAAGTCCTCAAATACAAATAAACCCTGGAACCGCTCCCATCCGACGGTCGACAGTCACCGTCCCAGTCTTCTGTACGCCTCTCCCGCGTTCTACCAGCGTCCGTCGTCTCAAGCACGCTGTTCTAATATTCATGATGATGTGTATGGATGGGCGAGTTTGACTCGCATGATAAAACGACAGAAACAAAAAAAAAAAAAAGGGAAAAATTAAACAAGAAAAAAGAAAAACCGGAGAGTACGGTTAAAGACAGAGGCTTGTTGTTGTTACAGAGAATACATGCGAGTTCTTTTGGTTCGTTTATGGATCTGATCTGCGAGAATAGCCTCTTCTGTCTGTCTGGGGTATAATTAGTCGTCCAGAACACGTTACACACATATACACAACAACACAAGAAATTAAAGAGCCAGTCCCAAGAGTTCCCCCTTTCGGTATCCCCTTCTCCCGCTTCTGCACCGACTTGCGCGCGCAAAAAAAGAGAACCAAAAGGACAGCTCCCGTAGACGACGGAGCCCAGGTATCGTAATCATCATCTGCCGCCAAACAACCCCATCCCGCGGAACAAAAAGCCCTGACTGCTCCTCTTCTGCTTCACCGCGGCGGCGGCGCCCCTGCCGCCCACGGGCGCGCCGTTGCCCGTGTCCACGACAAAGGTGAGCAGGTTGACCGAGTTGCCGTTGTTGAGCGTCACGTTGCGCGCCTGCTCGACCGAGACGCCGCCACCGGTCGTGCCGGTGCCGGTGCCGCGATTCGCCCTCGCGGCCGCCGAGAAGAGCCGCTGCAGGATGTTCTGCGCCGCCTCGGCCTCGGCCAGCGCGCCCTCCTGCAGCACGTAGAGGATGGCGACGCGCGCAAAGTCGAGCACCTCCTCGGTGACGACGAAGGTGGTGCTCGGCGCGGGGGCGGCCGACGTCGTGGAGGAGGAGGAAGAGGAGGAAGAGGTGGTGCTGGTAGACCGCGTGGAGGACGCCGCGCCGCCGCCGTTGGCGATGCCCGTGTTGACGGTCGTCGTGACGGTCGTGGTCGTCCGGGGCGGGATGTCGATCGAGGTGCTGAAGGAGCGCGTCGTGGCGAAGATGATGCTGGGCACGACGCCGCTGTAGCCGGCGGCGTCGGCGCGGGCGTCGAGCGCGGCCAGGGTCGAGGGCGCGGGCGCGCCGCCGGCGTTTGTGACCGTCTCGGTGACGGTAGCCACGCCGCCACCACCCGCATCGTCGTCGCCGCCGCCGCCGCCGCCGGCGTTGTTGACGACGCGGAAGTCGCCCGAGAGGTCGGTGACCTCGGCCTTGGCCGCGCCGACGCGGTTGGTGCGCCCGTCAAAGGTGACGAGGGCGTTCTCGGCCGCGCAGCTGAGGTTGCCCGAGTTGAGCTTGGCGAGGATCTGGCCGCCGTTGAGCGGCACCGAGAAGTTGGACTGGGCCTGCTGGATGAGGCGCGGGATGGCGTCGCCGAGGGTGACATTATCGATATTACCTCCACTATTCGCAGCGCCGCCCGGCGAGGACGACGCTCCCCCTGAACCCTGGGCGATGCTGGTTGTCGTGCAGCCTGCCGCGCCGGCGGTGCTGCAGTCGAAGCCGGTGAAGCCGTTGGCGCAGATGCACGAGCAGAGGCCCTGGTCCGAGACGAAGTTGGTACCGCCGTTCTGGCACCTCAGCTGGCTCTGGCACTGGCCGAGACTGGCCTGGGGAGTGTTGTTGTTCTGCTTGCGGATGACGAGGAACTCGAGAGGCAGCACGACGGCCGCCGCAACGATAACGAGGATGAGGATGAGCAGCAGGATGAACACCCACAGGGGCATGCCGCAGCACTTGCGCCGACGCTTCTCGGACGTCTGGGTGGCTTCGTCCTGCTGGTACTCGTCCCGAGTGCTGCTCTGGTCCCGGCTGTTGAAGCCGAGGGGCAAGGGCCAGGAGCCAACCTGGTCTCGCAAGCTCTGCCGTATGCTGCGTCGGTTGACTTGTGCTGGAGGCGGGAACGCCGCAAGCATGTCGGACAGGCCCGACTGATGCTTCTCATTATCTACTGCAGCCATCCATGTTAGCAAGGCAGGCCAGCGTGATTTGAATGTGCCAATAAGAAGAAAAACTGACCTGAAAATTCCTTGTTCCCGCCCAGTTCTCCAAAACCAGGCGAGTATTCCAGATCGTCGATCCGACTCGCTGGTCTCCTGCCCTTCTCCAAGCTAGCCGCTAACCGAGTCGCACGCTTAATGAGATCTGGCAGGCTTGTCAGACTGCCTCGTGCCTCCGCCTTTCTGACCGCGTCGATATCGAGCCGCGGCGGCCTTCTTATGGCCGACAGCCGGCTGTAGGGTCGCGCTCCTGGGGGCGGTTGTGGTGATACGGACGCTCGCCTGCTCGGATTGGACGGGTCTGTCGAGCTCGCCGCGTCATAGGCATTCAGCATGCTATCAGCAGTCAACGCCGCCGCTCCGGCGGGGTTCCTAGTGGTTGGGAGAGTCGAAGAACTCGAGGACGCGTCCACATATCCCGTGCCGTCCCTGAATGGCCCTCGCTGCACGGGCGAAGGGCCCGGCCTTTGTGACGGGTCGTTTGTGTCGAGATGGGGCGGGGGAGGCACATTTGTGACGAGAGCTGCTTTGGCTCGCTTGCCAATGCTCGCGCTCCTGACCAGCTGGCTCTCGTCTCCGTCGTCGTATGGCGAGTTTTCTCGACCAACTTCTTCGGTGATGGCTTCCTCAAAATAAGTTTCGGGGTAATTTGGGCTCGGGCCCGGTGACGGCGTACCCCAGTTCTCGGGCATGGCCGCACTCGATGCATATGATGCGTGAGACCTCGACCGAGGGCTCTCTTCGGGAATTGGTGAAACATATGATGCATTTGAATAGAAAGACGACGCGCCGCGTCGTGATGAAGGAGGCGGTCCCAGATTGACGCTTCTCCTGGGTGGTTGCACGGGCATCGCCACGGGTACTGGAAAGTCTGGAATGGATCCGACGGAGGAGATTGTGGAGGGCCGTGAAACGGATGAGGTGGTCTGAGGCACGGAGAGCTCAGACTCCCTTTCGTTGTGCGGTGTGTACTGGAACACAGGCGTGTGTTCCTGTATCCGTGAGGCGTCGAGCATCGAGGGAACTCGGCTCGGCCGTGGCGGCCGTTGCGGTGGCTCTGACCGGCCTGGTGGCGGCCGGTAGGGTTCTGCGTTGGTCGGTATTGCCACGGGTCCGGCGAGGGGCCACTGGGCGACTGGCGTCGGCCGCGATATGGCCACCCCGATCTGTCCATCCTTGGTCTGCAGAGCAGGCGTTGCTTGTGACCGCGGTATTCGAGGAGCTACCTTCTGCGCAGCGCCGTCGGGCGCCATCCGCTGGGTGAACTGATCAAAATTCTCCCTAGGCAATCCTGCCTCGGCACGCTCTCTCGCCCTCCTGATGGATCCCCCTGCTGTCGTCGGTCGATCCATGTCTCTCCCATCTTGAGGGTAACTCATTTAGTCCGTCCACCTCGAGGAGTCGTTCAGAACTGCATTAAATGCCGCCGACCTGGCGTATCCTCCTCAATTCCCAGCTCTGTTCGTGGATAGGTGGTGTCAACCCTGTCGCGTATGCATCCAGGACGCGGAGATCCGTACTCAATCTCGGGAGAGCGACGACGACGTGCGACCTCGAGGCGATGCAATCTGCCGACCCGAATGGATTCCGACCAAACGACCTCGTACCACTCGACGCAGGTGAGTTATCGTTCCCGTCTTCTGTACGATTGTGCCTCAACAATCAACTGGTCTACTGGGTATCTCCGTGATGGTGTTGTCCAACTCTAAACCCAAGGTTGTGAAACAATGCGCCGCTGGCCGAAAAGAAAAGCTGGATGAGCGAATGAATGAATGCAATATCCAAGTAATGCCAATGGAATGGAATGGAGAACACAAGATGCAGATGTCTTTCGAAAGTAAAGGTAAGGAGCGAAGGGCGACAGATTCTGCTGAGAAACGAATTAGAGTGTTGAGAGTCGCACCAGCGATACGTCGAGGATGTGGTCTGAAGTGAAGAGGTCAGCTTCCTGCGCACGACGAGGCGTGAAGATGGAACGTGTGGAGAGAGGGCAGAGTCGATGATGGTTCCCTGAGACACGTTCTGGTGTTCTGGTTCCCCAGCTCGACAGGTTTGCCGGGGTCTTTCCTGTTCAGTAGAAGCCGCAGAGCAGTGCTGGGTTCGGGTCAGGTCGCTTCTATGGCAGCCGGGACCAGACCATGACAGGGGAGAGCTAAACAGCCGGGTCGCAGGTGGTGTGGGTGGGAAAAGGAGATCACCTACACTTGACGTTTCGAAGGCTTGGCGACACTGGGTGAGCCGCACAGAGCTTTCTCTCGGGGAAAGGGGCACGAGGGTGAAATGCACCAGAGCGGGCGGTGATGGTGTCTCTGACGGCCAGAAAAGTCGAGCCAGACTGAGCTGACTCTGAAGGTTGAATGTGATGGTGAGACCAGTTGCTCCTCATGAAGAACCCGCACGTCACTCGTGGTGATGGCACACACACACACAGAGAGAGAGAGAGAGAATCAGCTCAGAGAGAAAACCCGCAGGCAGAATCGTTCCGGCGGGAGACAGGGCCAAGTGTTGCACGATGCGGGTGCGAGAGGTATCCTGAGGCCCGGTGATGTTTCAGGTTGGCGGGACAGGCAGGGCGTGGGGAGCTCAGAGGCCTTGGGGACTGCCTTGATGGGTGTCTGAGGGTACGAAGATCAAGAGACAATCAGGCGGACTACTTGGGGCCTTCTCTGTTCTTTGCGCGCTTTGCGAGTGAGAATGCTGGATGCAGACGGTGTTGGTGGTGGTGATGGTGAGGAGATGCGCAGGTGTAAGTGACTGAGAGCACACAACACACAGCACTCAAATCGTGGGGGTGGTCAATGGTCTTCAAGACGCTTCAATCGACCGCAAGAAGAGAAAGGAACGAGTGACGAGAAAGCCGGACAGTAGGGGAGCCGCTGGTGCTCCTGGATTTGCACACAAGAAGCCTTGTCGCTATGTACTGAACAACGACAAAAAATCAGCAGAGAAGAGGGGGACGCGTGAGCGAGAGAGAGATCGCGGAGAGCTTCTGTCACACAACAAAGGGGCCGCCACGGTCTGCGGAGAAGATACGATTAATTCCCCGTCTTGTCTGTGTGAACACGCACAAAATGGAAGACAATGACGGGCATGTCGGAACCTACCTAGTAGCACGACAGTGGCCCCTGGTCGCAGACGAGAGGCGTGGAAATGAAGGACATCAGTGCATCCGTCTGTGCTTCTTTTTTTTTACGGAGTACGAGGCTGTACCTGGGTTGGTGGTGAGGCTAATATCACCGCCGACAAGGGTCCCCCCTCGTGCACATGGTGGCCCCCGGGCCAAACCATGCACAGGGTTGCTTTTCCCAGTCGGTCCAGAACCGGGTGACAGGTTCTGGTGGTGTCGATTCAGTCCGGACTTTTTCTCAACAAGGGCCACAAGACCACAAGAGCACGTCCAAGACCAGGATCGTCACCAGGTCGGCGCTGAACAAGGCCCAATGATGTTGACGTAGGTGGCCGGCGCGTATCTCGATTGCTGATCAGCGTCACCATGGCTCTCGAGATTTGGCCATCGACAGGACAGGACGATGGGCGCAAAAAAAGACGGCTGGACAGTCGACAGCCAGCCAGGATGCAGGGGCTGTACGGAGTACCTATGCAAGGTACGAGAGCGAGAAGAAAGATGTGACACACGCCGCCGCTGAGAGAAGGAGCGTTGATAGGCCGGGACGCATCATTCGAGGACAGGGGCCATGTGTACTTTGTACAGCTTGTACAGAGGGGAAAAGCACTAACACGACATCCCATAGGCCATGTCCCCTCCAAAAAAGACCACCTAAAACCCACTGTAAGAAGCCCACCAGCACTTCAAGGTTGCTTGCTCGCTTGCGGGCCTTTGTTAGTGCGTCTCGGCGCGGTCCTCGTCCAGGGGTCGGACAGGGATCTCACCACTTGCGACGAATCGAAGCCGTCAACGGACCTGAATTGGAAACACTAGCGCCAATCCTCACCTCCATGTGGCTGATTCCAAGCGAACCTCGACCCCTTTCACTTCCATCTACTTGTCCACTCGCTCGTGTGGTTGACAGACCCCTAGGAACAGCACCTCGTCAGTGTGATTTGCCCCCAAAGAGGCTCATGTCGACCAAGGGTGGCCTGATGCTGATGCCTATTTGGGGCCATCTCGAGGTGCTGCTTACAGAGCTGCCGCAGGTTGTCGTCATATTCTCGGCTTGCCGGGAGCCTCTAATGGAAAGTCACCAGAACGATACCAGCTTGGTGTCCTTGATGACCGGCCCGGCCCTGTCCGGTTCAGGAACCGAGACCACTACAGCAAACCCGGGATGGTTGCTGACGTTAGAAGCAAACATAGAAGGCTGCAAATTGCCAACAGGGCCTCTCCCAGGTCGACCGGTCCTCTCAATTTACAGAATATATTGGCTCGTATTTTGGTCCTCCCGAGCCCTCTGATTTGACACCTTCTCTCTTGTTTTTGGAGATGATGATGTGACACCACTTGACCGTTGGTGAAACGAAACCGGGACCGAAAAGAAAGGATGAACACGTCGACCTACGGTGAGCTGCCGTGTGCTCCGGTATTCCGTCCTCAACTCTCGATCCAAGTCCAACAGCGGTGTGCAAACACTAAATACAGCAGCATGTCTTGGGTGTCTCGGCTCCTTCCCGCTGCAAGACGATGATCAGTGGCCAGTTCCGGCTGAAGCAGACTGAGGGGGCTTCTAGAATTGCTAGATCACCATCAGTATCCCTTGCACGCAGGCAGTCCTCTCGATTGTGTGCGCGGTATGTTTGAAGTACGAAGTCGCGGAACGTCCATTCGAAATCCGTTGTTCGAATCCACCCGAGCCACGATGAGTTTGCCCTCGTGGGGTCTCAGAGGCCCCCCTGGATGTGTTTCAGATACACACGTTCGGATAGGATGAGATCCTCATGCCGGCCCGTCGACACAGCTTTTATCCGCCTGACTCTATTCTCGGATGGTACCTCAGTCACTGTGGGTTATTACGTACCCTGTGCAAGTCATTTTCATGCTTCTCTTATTAGCATCATGGGCCACATCAGCTGAGATAGGTACCTACTGCGCCGTACAGCATCACGAGGCTGACTGGTTATTACTGACAGCGCCGACCTTAGATGCTTGCTCCTGCAAAAGTCGGAGGCCTATTTGAGGACCTGCCTCGGGCGGCCTGGCCTGCTGACTTGGCGATCGGGCCGGGCCACGTCCAAGGTCGCAGGTTGCGTCCAGCCGTTCTTCTCGAACGCTACGGGCTGCAGCCAGCCTGAAACGAAACAACTCCCAGCGAGTGGCCAGATGATCAAAAACACAGTCTCACCGATGATGCCCAGGACCGTGCTTGTGGCATCCTCGAGCTCCTATCTGTCGTGGGCACGAAGCCTGCCTAGATGAGAAGGCGATACCCTTAGATGCTGAGACTCGGACTTGCTCGAGACAGCTCTGGGAAGCTTGTTCAAGTCCTTCTAGCCGAAGGGCTTGTCGTGCTGACTCTGGACTCCACTCATGTCGGTTCCGTCTCTGACACCGAAAAGGCAGGCACCGGCATGAGACGACCGGGTGCTCGCGATCATGTCGAGGCTTCTGTTCCATCGGCCTCGCTCGCCTTTCTGTGATCATTCGCCTCAGGGATCAGGCTCATAGTCGTCGCTGCCTGCTGGTCCGACCTCCCCGTCTTGCGCTCCGTCAACCGGCGACGAAGCAAAACTGGTTCAGTGGTTCTTCTTTCAGTGGCAAGATGCACACCATGACCAAACCTCAAGAAGGAAATAAGGCCTTCTCATATCTGCCTTCGGATACTAAGGATGGCAAACATAACGGAGAGAGTTCACTCCCTTTTTGTGCCAACCTCTTTTTCCTTTGCCTTTTTTTCTTTCTCCTTTTTTTCTCTTTCTCCATCTGGGCGCCACGGTTGCTTTTGCCATGTTGGAGGCATCATACAAAGACTGGGTGGATGTACCGACACAGTCTCTCTCGCCACAAAATTATGTGACCTTCGCATAATAAGTTATGCCTACCGCTCAGAACGAGCCCAGAGCGTAGCGTCGAGACTGTAGCATCATCGTGAGAAGCTATCGAGCAATAGCAAGGGGTGTCTCTGAGTCCTTGGATCTGCTCTAATTAGTCCCCCGGTCCCGGACGAGCAGTGTGGATTTCTCTTGTGCATCCGAGGCTTTGGCCAGAGCCCGGCCAGGGGTGATGCTTCGAGTCGTCTCCCACGCGAAAGGTCCGTTTCGCCTGGTGCCCTTCGCCCTGTTATGGTCAATTTCGAATCCAAGTGTGAAATACAATGTGTTCAGTCTCAGGAGAGTGCCAATAATAAACATGCCATTTTGGGCTGACATGATACCTAGGTAGTACGAAAACCGCGACAAAGAGTGCTAGACGGATCATTAAACGCCACCGAACAAGGTTGCATATGGGTGGTACTCTTTTGATAAACCCGATCGAATTCGTCGCAAACGCCAGGCTGCTCTGCCGCATCGCGATGTGCGTTTTGCAGAGAGTGCAGAGATTACCACAGAGGCTCTATTGAAATCTATCGACACCTCGGATGATATCATGTCGGACATCAATCCTAGCAGATCAGCACACCTTTATTGCACTTGACGAGAACCCTTGACAGTTAGGCGCATGCAGGGCACTGGAATGGAGATCCACACACCATCGAAATTCGGAGGTAATGCCCGCCAAGCCTGCGTGCTTCAGTCCAGCAGCTTCGGAACGCTGGCATGACTAGTTGTAGGAATAGCAACACAATAAGTATGCAGAGCCAAAGGGCTCAGTACGTAAACAAGAATGGCAACACGCACCCTGTCTCTCGTGGACAGCCCAAGACGAGGCCAGTCAGTTGTTTCGGTCATATACTTGTAAAACGGAGGATTCCCCATCGCAGTGCCCCAGGGCTGGCTGTATGTCAATAAAAATAGCAGGGCCAATTAGCGGCTCCAACTGTGGAGAGACTTATGCCAATGATCTCAGCATTAGCGCCTGACGTGAATGCGACCAAATCCTCGTGTCACGGGATTCACGAGGAGGGCATACGTAATCCGGGTGTGCCCAGAAGGTGGGATGATGGGGCCAGCGCTTTGGCAGTTTCGCTACTTACTCAGGTACTTGGCACGGAGTCCAAAGAGGTCCCCAGCCCCACTGTCTCTCTCATTCTGGCAGGTACTCCTACAGGTACCTACAGGGCGATTACACAGCATTCATTGCTGACGCTGCTCCGCTTCTTCCGTTGCCTCCCTCCCCATCCATCATTGATTGATGTGTTCGATTCCAACAAAACGCCCTTCTACACAATAACAAACAAGTCTCGATTATCCAAACGCTGTGCGCCTTTTCCAAAGACTCATACTCTCGTTTCTCTATCGACTGGCTTCGAACAACACCACGCACACCACAGCACCATGTTGCTGAAGTCGCTTACGCTGACTACTGCCGGCCTGGCTGCCGCGCACGCTCTCTTGGTCCCTCCCGAGCTTTCCGAACCGCTGCCTCAACTCGACGATATCGTCAACGTGTTGCCCGTCGAGGTTCCCAAGATTGCTCAGAGCCAGACCTTCAACCTGAACTGCCCCGGCTGCCCTCTGTTCCATCACAGAGGACACCATGGGTCCTTCCGAAACAAGCACACCATCCCAAATCACCTCGAGCTCAGCTTCAACGTTGACCATGATACCGGATCAGACCGGCTGACCGTCAACGGCTTCGAGCTCTATCCCAACGCCGACCCCTTCAGCGGCACCCTCACCGCCCCCCAGATCCCCGATGTCGAGTGGCACCACCGCAACCGGAAGCCCAAGGCCCCCTCGTCACCCTTGACGCCCCAACTGGGCTTCAGCCTACAGGTCAACCAGGAGGCCCGGGATGAGTCGGATAAGATGGAATTGATCAATCTCAACCTGCAGATCATTGAGGTCGGGGAAACCTTTGTCGACGGTATCCAAAACGTTCAGATCAAGCTTATCCAGAGCCTCGACGGTGCCCTGATGATCGGCGAGATCCACGCCACCGACTCGCAAACCGCCCACGACAGCCCCAAGGACAAGCAAAAGGAGTGCTCGTCGATTCTTTGCAAGTGGAGGGCCATGATCGCCGACCGCCTCAAGGGTCACTGCCATGGCAAGTTTGGAATGGGCCGTATCGGCCACCACAAGGGCCATCATCATCACAAGGGTCACCACCATAAGGGCCACCACAAGGGACACCCCATGATCAGCGACGAGGAGTTCGCTGGGCGTCCCGAGAAGACCATGGACGACGAGGTCGCCCAGATGTACCGTGACCGCAGCTTTGGCCAGCTCCTCCACAAGTTCGCCTCTCACATCATCTTCCCCGTGCTTATCGGCATTGTCGCCGGTGTGAGTGTGAGCATGTACGTATTTCCCTAATTGCCTGCTATATGGGCTCTGCTAATGGCTTTCTAGTCTCGGCATGCTCGTCGGCACTTTTATTGTCGGCACCTGGCGTGTTCTCGTCCGTGGCCAGCCCTTCTTCCGCCGCCGCCACCACTGCCGCCGCCGCGGTACCAGCCACTCTCACCACCGCAAGTCGTCTCGTACCGAGACTGCTTCTGCGGAAGAGAAGTCTGGTCTCATGGAGGAGCAGGAGGTCGAGGTCGAGGCTCCGCCGGCATACGACGAGGAGCAGGCCCCCAAGGACGCTGCTTGAACGCTTTGATGCGGGACTTGACAGGCCGTATCAAGGAGACTTTCAACGCTCCACGGCCTTTTGAGCCCTGCACATTCGAACGAATACATCGCTCTATGATCACAGGGCCAACAGAACGCTCCTGCAAGCTGATGGGTCTGGAAGACTAGGGATATCGGCAGGCGTTGTCACCCCCGATTATGCGGTTTACAATCTGGCATTGTTTGGAGAGGGCAAGGACACCGATTCTTTGCAGATACCATTACACTCCTTTTTTCCCAATTTTTTAGTCTATTTCGGATAGCACGAATACCCACGTTCCCTTACAGTTGAGCTTGTACGAATCAAATGAGCAGACCATGACTGCCTCGTTCTCGCTGTGACTTGCATTAGGTGTAAGTGCTTCAACACGTCAGCTTAAAGGGGAATCACGCCCTGGCCACCTGCCTAGGTGTGGCCCTCAGGGTAGGCTCCTATGGCAGGATGCTCTTGCTCATCATTCTTGAAGGTAAGGTGCAACGCTGGAACTTCAGGAAACCCCAGAGGATAGATCGTCACTGCTCTGTATGGGGTTTGTTGTCTCGAGTCCGTCCTGGCCAAGACCTGACTTGCGAATTGTCATTCTAGAATTGCGTCGTGTTGATTAACAACTCAACCACAACACACTCATTTGTCCATCACCTCTATACCACACCTGTGTGTTCTGCACATGTGTCGGTAACAGGTCCACGGTTGCCAGCCTCTTCAGTCCTTCAGGCGCACCACAGTCCCTTGCTTGCCCTCTCAAGTCTGCTACATCGCTGTATATCCAAGATGTGGGCTTTCTACTGTTTTCTTCTAGTGGCCCTAGTTGTTGCCGACTATCCTCACCGCGTTGCTCGAAATGAAAGAAGACCTCCTCCTTGCATGTATCGAAAGTCGAACGACTCCGGTACCGACCGTGAGCCTTGCGTCTACGAAGACTTTGATCTTGTTGATCCGGTAAGATCTTGACTGGCCTGTGCTGCACCACAGAATGATTGGCTCTTTTTCTCCGTCAAACTAATATGGGAAAGAGCACGCTGCGGCGCGAAATCTATATGTACGTCCTGATGGACCATCTTGCAGAACTGCAGCGACAAGCCTACAGCTACCCTGCGAGAAATCGGGTTGTGGGCGGACCTGCACACAACGAGACAATAGAGTACATTGCGGGAGAGCTCGAGGCCCTGAGTGAGTATTACGATGTCGAGAGGCACTACTTTGACGGCAATGTCCGCATCTCGCAGCACGTCGTGCTGCGGGTGGATGGCAAGCCGATGGTCGCCGAGGGGCTTGGCTATCCCCGACCTCAAGTAGTCAAGGGCCGGCTGGTCCCTGTGACTGCCTGGGGATGCAACCCCGTAAGTGAATATCGATGTAGTGGTTCCCGGTGAGGATTTGAAGATGCCGGACCGATGACTGATGCGGCTGGACTTGCAGGAGGATTATCCGGATTCAGTCGAAGGCAACATTGCCCTCGCCGCCATAGACGGCCTAGAATGGGGCACAAGCCAGGTGAACCACAAATCGACGTGTAGCTTCAACCAGATCATCGCTGCGGCACTGGTCAAAGGCGCGACGGCCGTCATCACCGCGGCGATACCAGAGGAGCGTGCCTCGAAAACCGACATTCCTGTCCTGCAGATCTGGCAAAGAGATGCTTGGGCCCTGCGACTGCAGCTCGAGGAAGACCCCGTCGGGCCCTGGGCAGAGATCAACGTACACGACTATCCCATGAAGCGTGTAGAGAGGTTAGTCATTCGGACTCTAGCAGCACCCTTCCAGAAAGGCCTGTGCTAACGAGACGAAAGCTACAACATCATCGCCACGACCCGCCACGGCGACCCGGAGAACACGCTCATGTTAGGCGCCCACACCGACTCGGTCGCCGCGGGCCCGGGGATCAACGACAATGGCTCGGGAACGGCGGCGCTGCTCGAGCTCGCCATCCAGCTCGCGCGCTTCCGCACCAACAGCCGCGTCCGCTTCGCCTTTTGGACGGCCGAGGAGTCGGGCCTCAAGGGCTCTAGGCACTGGATCGAGAGGTGCACCGAGGAGGAGCTCGACGAGATACGGGTGTACCTCAACTTTGACATGATAGCCTCGCCCAACTTCAAGCTGGGGGCCTACGACGGCGACAACAGCGACTATTATATCCACGCGCCGAAGGGCCAGGCCCGTGCGGGCCCGCGCGGGTCGGAGCATGCCGAGCAGCTGCTGAACGACTTCTTCTGGTCGCAGGGGTGGAACACGAGCAGTTCACCCTTTGACGGGCGGAGCGACTACGGCCCCTTTATTGCCAAGGGCGTGCCGTCGGGCGGGACCTTTACGGGCGCCGAAAGGAACAAGACTGAGGCGGAATGGGTCATGTTTGGCGGGAGCGCGGGCGAGCCCTACGACCCAAACTACCACCTCGAGGACGACAACATGGACAATGTCAACTTTACGGCGTTTGAGATGAACGTCAACGCCATTGCGCACGCGCTGGGGACGTACGCGAGGGGGTTCGAGGGCTTCCCGGAGCGGGGGCCTCGGCCGGAGCGCGTCAAGAGATTTGATGACGAGGATGACTCTGTCGAGCTGAAGACGGGGACGGGTTCCCTTTGTGGGGGCCGTGTTAGGACTGGCGTGCATGATGGGGTCCTGTACCGTGGTTGATTGAGACGCTTCATGGGTTGCATGTGAGCTCGGTTGACGCCTACTTGAGTGTGTATTGATAGCTTGCATTCTTAGCTATTAGT
This sequence comes from Thyridium curvatum, assembly GCF_004353045.1. Taxonomy (NCBI): domain Eukaryota; kingdom Fungi; phylum Ascomycota; class Sordariomycetes; order Thyridiales; family Thyridiaceae; genus Thyridium; species Thyridium curvatum. The sequence continues at coordinate 234,102 of NW_022156810.1, read as the reverse complement.
ACTTATCGACCAAGACTATGGAAACAGCATTGACATTGACATCGAATGCAGGATCACACATCTGTCGGTATAAGTTCTGGTCAGGGAGCTTCCTCTATCACGTCTTTTGATGGATCAGGAAGAGCTTCTTGATCAGATCCCGATACGAGAGAATCAACCATATTGACCCCTGGACCTGGACTGTGATATCTCGACTCTTTGAACCGATATGCCACCCAATGCCGAAGAGTCCCGAGCACCGAACGGAGCTACGAAGCGGCTGTTCGGGCCATCCCCGGGAAATGTGGGTACCAGCGAAACCTGGGGGTTTCTCCAATGACCAGGGTGTAGCATTTGGGGTGAGAGCCCCGGCTGGACCGGGTATCGGTGGCTACCAGCGGCCCTGGGTATTCACGATGTCCTGCTTCTGGCGACCAGAAGGGATTGATGGTCTTTGAATTACTTTATGATCAATTTTATGGTCATAGGAGATATTTGAGAGGTATCTCTGGGAAGCTTAAATGGCCAATCGGAAAGTGTGTATCACCGGGCTACAAGTATGGTGTTTCAGTCCATCATCTCTTTTGGAGGTGTGAGTGATACCTATCACTCCACATCATATCACTTCTGATGCTTGAAAGGGTGCACGACAGGCTATTGTCCGATCTCGCACTCTGTGTTCCTCTGACCCGGTGGGTAGCCTGCCTGATTGATGAATGCTACGCTCCATATACAAGTACAACAGGCAGCCCTACCAGTCTTCACGATGTGTGTTGAATGCCAAGCCAGGTGTCTGTGGCCAGGTCTCAACCTGGGTGCGAGGCAATGAGGAACATGGGCCTCATGAAGAGCCGAGGTCTGAACGTTAAGGCCGCGGGGGGAGGACCTGCAAAACACTAACAGATGGTCGGTTTTGCCGACGGTAAAGCATTTCCCTTTTGGCTAGCTAGCTTGCCGTCTCCACTGGTTGTGCTGAGTTAGCTGTACCATCCCGTTTTGCTGCTGTCCCCTGCGACCGCTCAATTGGGTGGGAAGCTCTCTCAGGGCCGAGGGGCAACCGAATAAATAATTATTATTTCATACCGAAGCAATCCGCGTCCAACCTGCTCCCTCTCCTCTTACACCAATCCCTGCCCCAATCAAAAAAGTCAATTGCCTGCCTGCCTCGCTGCCTCGAGCCTCTCTCTCTTGTTTGACCACCGAGAGAGTGTTGAGACCTAGGACGACAGCGCTGTACAAGACAGAAGACAAGACCAGAAGAGGAAAGCAAACAGCTCGACAGAGAAGACGATGTCTGCTGTCAACCGGGGTCTCCGCACCGCATCCCGATCGCTGCGCCTGCAACAACGGACCTGCCTGCGCTCTGCTGCTCCGCTGGCCTTTGGCGCTGCCTCTTCCCGCGCCGCTCTTCTCGCCGCCCCTCGTCTCTCCTCCCAACTCACCAACACTTTCTCCACCACCGCCGCCAGACCATCCGCGCCCGTCATGCCTCAAGGCGATCGCGAGTACGATCCTGAGATCACGGACATTGCCAGCTATGTCCACAACACCCCGATTGACTCTGAGCTAGCTGTAAGTCTGTCCTGTTTGCAGCTCCAAAGCATAAAATTCATGAGGAGTGAGCTCCTCTCACCCCGCACCCCCAAAAATTGGCTTATGAGAACCCGCGGCTAACCGAGGTCGCAAATTCTCGCCGTCGTCAAACAGTTCGACACTGCTCGATGGATTCTCCTCGACACCTTTGGCTGCGGCCTTGAGGGCCTGCGCTTCAAGGAGTGCGCCAAGCTGCTGGGCCCTGTCGTGCCGGGCACCGTCGTGCCCAACGGAACCAAGGTTCCCGGCACGCCCTTCCAGCTCGACCCCGTCAATGGCGCCTTCAACATCGGCGCCATGATCCGGTGGCTCGACTACAACGACTGCTGGCTGGCTGCCGAGTGGGGCCACCCCTCTGACAACATGGGCGCCATCCTCGCTGTGGCCGACTGGATCACCCGCACCAACAAGGCCGGCGGCAACATCGCCGGCGGCAAGATCTTCACCGTCAAGGACGTCCTCGAGGGCATGATCAAGGCCCACGAGATCCAGGGCTGCCTGGCCCTGCTCAACTCGTACAACAAGGTCGGCCTCGACCACGTCGTCCTCGTCAAGGTCGCCAGCACGGCCGTCGTGTCCAAGATGCTCGGCCTCAGCGAGAAGCAGACGGCCGACGCCGTGACCCAGGCCTGGGTGGACGGCCAGTCGCTGCGCACCTACCGCCACTCGCCCAACACCATGTCCCGCAAGTCGTGGGCCGCCGGCGACGCCTGCCAGCGCGCCGTCAACCTGGCCCTCAAGGTGCTCAAGGGCGAGCAGGGCATCCCCACCGTCCTGTCCGCGCCCGTCTGGGGCTTCTACGACGTGCTGTTCAAGGGCAAGAAGTTTGAGTTCCAGCGCCCCTACGGCAGCTACGTCATGGAGAACGTGCTGTTCAAGGTGTCGTACCCGGCCGAGTTCCACTCGCAGACGGCCGTCGAGGCGTCGCAGAAGATCTACAACACGCTCAAGTCGATGGGCAAGTCGGCGGCTGACATCAAGGCCGTGACCTGCCGCACGCACGAGGCCTGCATCCGCATCATCGACAAGCAGTTCAAGCCCATGGACAACTTTGCCGACCGCGACCACTGCATCCAGTACATGTGCTCCGTCATGCTGACGTTCGGCCGGCTGACGGCCAACGACTACGTCGACGGCTCCGAGGCCGCGACGTCGGAGCTCGTCGACTCGCTGCGCCAGAAGATCAAGTGCGTCGAGGACCCGCAGTTCACGGCCGACTACCACGACCCCAAGCTGCGCACCATCTCCAACGCGCTGACGGTCGAGCTCAACGACGGCACCGTGCTCGACGAGGTCGTCGTCGAGGCGCCCCTCGGCCACCGCCTGCGCCGCGAGGAGGCCAAGCCCGAGATCCTGGCCAAGTACAAGCGCCACCTCGAGCCCCACTACCCGGCCGACAAGGTCCAGCAGCTCGTCGACCTCGGCCTCGACGCCAAGAAGCTCGAGGCCATGCAGGTGGACGAGTACGTCGACCTGTACACCGTCGAGAAGAGCGAGTTTGTGCAGTAAAGATGCGGGACCATGAGAGAAAAGACAAAAAGGGGGGTGGCAGAGGAGGGGGGAGGGAGCTGCTCTACAATGATTGATATATACATTATATTCTTCTTTTTACCGCGGATGGGATGTATGGATATCTTAGACTTGGTTTGTTTTTTTGGACTACCAAAAAAAGAAATAGATATACCTTGTGTTCAAATTGGTTCATACCTATGTCATGCACTGTGAAGCTATTCAATGTCGATGCGGTCTCTTTTTCTTCACGCACCTCGCGATGGTGCTATCTCGTCGATAGCCGAGGTCGGGAAGACTCCCGGAATGGGATCGTCCAGCGTCGGCAGGAACAACCCCAATTGACCTCTCATTTGAGAGCACAGCTTCGACGATGACCCGTCTTTAAAACAACCTTCGTTCTCCCTCCTTGGAAAACAACGGGAGGGCATCATCGTAGAAATCCTGAGCCGGCTATCAAAACTCAAGTCGGCTTTTCCGAGAGCGCGGAAGGAGGCTTGGAAGTGACTAAGCTGGACCGGGTTTCGAGTCCGCAACTGCCTATTCCGGATGTAGTCCACTTACATCCATGAACCCGACTTGATCACAGCCCTGCAGCGGGAAAGATGAAATCCATTCTCGTACCTCTCTGCACTCCGATCGGGTTTGCTGGGGCCAGGAGCAGCTTGCCACGACAGCCGAGCGAGAGTTGAATCATTGCCGTCCGTCGGGTAATCGACCAACCATCCTGAACCACACCGTCCGTGTTAGTAGGAGTGGCCCAATTGGCCGGGTCTTGCCTCCATCATCATGAAGGTCGGCATTGCCGCCATCTCCCTCTTCCTCGGGTGCTCCCTCGCGACCGCGCCGGCATCCTCCGCACCCAAAGAGCCGCAGTACTGCTCCCTGCCGCCCCTGCGCCAACAGGCGGCCCTCCAGGATGCGTGGACCGCGGAGCGCCTGGCCCTCGTGCCGGACCTCCTGGCCAAGCACGACGTCGACGCATGGCTGGTACCGTCACTCTCTCACAATCCTCCCCGACTTCCCCAAGCACAACCACTAACCAATATGCGTGTGTGTGTCTGTAGATCAGCCAGCGCGAGTACGCCGAGGAGACCGTCTTCTGGTCCCTGAAGCAGGCGGCGCAGTTCTCGGCCCGCCGGCGCACCCTCGCGCTCTTCCTCCGCGGCGGCGAGCGCTACGTCTGGGTCGACAACACGCCTGGCCTCTGGGCCCGCGTGCGCGAGGTCCTCGAGCGGCACGGCCCCGGGTCCATCGCCGTCGACGCGGACGCGGACCTGTCGTGGAGCGGCGGCCTGCACGCCGGCGAGCTGGCGGCGCTGCGGGAGGGCCTGGGCGCCCGGTGGGCGGCGCGGTTCGTCGTCCGCCGGATGCTCGCCGTCGAGTTCGTGGCGACCATGGTGCCCGGCCGGCTGGGGTGGTACCGCTGCCTCATGGGCGCGGCGTGGAGGCTGATCGGCGAGGCCTTTAGCGAGAGGGTCGTCGTGCCGGGGGTGTCGACCACGGAGGTGAGTCTCCGCGCCAGGGGCTCCAAGCCCTCGCTTTCAGAGGAGGAACAAGACTCGAGAGGGACTTGGAGAGAATTTCAATGGATTATCTGACGCCGCAACTTGTCTGCACAGGACATCGAGTGGTGGCTCCGCGAGGCGCTCCAGGCGCGCAACTACACCACCTGGTTCCAGCCGGGCGTCTCCGTCATCGACGCCGACTGGGGCGTCGTAGACCAGCCAGCACCGCCCCCTCCCACCTGGAGGACGGCCAGCGGTTCCCCAGCAGCAGCAGCCGCCGCCCGCGTCATCCAGCACGGCGACATGCTGCACGTCGACTTTGGCGTCACGGCCATGGGCCTCAACACGGACACGCAGCACCTGGCCTACGTGCTCCGCCCGGGCGAGACCGAGGCCGACGTGCCCGCGGGGCTGGCCGAGGGCCTGCGCAGGGGCAACCGGATGCAGGACATCGTGCGGTCCCGGATGGAGGTCGGCGCCACGGGCAACGAGGTCCTCGCGCGGTCCCTGGCGCAGATGGAGCGCGAGGGCATCCGGGGCATGGTGTACTCGCACGCCATCGGGGACTGGGGCCACTCCGCCGGCACTACCATCGGTGAGTCCGTCTGGCCCCCCGCCGTTTTTCCCAACGTGTTCTTTTTTTTTTTTCGTTGTGTTCCAAACAACTGTGTGGATGGATGGCTGACCCTCCCAACTAACCAAAAGGGATGACCAACCTGCAGGGCGGAGTGCCCGTCATCGGGGAGCTGCCGCTGCTGCGCGATACCTACTACAGCGTGGAGCTCCTTGCGGAGCACTTTGTGCCCGAGTGGAACGCCACGATCAAGTTCCCGCTGGAGGAGGACGTCTACTGGGACCGGGAGACGGAGAGCTGGGAGTGGGTGTATGGCCGGCAGGAGAAGTTTCATCTCATCCGCACACCTGCGGAGGAGGAGAGTGACGAGCTATGAGTTCATGATGCAGATGCATTTGCGGGCATGATCCTGGAAAGAGCAACAGCGGTCCTATTTTCCAGATACTTCACGAGAGAGAAGTACTGAACAAGTACAGCATGAGTTTTTGAAATGACTAACAATGGTAGATATGGTCTATGTTCGTATTTGGTCGTGATATATAAGGGACGAATGTCGATATGTACCTATGAACGCCGTTGAGGAAAACCCCTCAACACTAGCATCATGCAGACGGGGAAGGCCCTCGCAGTCTGAGAACGATTGCAGTAAGGTCAATGCAATGAGACACTTTCCATCCTCTTTTTTCTACAGCCACCCCGTTCCTCCACCCATGGGAGCTCTCTCCTCCCAATTTAGAAGATCGAGTTGACGAGATTACCACCCAGCGTAGCACCCGCGCCAAAGATGGCCGCGTTACCGAGCTTCTTGCCAAACTTCTTGCCCATCTCGCCCGCCTTGCCGCCGCCATCGCCGCCGCCCTCACCACCACCTTGTTGGTTACCGCCGCCCTGCTCCGCCACAGCCATCGGCGGCACGTTGGCGTTGTACGGGTTCTGCTGCGCCGGGGCGGGCGGGTACCCGCCGTACATGGGCTGCTGCTGGGGCGGCGCTCCTCCGTACAACCCGCCGGCGGACTTCTCGTCGACGTAGCCGCCGTTGGGGGGCCCCGCGGGCGCCGCCGAGGGCGGCTCGGGCTGGACGTAGTTGCGCGGGAAGATGCCCTCGTGGCCCGTGCGCAGGTTCCGCCCCATCCACCAGTCCGGGTTCATGTACTCGTGCACGGCGATGCGGTCGTCGCGCTCAAAGGAGCAGTCGCGCGCGTCGGACGCGGCGTAGCGGTAGAGCGCGCGGGCGTGGCAGAGCACGGGCTTGGCGGGGGGCGGGGGGCCCGGCGGGGGCATGACGACGTCCGCCGCTCCTCCGGGGGGGCCGGGCGGCGGGAGGGCGGCGGCGGCGCTGGAGGACCCCGTGGTCTGGGCGTAGGACGGAGGACCGCCGCCGCCGCCGCCGAGGTTCAGGTTGTGGAGGGAGGCGGTGGGCGGGGACGAGGGCGCCGGGGAGGCGGTCTGGGCGGGCGTGGGCAGGCCTCCCGGCCCGCGGTTGGCGGCGGGCGTGGCGTTGCGGGAGGCGCCTGACAGGGAGGACTCTGAGGGCAGGAGGCTGTGGATCTTGTCGAAGGCGTCGTCGTCTATGACGCCCTTCTCGAGGAGGGACTCGAGTTCCTGTTTTTGTCACGACGGGTCACATCAGCCATTTGTCTTTCTTTCTTTCTGTCTCTCTGCCGGAGAGGGGTTGAGGAAGGGAAGGGGAGAGAGGGGTGTTGAGAGAAAGAGCAGCGGCGGCATACATTCTTGATGAGGCGCAGAGACCGGTTGGCCTCGATGGTGCGCTGGCGCTCTTCGGAGACCATGGTGATGTTTCCACCCGAGGGAGGGGGTCTGATATCTGGTGTATTGTGCGATCAGGGCCGAGGGAGTGCTGCTCGGCTACTCGATAAGAAATCTTTGAAGGGACCTGGCTCGTAGTGGTTGGAGCTCGACAGTCCGGGATATTCGGGCGACGTTGAAGGAAGGTTAAAGAACAGTTCAAGGTTGTTGGTTGCAGGGTGGAAGGGGGGCATCGAATAGGTATACTTGTGGGGTTCGCGCCACCCTTCAGACAGGCAGATGTCGCACATCCAGCGCAGTTGGGGGCGCGGATGTACGGGCATGTTCTGGAAACCCAGGACCCTTTATCCCCACTAGTTACTTACTGCTGAGTCGGCCACTGAAAGCTGACCGCCCGCCACTGCCAACTAGCGAAGCCGACCCGCTGGAGAACAGCCCATTGGCGGGACCGTACAAGGGCTCAGGAGAGGCCGCCTTGGCGATCTGCCGTTCTGTCCGGCGTGTGGCCTGGCTTGACCTGGATTCGTACGCCGAAGCGGTTCATCGACGCCATCAACGTACCGTATCAGTCATGATAAATTCCGTGTACGAACACTCTACGGAGAAAGAAAGGATCGAAGCTCAAGCTACGGTCGCTTTCGACGAAAACCAAGAACCAATAGGAACCTAGCATCGTGTCATACACTAATACTAACCTCCTCGGTGACGGAAGGGTGTTGGCAACAAGTCGTGAATGCGTCTTGAGCCCGAGTAGCACTCTCATTATGTTGATTGGTATATCCAAGTTGGGCATCTACTCCCCCTACCATCCTCATGTCTAAGATAAACATCCCAAATATCTCCGCGTCCGCGGCGCTCAGGTGGTATAATATAAAAAGCAAAGGTGAGCCTCCTCCAGCCTCCAGCCCCATGAGACAAAATGAAGTCGAGAAGGAATAACAAAGATGAGATGTGGTTCATGAACCACCAGAAGTAGCAGCCGTTGCAGGCTTGGTATATGCCAAAATGTCGTCGGATATGGTCCGAATCTAATAAAAAAAGAATATCGTCGATGCTGCGCAGAAATAGAATGGCTGCAAGGGAAAAGCAAGTCGTTTCGTCTAAAACGGGTCGTGTCATGCATGCATCGAAGCTTGCGCAGAAAAAAAAAAGGCATGGCTTGCGCGGTTCGTCTCGCGGCAGTCGTCGGTCCTCATTAGTCCTGCGCCCCCGTAGTCGTAGTCATCACCGGGTCGTCGATCCCTCCCTCGTCAAAGACCTCCTCCTCAAGAGCTGCCGGCCACTCGGGCAGCTGCATGGGCCCGTACGCGACGCCCTGCTCCTGCTCCAGTTCCTTCCTCATGATCTCCCCGGCGAGCTCCCAGCGCCGGTACAGCGCATTCTTCCGGTCTTCAAAGAGGCGCGTCAGGGCCTCTTCGTCCTGCACAAAGTCGGCCTCGAGGTCCTGGATCGACTGGGCCCGAGACTCGAGCAGCGTCTCCATCTCCCGCTCTTGACGGTCCAGCAGGTCCTCCATGCGCTTGGCCTGCTGGTCGCGCAGGACGTTGATCCGGGCCTGGTGCAGCCGCTCCATGCCGTCCCTGAGATTGTACTGCTGGCCGAGCTCCCTCAAGTCTCGCTCCGTCACAACCCTGGGCGGCATGCCGGGGTCCTTCTCGTCCTGGCGGCCGCGGCCGCGGCCGAGGGCGTCGCAGTAGGCTTCCATGTGCCGCAGGCGGATGCGGACACTCCTCTCGCTCTGTTCCAGCGTGGCCCGGAGCTCCATCTCCGCGGCGACCTGCCGATCCTCCAGCTGCTGAGCCGTCTTGGCGTGCCGCTCCTTCATCTTCTCTACCCGGCTCGCAAATTCGCCAACCATGGCCGACTTGGTCTGCGAGTGCCGCGACCACTGCACCCATCTCGTTTTTCGCTCAAACATGCGAAACCTTGCCATCTCCTGCTCTTGATCCGCGCGCAGAGCCTTGAACTCCTCGCTCGAGGCGGTCCTCTCGTCGGCCTCTTTTCTCTCTTCCTCGGCTCGGACCACCGCCTTTCGCTGCTCCTCCTTGATCGCGTCTTCCTCGGCGGTCCGCGCGGCCTCTTCCTGCCTCATCCGCTCCAGCTCTCCTTCTCCGTCACAGTAGTTTGGGCACCCGAGGGTGTTGTCCCAGACAGCGCCGCATATATAGCAAAATTGCGCCTTGCACCGGCAAGTCATGTGCGTGCATCCGTCCGTCAGCTCGACCAGGGACCGACATTTATAACAGCGTCGCCAGCCAGACTTCTCCCCCATCTTCAGCACCGCGTCTAGTTCCCAGTCGCCGGGGCAATCCTGCCCGAACGGATGCGCTTGCTTCTTGCACATTACACACACGCGCGTCCGGCATTTCCTGCACACAACTTCGGAGGGGTGCTTCGGGTCGATCCTGCTCCGCGGCGGTATGAACTCGAGACAGGTCATGGCCGGGCAGAATATCCGAGCCTCCCATGGGACCGAGAACTGGACAACGGCTTTCAGGAATGAGTGCTGCTCGTCCCGACTCAGCACAGACCTGACGGTCGAGGAGGGGATCGGCTGTGTACAGCATCGCGGCGGCATCTTGGACTCGTCCGCGCCTGCCTGGTTGATCATGACATGCAGACATTTCGAACAGTAGGTGTGGCCACAAGGCAGGTAGTGCAGCGTCTGGTCTGGCTCGAATTCTTCCCGGCAACAGATACACGGCACGGCATCACGTCCGCCAAGGTCCGTCGACCGCTTCCTCAGCCAAGACACCCTCTCGAGGCTGCGCCTGAAGTTTGTGTAGCCCTTCCTGGACTTTGTGCTGAATACGCTCGCCGTCGACTCGGATGTGCCCAGTCTGTCCAGCTTGGGCTGTTTGAGGTCCGGGTCGACATTGGCGAGGTACTTGTCATACTGCGAGAAGCTCAAGCGGTCCGCGCGCTTCCTTATGACCTCCAGGACGGCGCCGTCCGTCTTGCCAATCTCCCTCAGGGAGGAGTGCGAGGTGAGCGCCGTGCTCGCCGTCGCGGCGGAGCCCGTGGAGAAGCTCCGGGCGTGGCCGGCGGTCGCGACGGTGATGGCCGACTCGGCGCAGGACGTGTTGGTCGGGTGCTTCTGGGCAGTCGCGCTGGCGGGCCGAGACAGCGTCGTCGTGGAGATGCCCAGCGCGGCGGCGCGCGCGGCGAGCTCGCTGTCGATGTCAGCCTCGGACCGGCTGTCGGTGAGGTGGAGGACCACGGCCCGGTACTCGTTCTCGTCGAGGCCCGGCTGGTGGCCGTTGGGGTTGGTGGTGGTGGTGCCGCCGCCGCCGCTGCTACCAGCAGGCGCAGTCTGCGCCCTGGGCGGCGACGCCGGCGGCACAGGCGCTACGGCTGAGCTCATGGGTGCGCGACTCTGCCGGAGGGCGTGCCCCGTAGGCAGTGAGAGAAGCAACTCCTCGTGCCGGCACGTAGCAGCAGCAGCAGAGGAGTTTAAGAGGGGGGAGGGGGGGAAGAGTTCAGTCGAATATGGGCACGTGAAGCCGACCGACCATGGCTTGCGTTTAAACCTCCAGTGTGCCTATATGTGCAATGGGATATGGGCCGGCCAGGGATTCATGAAGGGCCAGAGCGCGCGGGCGGACGGGCGATCAACGGTGACGAAGAGTGACGAGAGGAGAGGTTGTATTGGATATGGGGCAGGCTCTCTCATACGTGTCTGTGTCGAGGTCGGGGTCGGGGTCACCCAAGCAAAGCTGAAGCTTCCCAAGTCAGAATTGGCTCTCTGTCAACGAGGATCAATGCGCGGTCCAAGGGCGAAAAGGTAGGAGCGGTTGGTCCGCGTGCGTGGGGGTAAGGCGCGGGCAGGAGTGATTTCCGCTGTGAGTTGCTTGTTCACAGCGTCCGTAGGATCAATGGGAGTGGTCTCTCTCTCAAAGAGACAGAAGATCTTCTCTGCGATTGGAGAGGGGAACACAAGAACGATGAGCTCGAGAATGGCGAGATCTTTTCTTTGCAGCCGGCTTGAGCTTGGTGGCGGCCACTATGGACTTGGGCGGCGGCGTCGGCGGCGGGTGTAACTGCTGTGCCGATTGGACGATGTCAGGCGGGAGTAAATCGCCGGTCTATCTCTCTCGAGGTCAGGTCAGGTCGCAGCAGCGAACGCGTGTTTATTGGACGACGCCAAAGTGCCGTACGATGGTGGATGAAAATGACAAGGGGGCTCTCTGCTTTTATCGAAGCGCCTCAAGCCCGCCACGCAGGTGAGAGAGGGAGTTTGTGTGTGATGCTTCTCGGAGTCAAGAGGACGAGAACAGAGAAGGGAAAGAGGTTCATATCAAGCACGGAGTGGGTGGATGAGAAGAGAAAGGGAAAGAGGAAGCAGAAGGCATCAGGCGGTCTGCAGACCCAGCAACAGCACAATGCTCACCTCACCACATTCATCCTGCCAGACATGCAGAGCAGATGCAATCAAATCGTGGTCCATCCGGCGCATCTACCCACCAGACAAATGACCAGACAAACCCACCCCTCCTCCTCCTCCTCTGCTCTGAATGCCCATGCGTGCGTCCCACAGGCATTCCCCATCCACCTGACTGCCTCTGTTTGCGATCAGTGGTCGTGGCCGTGGCTAGTGGGACCCAATATCCCAGTGTAATGTGCAATACAAGTACTCCGTAGCCTACGTAGGTACGTGGATGGGCTCACCAGTGGGGCCCGGCCAGCGGTCTACGTTACTGGAAGCAGGGTAGTGCCATGGGAAAAAGAGGGTGTGCAGTGGATCGCGCCGTCCGTAACAAGAAGAGGCCCGGCTCGCAAGTGTCAAAACTCAAGCCAAAAAAAACCTTCGCTCGGAAGATAAAGCGGAAGCCCGCGGGTACACACACACAGATGCTTTACAGGTAGTTACACGTCCCCCAAGACCGGGCAGCTGGAGCAGGTGGTTGGCTATCAGAGCTCGGTGACAAGCCACCGGGCTACTTGGTAAGAAAAAAGGACCCGAGCTGCTCATGACGGGAGCGTTGTCGTGATGGCATGGCTGGCGTTTAGGTAACTAACTCTCGCTCCCTTGTCGTCTTGCTTATTGTTACGCCGAGAGACGGCCTAGTGATCGATGCCGATCGGCACTGGAGCTGCCCTATCCCTATCCCAGCTGTCCGTGCACCACAGCACGCAATTGTCCATGACAAGGGCATTGACCAGGGCGGTGTTCGAGGAAATGGAGAGACTCTACCTCAGGTAGATGGAGAAGTCTACTTGTACAACATCTCATCTAGGGACAGCACGCTAGAAGCAGCCAAGACATACACAAGAGCCCCAGAGCGGCTCAGGCCTCTCGCCATCTCTCTCCATACTCCATACTGCATGTCTTAGCCTCGACCGCTGCTAAACCCAGACGAGCAAACTGTCCGGCTGAGACAAGACAAGGCAGTACACTCGTCTCCAGTAAAAAGGAAAGAAATGCCAGAGGGGAGAGACATTCCAGCGCCTGACATGCGTACTTGCACGTGCCTATTAGATAGTTAGGTATTCAACGTACTTCACAACACAATGGCCGGTTCTGGTGTGCAATCCAGTCCTCGCTTAGAGGGCGGGAAATGGAAAGCAGGGGTTTTCTCTCCCCGTTTCTCCCCCTCCGATCGATGGCGACGGGAAGTCTATCTGGTTTTGGCAAGCCGCCAATCTGCTCATCGCGATGTGGGATGTGGCTCGCCCGCACAGGGGGTCACCGTTGGCAACTAGGGACCAGTCGCTGTGGACCACGGCCAAGTCTGCAGACGATCAGTGGATCTCTCCAGTGGAGGAGGGTTCGGTCCCCTAAAACAGTGCTGCAAGATACCTAGGTAGTGGATGGGAAACTGCGTCAATGCCAAAATGCCCTTCGGCCAAACGCTCATCATGCAAGAGTCGCTTTCAGCTCCGATCCCTCCCCCCCAAACTAGCGATGGCTTTCGTCTCTGCAGCTGCCCGACGCTTCTCAAGAGAGGCTCTGTGGGACGCTGGGCCTGATCGAAAGCCTGGCTGGGCTGGGAGGACCGGACCTCACGGGAATTCTGGCTCTTGGGCCTCCTCCTATCCTGGCATGACAAGGCAGGATCGCAGACAAGACACACACAAGGAAACGCAAAGAATCCACCAACACGGCGAAATGCCCGATGGCTGCACGCCAAACCCAACATCCAACGATGCGGCGCTTGGAACCCGGGTGCCAAGGCAATCGGCAGCGCCTCACCACCTCTCCTGACTGGACAGTGACCACCATCATGATGCAGCCGGCGGCGCCTACGTCGGTGCTCACCGCTTCCAAGGCGAGTGCATAATATTGGACCATATGGTACATCAAGGCGGCAAGCTAGTATCTTGACCTGCGTCACCAAAGGGATGGGAATCAGTGGGGAAGGGGCTGCTTTTGCGCCCCATTCAAGTTGGCTTACATAGGTAGACTACGTACAAACAGCAAGCGGCTCTTTGGTTGTACAAGTAGGTCTGGTATTTGCTTCTTTTTCTTCTTAGACTTCGCCCTACCCGGCATCGCCAAACCGATGGCGTCCAGCCCGGCTCGATACCAAGCCCTGCAACGGTCGCATTGTATGCAAGTCAGGCGGCTTGAATATTTCTTTGCCCATCCATCAAAGGGGGACCCCCCGCACTGTCTCTCCCCAGCTCTTGACAAACGTATCGACCCTCCGACAAAAAGGATGGGAACAGGCAAACGCCACAGCTAAACTCAAAAGTTGGTTCAGAAGAATACAACGGTAGCGACCGAGCGTTTGGCCCGAAAATGTGCGAAGATCAGGCACCCGTTCGCTCGCAAGAAACCATGGCGACTGCTCGTATTCGTCTCCTAGGTAGGACAACTCTATCATTGCTTCTTCCTCTGGTGTCCCCGCCCAAGTTGACAGCGGCTTGCTTTTTGATGGCGGGTCAGAGCCGCGACAACACATCCCACCTGCTGGGCTCCAGTGATAACTGTCTTGGCAGAGGTAGGCTATTCAGCTAGGAAGCAGCATGAAGTCAGGGACGCCGGTGCTTCCCGCCAGATAGCTAGCTGGTCTGACCAAGCAAGGGCAAAGTCCACATCGTGCTAATATTCTCGTACATTTTTGTTTCGGCAGTGAGGCTGTAGCCCTCGGTCTCACTAACAAATCCGTTCTTCTCATACCCACTTAGTGTCACAAGTTGTGAGGGTGTCTAGCAGAGCTCCAGAAGCTCCCACTGCGCAAGCCAGCCCACGCTCTCCCCGACGTTCCGTACAATACACAGCCTCGCCTCGATCTTGGACTTGGGCCTGGTCAAGTTTCTCGGGTCCGCCGCCTCGAGCGCCTTCTTTGCGGCGATGTGCCCCATGGCAAACCCCCTCCCGAGACTCAGGTTGACCTCGCCGGTGGTCACAAAGCCCATCAGGTCCTCCTCGCCTGGGACTAGCGGGTACCCACCCATGTCTGTCTCGTTGCCCTTCGGACGCGGGTACGGCAGCTCCGTCGTGAGGAGCGACTGCGCCATCAGCCGCTTGCGGGTCTGCAGATCCGCGTCCTTGGGCATGGCCTTTGGCTGAGGTGGCCGTCTCGACCAAGCCTTCTTGTGGCGGGGAGTGCCCCTTTGCTGAGAGGGCTGCGGGGCGAGGCTGAGCCACTGGTCCCGCAGATTGGAAGGAAGTGCGCCGGGCTTGGACGGAGGTATCGTCGCTGGCACTTCGGCTTGAGTGCTCTGGACAGCCGTTCTATCGCGTGTGGGGAGGCGGTATATCCTTGCGCAGGGAGACGGCACTCCTCGCCCCAGCATCGTGATCCTGACCGTTGATACTGTGGGTACTCCGCACAAAGACGCCAGGTCTCGATCCTGCTTTGATAGGCTGGTATCGAATGACCATTTTGGAAAATGGCACATATCCCGTAGAGGATGGCTGTCAAACGCCACGCCTTTGCTCTCTGACTGTCCTTCTGCAGTCTTCTTGTTGTTTTCTGGGAGCAGCTTTGCTTCGACACGCTCAACAGGCGGCATTCCAAAGAGCAGTTCCCAGTCACACGCAAACCCAGATCCGATCTCGCCCTTCCGTCCAGCGCCGAGATCAAGTGACTCCCATACCGGTCTCTTGCTCTTTGGGCGACGCTTCCACTCCCGTTCTCTGCGCTCGCGCTCCCGGAACTCCCACTCGAGACCGGCAAGCGTGCCGGGGTAATCACCAGGAAACCAGGGGAGGCCTTGCTCGTAGGTGACTTGCCGTAACTCATTCAAACCTCCGAAGCGGGGGTTACCGCCAGTGGATAGCGGATAGTGCACAAGGCTGTGCCATATGGGGAGGATACACTTCCAAGGAGCCATTAAAGTCCACGAACCATGTGTGCCCGATCCAGTAATATCTCCTCTCGAGGCCACCAAGATGATAGGGATAGGAGGATCAGCAGGGATGGGCTCAAGTTCCTTGCCAGGCACTCTTGCAGCCTTGCGCCTGTTCAGCGAGCTCAGGGAAGGGAGTTCTGCGGCCCGGCGCCGTGCCTCGTCATCAAACAGTGGTGAAGGTTTGAGATCGCCATCTGCAGGCCAATGCGCCAGGGTGTTGGCAAATTCCAAAGCGATATCGCCAGTTTCAGAAGGGGGGTCGTGATATGTCTTCGGTGGGTAGTGAAGACGGGGATCTTCTATGTTGAAAGACAAGATGACGTTCTTGGGGAGAGAAGCTGGGTTTGTACCAGCCGGAAGCTCGCTGAAAGTCTTTGCGTTCAAGTCGGTGAAGTCTATTGATTCCCTTGGCTTCCCTTTCTTTTTCGATGGCCGCAGAATGCCCTTCAAGGATTCCGTGCAGCCCGGGCCGGCGATCTCAATGCTGCCAATCTCCCAGCGAAGGTCCTGCAAGGTGACATGAAGGCTATGCAACTTGATCTGTCGCAGGAGTTCGTCCCAGACCTGCTGGAACGATGCTGGGTGCACTCTTATGAGGAGCATTCTCGATGATTTGACTGAGCCGCTCTCTCCCGGTCCAGAAACTGCTGCAGTTTCCGTTTCCGGGTTGTATATCACGGTGGCCACTGCCTGCAAGGAGCCCTCGCCGGGAAGAATAGACCCTTTCTTGTTGCCTACCCTCCACAGTTGGGTCATAGCGCGCGCACCATCTCTGACCTTTTTCTGCATCGCTTTACCATCACGACACATGTCAAGACCGATGAGCAGGTCAAGGTGATCAGGGTTACCATGCAACCTGATAGTGCTGGTGTAACTTGTATCCCAGCACATGGCGCCTTTAATGGTGGAGGCGCGGTGAGTTGGTCGATAGACCTTCTCTGTGGGTGTAAGTGGTATGGAGAACTTCCACAGAGGATCTGTGGGTTCTGTCATCCGAGCCCTTTTGGTGTGCCAGATGTGCGTAGGCAGCCATACTTTCTCCCGCTGACGCTTCGCAAACTTGGACCGCTTCTCAGGCGGGTCCAGCAGCGTGTTCTTCTTGACCTTGGGCCTCGCAGGCCGCGATTGGACGTAGGAGTCGACAACCATCGCATCGCCGGCCGCAGCCTTATCTGCTGCATCTTTGAGCTGTCTGTTTCGTTTCCTCTTGGCGAGGATGCCCAGCCTCTTTGCAGTCTCAGCACGGATCCTGGCTTTGGTGGTCCGTGGCTTCCTCCTCCGCGAGTCGACAGTGGGCGTGTTGTCCACCTGCATCTCGTGGCGCGCCCGCCTTCGCAGCCTTTTCGGGAGCCTTTTCGCATTGTGACTTGCGGTGCGCCTCCTCATGTCGCGCGGCACGACCTGGAATGCCCGTCGTGCGGACACAGCCTTGGAGTTGCACATGTTGGCTTCGAGGGCCTTGATCTCGAACTCTCGGGAGCTCAAGAAGGCCTGCAGGTCCAGCTCGCCATTGTTCTGGGCCGCGGCTGCCGGCTGGCTCTGGATTCTCCTAGCATCAAAGACCTTGACACGCTTGGCGGCGCGTCCGCCCTGGCTGTTGTCCCCATTGCCCTGCTTGCCGGGATTGCGGCCGGGCTGGGACGAGTCTTTGCGCTTCGGGGGGGGCTGCTGCTCCCTAGAGGAGATAGCACGTTCTTTGGGCCCCATTTCACTTCATTGGAGAGGAACTGTGGGAAAGATGTCGACTTTGTGTTCGTACATGAAGGCACACCCAAACTTTTGATGGAGGAAAAACGTCCACTGTGGTCGATAAGAGCTCCTTATCTTATCGGCGATAGTTACAGTAACCGCCCAACCAGCTGTCTGGTTACAGCAGCTCCACAGCGCCTCTACCAAAATCCCGGAAGACGCCAAGAGATTTAAAATGCACATGCAACCACTTCAACTTCAATCGTTCCATCCAAATAGATCTTGTATCATGGCCAACCCGCCAGGTAGGATGGCATTTTGGCACTCGACGTCTGCGGATACCATGCTTGTCGTGCCACTACGGAGGCGAGGGGCAAACGAACACTACTGCGAACCATACGAGAACTGACAATCTTTTCCACAAATGTACTTGCTATCAAAGAGCGTGAGGCTGGACAAAACTTCTCGACACGCCAGCAGTCATCCCGAAGCAAAAGACTCAGCGATACAAATCGACTAAAAAGAACTGGAAGTCCCCAGCAGAAGCATCCCTTCACGAGTCTCAAAGCATCTACCACAGCCAGACATCGTCAGAGTCCTTCTGCAGCTGCTTGCTCTTCTTCCACAGCCAGACGGCGTCGGCGTCGGTGGTAGCACCATCGCGCTTCGTCTTCCAGAGCCAGATGGCGTCGGAGTCGGTGGTGGCTCCGTCGCGCTTGGTCTTCCAGAGCCAGATGTTGTCGGCATCAGTCTCGGCGCCGTCGCGCTTCTTGCCGGCCCAGAACATAGTGTTGCCCTCGGTGGCGACGTGCTTCTTCCAGAGCCAGATGGCGTCGGCATCAGTCTCGGCAGGCTCGCGGGCTACATTGTCTGTTGACTGTGTTAGCTCGCTGCTATCATAGCGAAGCTTTGCGGTGAGGAAGCTCACTGGTCTCGGCGATGGGGGAGCCATTGACGAGGGCAAGGAGGAAAGGGGCCACGAAGGCGAGCTGCTTGAGCTGCATGTTGACTTTGTGAGTTACTGGACTGAAATTGTGACTGAAAAGGGGATGTTGGATGAGACAAGTCGAGAAACCGAGATGGCAGAGTGGTTCTCTCGCGACTTCAAGTACACGCAGCTCCCGCCTTTATTAGTCGCCGAGAAGAGCCTGCATACTCGGATCTTGGTATCCCCCCTCCTCGGATTAGTATTCACCTGCCTAAGACGCCCAAGATCTGCTCGTAACAGCTTGACGATACCCAATGCGAGGCATAGCGTAGTAATGGTACCTTTGTCTCGAAAAACGATACCAGTCGCACCCCATCGCCCCACTGTGTACGTGTGTGGCACAGAGTCTTGTTTTCGAGAGTTGCAGCTCGCGGCCAGCATGTTTTAGGAAGGCCTTTAACATCTACTAGTCAGTGCTGTATCATGGTGACGGTCTTGCGTTGCACCCGACGAAGCCATTAGGAAGGTAGCTGTGTGCCGATGCCTCAACCCCTCATGAACGCCCGGCGTCTGCATGTAAGCCCAGCCGATCCACGCCGATTCGAGAAGGTCCAAGTAGTTTCACCTACGATGACGATCAGAGGAGGCTCTTATCCGTGATAACCGACGTCAATTCCTCTTCTCCTCTGACCGCCCGGGCGTTATTTCGATGCTACTTTACCCGGGCTCTCATTTTCACTCCAAACATCAACTCTCGTCTCCTTCCACAACCTCTTGCCCTCGCAGGATTCTATTTGTATTTTGCAACATCTGTCTATGAAAATGGGGATTCTAGAGAAGAACAAAGACCCGGCCTACTCGCCTATTACAGACGACCAGACTTCTGACTCTGCCAGAGAGTCGGACGACCTCATCTACGATGGGGACCGGTCACAGTTCAAGACGTCTCGCAGGCGCCCCGGATGGATGGTGATCATCGGGTTCGTGGCTCTCCTGGCCTACTCTGCCGTCCTCCTCACTGCTTCTTCATGGTGGTGGAAGAAGGAGAGACTGCACGGCGCCAATGTTATCGACTGTGAGTTCAGAACAACCTCCCGCGTCTGTCTGTTTTCTTTTCCTGGACTCCTATGCTGACTCTTGCCATATAGCACCGATAAGAGACTATATCAAGTACGAGCCCACGTTCTTCAAGCACACCGAGATGGCCAAGGACACCATGCTCGTGGGGGAGCCGAGCCCGGAGCTCGAGCGCAACTGGCACGCCATCATGCAGTACTTCTACGCCGAGGTGCCCAAGGAGTACATGCAGAAGCTGGGCCGGGAGAAGGAGGGAATTCGCATGGCCAATGGCAACTACCTCGCCAACTATGCTTTTATCCATCAGCTTCACTGCTTGGTATGAACTTTTTCGAGAGTGAAATGCTTGCTCTTTACCGAAGGATCGTCGTGTAAGCTGACTTGTCCTCCTCTACACCCGCAGAAACGTCTTCACCACAACTTCTATCCCGACCACTACTTCCCCGACATGACGGAGGATGAGCAGGCTCTGCAGAAGGAGCACAGCAGTACGTTTTCCTTTCTGTCCCTTTCCGTGTAGCCAGTGCGTGTGTGGCCGTGACCTCTCTTGTTCTCGGTGCTGACTCCCTTCGTCCGCCCTTTCCGCAGTGCACTGCATCCAGATGCTCATCGAGGCCATCATGTGCAAGGCGGACGAGACGCCGCTGACCATGTTCTGGTTCAACGAGAGCATCCTGCCCGGCGGCAACCGGACGATCGCGCACGAGTGCGTCGACTGGAAGCTGCTGCTCGAGGGCATGGAGAAGGTCAAGGTCGACCCCTTCGAGGAGGGCCTGCTCATCCACCCCAAGTTCGGCGCCGTGGTGCCGGACGGGCGCGACACGGTGCTGGACAACAGGATCGGCTATGTTATGCACGCGACCCCGTTGGACAGGGATAAGTATCCGTGAGCGCCTCACGCGTGCATGAGAGACCTCCTTTTTGAGGAGTCGGCAAAGTGGTAGCCGGGAAAAGTGACCCGGTGCGAGACGGGGATTGCTACTCTGGGGATTCTCTATTGGGTTGGGGATGTTGTCCCTGAGAAACCTTGCAGTCTCTTCTATTGATGTACTAAAACAAACAAATGGGTCGTAAAATGAACAAGAAAATCCCTGAAATGATTTGTTCCTCAGTGCGATCGACGGTAGGACTGGATCTGCAGGTCAAGACGGTATGACGAAAAAAAACAAAATGGCTTGCCTGTAGAGCACACGATCATCACGGAGGGTAACACATAAACTAAAGTCTCATCAGATCTTCCTCTTCCGACCTAGACCAGCGAGTTTACCTTCAGGGTGGTATCCCAAGCTGGCCAGCCCAGACAGGGCTGGGATCATGATGATGTTCGGACGTTTGTTCTTGGCAGTCCGAGGATTCTCGCACTCCGATTGGAAGCCACGCCTCGAGTTACATTCGACGTCGTCTTTCCTGTCAGGGAGATACGCCGTTGTTGGTTGTCGTCTCCCCGCTCGAGTAAGCGCGCGGGCCGTTGGTCTGGCACCTTTGATACGACCGTAGCAGGCCCCCCGCGCCCGCCGCCCGGGATTTCCGAGAGGCCCTGATTGGCCACGGCAGGACGGTCGTTCGGGTTCGTATCCAAGAGTCGTCGCCTATCTCGCCATGACGTGGACGCGGTCCTCACCGCGGGGCCTTTGTTGCCGATATGTCCAAGACGGGAAGGTGGATATGGTATCCCAGCCAGATCCCAAATCCTCCCCCGCTCGACCAAGACGAAGGTGATGGATATGCCGCAGATAACCTAGGATGGTGGTTGGCTAGAGTACGCGTGATACCGTCCGAATCTTGTTGCTGTTCCGGTGCTATAAGCTCGACAGACTCGGTAGATGATGCATCTCTTGAGACTAGTTCATGGCTCAGTGATCAGGCTGGCCTTGGCTCACCTGATCTGAACTTTGCCTTTCCAAGACTTTGAATATTCATGAATCCGTTCCGTCAGCACATTCACACAACATGTGAGGCGGCGTACAAGCACGATGTCAGTAGACAAGTGTCGACGCCGAGCTATGCCACCAAGTGAGGGTCAGATTAGTTGACAGACTGCTAACAGAAGTACTTGTCTACCCAGCAAGCCCATCGGATTTAGGTAGTGGGATAGCCCTTCCGAGTTCCAGGGCAAGGATGTGACAAGGATATTGATTGTTAAGATCGAGGTAGCTCCTGATGAACTTCTGTCAACTATTCAGAAGCCCACTTGGCCACTTGGCAGCTTAAGACTGTATCGATCTAGGGAAGACGTATACAGATTGCGGCTCAGAAGAAGAGGTTGAGGAGGCTGTGGACACAATTGATCTAATTGGAAAAAGGACTGTTGCGGTCCGTACACTCTAGGAGGGAGGAGCAAGAGTGCGTACATGAAACTGAGTGACGGCCGTCTTGACAATGGACGCAGTCATGCTGCACGCACAGTCCGAGCATCGCGGATGTCGCCAGTCACGTGCCTTTTGCTACAAAAATCCATCTCTCCGCGAAACCGAAGAAGCAGGAGAACTAGATGGCCCCTTTTTCTGGAAGCGCCACAAAACCGCTTCAGGCATGAGATGAGATGGAACATGATGTGATGAGACGTGCAGTGTTGGGTTAGCGTGACAGCCACCATCTTCCCCTGACGAACCACTAAAATAACGGATCTTATCAGTGATATGGTGCTGTTCCCCACTATTTCCAACGCCCTGGAGAGGGAGAGAGGGGGGCTTTTGGCGGTTCTAGGCCTTAAACGAAGGGTCTTCTTGGCACACCAGCAATGGATGATCTTCGCCCATATTACCAAAGCAATTCTTGACAAACGCCTGGGGAGGCCTCGTCTTAGGATCAAAGTCCGCCTCGCGCTACGCCGGCATTTGCACGACTTGGCACAGCTTGAGCCTCCTTTTCCCTGTGTCCTCTGCCTCCTGAGTACCCGGGTTCGTGACTGATGCTAGGTTTCAACCTTGTCGCCAACAAGCAAAGGCGTATCAGTTGTGCGAAGTGCTTACGCAGCAACGCAAAAGCCGACTATTCCCCCTCCTTTTTCGGTGCCTTTTCGGGGTTCCAAGGCATGACGTCTGTGTACAAGCAAAGGCAGGGCAAAACTGGGTACTTTTTTAGTTAGCTGCTGCGGCTGCCACTGACGACGCGAGAGACGACCCCACGACGCAAACGCACTATCGCAGCCCGGGCCCTCAGCTCCCTCCCTCATCCCGGCCCGGATTTTGCCTCAATCTGCTCCCATCTCGCAATTTCGTCCCCAACTGCCAAACCGCTAGACTTGCTGCTTACTCCTCCTCTCCTCTACTTTGCGTACTTTGTGGCCCGCCAGACTCGACCAGCCCCTTTCTTTTGCAGCAGCACTTACTCGCTCCGTCCCATCCGAGACACCATCTACCAAATAGCCTTAGCCGGATCCGGGCCCCGTTCTAGCCTGCATTCCAGTCACTTGTCAGTGCCGGGCTCCTCATTCCTCGCTGCCGTCTGCTCGACTGTGCGCTGTCGCTGTCGCTGTCACTCTCGCTTCTCTCTCTCTCTCTCTGTGTGTGTGCGTTCCGCTTTGTTGGGCGGTGGCTTGTCATCCTCCAATCCACACAGTTACGTAGTACTACGGACAGCACCGCGCGCGCGCAATACGGACCGACACACACGCAACGCACTCCCCATACGGACCGGAGATAACCTTGTCACCCACAGCCAGACACACACCAAACCGCAGATGTTCCGGAGGTAGCAGCGGAAGCAGAGAGATCCATAGATGGCCTCGCTCAGTAAGTCTGACCTCAATCATGACTAGCGCACACCAAACCAACCCCAGGCGCGCCTCCTTCCGTCTTATCTGTCACACATGCGCTCTCTCCCAACATCATATCCCAACATGAGTAGCCTCCTCTCGCCATGATCCCATCTTGTCAAGCCCCAATGCGCACAATTCCGTGACTCGAGGCACTGCCTCGTCTTGGTTATATCTGCAACTCACGACTATACACCCGCCCTTTGTTTCGTCTACCCATCCCTCGTCCCAAGCTCTGCTCTCCAATGGGCGACTACCCTCGCCATTCTCTTGCGCCATGGTTCAATGGAAAATCCCCAAGCCGGCACTTGCTGACATCAAGGTTCTACCGGCAGTCAATAAGGCCAGGAGGGTAAGCGAAGCTTCCCCTTGTCTGCGCACGCATTGTCGCGGCGCAATGACATCAAGTGTACGACTGCGCTGACACGAGTCCAAATCCACACAGCCGAAATTCGAGCTCCATCTCAAGGTACGACCGAATGGCGAGACCTCCCAAAGACACTGGCGCATGCGCGCTCTGGCTGTCATGTCGGAGAACACCACATTAACAAGCTGTGCCTCTCTTTAGATCTACGACCTCAACAACGTCCCACTCGTCACCGGGCTGTCCCAGATAAAATGGCACCTACCGCACTCCATACACGGTGACCACCGCGGGCGCACGACCAAGGCCCCCATCGTGAACCACCGAGTCGAATACCACTACTCCAGGGTTGTCCCCGTCCGCATCGCCATCGACCGCAACAACAACCTGTCCGAATGCCCCATCGAGTTCGAGGTCCTGCAGGAGTTTGACTCTGGAGGAGTCGCGGGCCACGTCGAGAAGATTGTGCTGGGCAAGGTGACGTTGAATTTGGCCGAGTATGTCGAGGAGAGCGAGGCGATCGTACGGGAGCTGCGCCCGGGCACGGCAGAGGGCCCGCAGAGCAGGGGCCATGCGCGGCACAGGAGCTCTCTGAGCGCGCACACGGGAGGCACGAGTCGGAGCAGCCTGGACAGAGACGAGGCCCTGTCCGCCATGGACGCCGAGGAGGGCGTCGTGAGGAGGTACCTCATGCAGGAGAGCAAGGTCAACAGCACGCTCAAGATCGGCATCTTGATGGTGCAGATCGAAGGGGAGCGGAACTACATCGCGCCGGCGCTCAAGACGGCGCCCGTCTTTGGAGGCATCGCCGGCATCATGGCCGGAGAGCAGGTCGAGCAAGACGACGCAGGCCGTACGTTGTTCCCATCTTCTCCCAACTCAAGCAAGACACCAGGCCCCCCACTAACACATCCCACATAGAGCTCCCCAATCTCTCCAAGTCCCGCGACGCCTCCGAGGTGCAGGACATGTACCGCCGCGCCCTGGCCGCCTCGTGGGCCTGCCAGCCGGGCGACATGCCCGCCGACGAGTGCATCGAGGACATCTTTGGCGGCGGCTCCGGCTTCCGCGACCCGCTCTACACCACCGCCGCCGCCGCCACCTCGAGCCCGCGCGGGGCAGCGGCTCCGCCGACCATGACCACCACCGCCGCCACGGGAGCCTCGTCCTCGGACACGGCGTCCACGGCCTCGTCGTCGCCGCGCAGCAGGGGCCCGCCCCACGGCCGCTCGCGCTCCAACCTGCTCGCCCGCGACGACTCTGGGTCCGACGAGTTCGAAGGCGGCGGTGGGGGAGGAAGCACCCTGCGCCCGCGCGACGCCCGGCTTTTCCAGCAGCGCCAACAGCAACAGCAGCAGGGGCTGCACCACTCGCGCCAGCACAGCGGGGGCAGTCTGCACACCGTCACGCACAGGCCGGCCTCGCGCAGCAGCCAGCAGCGGCCGCCGAGCCGCAGCCGCGACGAGACGTTATCCGTGCGCGTGCCGTCCGGCGGCCCGGCCAGCAGCAGTGTGACCGGTGGCGGCGGCGGCCGCTCCCTGCGGTCCTCGGAGAGCATGGCCAGCCTGGCGACGACGCTGGGCAGCGACCGCGGGCGCGAAGGGTTCAAGCGGCCCAGCGAGGTCGGCGAGTTCGAGGTGCGGGACGACCTTGTCGCCTGGCGGTTGCCGGGGGCTGTGTCTTGAGAGAGAGAGAGAGGGAGAGAGAGAGAGAAACTTTACAAGTGAGCGAGAGAAGCTGCGGCTTTCTTTGTATATACACGGCAGCAAGAGGTGTAAGATGCAGGCGGGATCGGAAGGAGGGAGGAGTTGGAGTATGACTCTGTCTTTTTTTGAAAGCGCAGCGCCGGGGAGCTTTTTCATCCTCTTTTTTTTTTCACACTCTGCATCACGCATTCCGGCGCAAGACACTCTTTTTTCTCCTTTTTCTCGTCTTTCCTGGGTGTTTCGGGGGAGGCAAAAGAATAGGGAGGGAGGCCTTCTTTTTTTCTTCTTCTTTTTTTGACAGATCTAGGCGCAAATCACACCTGAGCGGAAACAAGGCTCTGGAGGGAGGGCGTATTCGTTTTTTTTGGGGGGGAGGCAAACCTCTAACATAACCAACTTGGCATTTGTTCTCTTATTCACCAGTCGTTAGATCGATATAGCGAGCCAGCAGCAATGCTAGTAGTAGAAGCACGAGTTGGAGAGAGAAGAGACGGAGTTTTTGAATCTCTGCATATCATTTCATCCCGCCACACCACAAGTTCTCCTTGACTGCAATCCGTGTATGCGCATAATGACGATGGACCGTGTGGAAAAAAAGAACTTTCTCTCGTTTCTATTAAATCTATCAGATCGATCCCCCTTTTCTTTGGTCCCAAATGCCCCCCCCTTTCGTCCCGGAAAATGACACGACGACACCAAATCAAAACACACAAAACTAGTCTATACGTGCCGTGCCGCAGGTCTCCATTCTTGCCGGGAGTTCAAAAAAGGGGGGAAGAAAGGGGCCCTTTGTCTATCCATCATGCTATCTCCTCTATCCCCCCCTCCTTTTTTTTCCTTCTCTTTTCTCGCACTCGACTCACAGAGTCCCCCGGACGCCGCCCTTGGCGCCGACTTCCCTCGCCGTGATGGTGACGCCCAGGTCGGCCGTGACGTTTATCGTGACCTCGATCTTGCCGTCGGGCTTGACGCCCTTGATGGCGGCCTCGGCCAGCGCGCCGCCGATCTTCCAGACCTTCTCGCGGTGCTCCTCCTCCTCGTCGTCCGAGTCGTCAAAGTCGGAATCGTCGTCGTCGTCCTCGTTGTCGTCCTCGACCTTGGCCTGCTTGCTGTCGCCGTTGGCCGCGGCCTTGGGCTCGGGCTTGGTGACCTTGATGTGGGTGCCGCCCTCGACGACCTTGATCAGGACGTCGCCGCCCTCCTTGGGAGCAGCGACGTGGACGGTGCGGCGGGCGGGGACGGCCGTCTCGGGGGGGATGATGGGGGTGAAGACCTCGTCGCCGCCGACGTCGGACAGGGTAATGACACCGATGGCGTTGGTGATGTGCTTAACGGTCGTGACGGCCGGGTGCGTGCTCTGCTCGATGTCGTCGGCCTCGTACTCCTGGACAAGCGACGCCTGCAGGGCAGCGCCGCGGGCCTGCAGTTCGGAGGGGTTGATGGCGGAGGCGGCGGTGCTGGGGGCCAGGATGGCGGTCGACTGAGGGAAGATGTAGCCAAAGTTGGCGGCAATGCGCGGGGTGTGGGAAGTACCGCCGGCCATGATGACCTCGTCAATGTCGAGGACATCGAGGCCAGCCTTCTTGACGACGGACTCGACGAGGCGGTTGAAGCCCTCAAAGACGGTGCGGGCAATGGTCTCGTACCGTAACCTGTTGATGGTGCTGGCAAAGTCGTAACCCTCGGCGAGCGACTCGACGCTGAAGCTGGCGTTGTTGCCCAGGCTCAGGGCCTTCTTGGTAGACTCGGCCTCGAGCTTGAGCTTGGCCAGGGCCCTGGTGTTCTCCCGGGGGTCGACACCGGCGTGCTTCTTGAGGAACTCCTTGGCGAAGTGGTCCATGAGGACCTTGTCGAGGGCGGCGCCGACAAACTCGTAGTCGTGAGCAGTGGCGAGGACGGTGTACATGCCGCTCCTTGAGGCGACGACGGCCACGTCGGAGCGGGTGCCGCCGAGGTCGGCGACGACGACGATCTTGTCCTTGACCTCAGCCTCGGGCCGGGCATCGTAAGCCAGGAGGGACGAGATGGGGTCGGAGATGAGCTGCAGGACCTCGAGGTCGGCGGCGTTGGCGGCGGCGATCAGGGCGGCGCGCTGCTTGTCGGAGAAGTTGGTGGGGACGGAGATGACGGCAGAGGTGACCTTCTTGCCCAGGTAGTCCGAGGCGGAGCCGACGAGGCGGCGCAGGTAGCGGGTGGTGACCTCGGAGACGGGCACGGTCGAAGCCTCGACGTCCTCGCCCTCCTTGTCCTGGAAGGAGAAGGCGACGGTGTTGTCGCTCTGTTGGGGGTGGGCGGAGGCGTGGCAGTGGGTCGGGTCGATCGACTTGAACCTATGGAGCCGTGTGAGCGATACGTATATTGATATCAAGTGAATGGTGGACAGCATACTCTTGGCCTAGGAAGTCCTTGAAGTAGGCGACGGTGTTCTTGGGGTTCCGGACCAGGAACGCCTTGGCCTGCTGGCCGTAGTACTCGTCGCCGCCGACATATGACAGGATCGTGGGGATCTGGCGGTCTAAGAAAGAAAAGGGCAAGAGTCAGTCAATCTTGTTGTTCTTTCTATCTGACGAGACTGAGCCAGCCATACCTCCATCCTCGTTGGCAATAACCTCGGCCTTGTCGTCGACGGTGTAGGCGATCGAGCTGTTGGAGTTACCAAAGGTAATACCAATGGCGACCCGGTCGCCAGGCGCAGGACCAGCAGTCATCTGTTCGATGTTCTCGGGAGTTGACGGGGGGCGGTATGCTCTAGATCAGGAACGCAACACGCTCAGGAGACTGGAAATCTAACGACCGAAGGCGAGGTGGTAAGAAAAGAGAGGCTTCGATGGTGGACGATTGGGGATGGTGGGGTTTCCAGCAATGGGCATTGAAAAAGATGCCCCCAAAAATTTCACAAAATTTTGGGCACGGTCCATCAGCGATCAAGACCAGGCCAGGCACGTTGCCAAGGCGTGCCTCAAAAGAGGAATCCACCTAAAAAATCCCACCCCACTCTCAGACTTTCCAGAGCAGTCAAAGAGAGAGAGACAAAAGAGATCCCCACACCAAATTGGCCCTACCAAAAGTTTCCTTAGAACAGCATCCCAACCGATGAAGCCTCACTTCCACAAAGCACATACACATACATACATACAAACACATCAACACACAACCACCAAGGCAGCCCTCCGAACCATGGAGCCAGAAAGGCCCGTCGTCCTCCCCGGCGACCCCATCGACCCGTCCTCCGTCCCGACGCACAAGAAGCTGCCCCTGCGCCTCGGGCCCGGCCTCCGGCAC
The DNA here is from genome assembly GCF_004353045.1 of Thyridium curvatum. NCBI lineage: Eukaryota > Fungi > Ascomycota > Sordariomycetes > Thyridiales > Thyridiaceae > Thyridium > Thyridium curvatum. The sequence goes on along the minus strand of NW_022156810.1, from coordinate 206,068 downwards.
GTGCCGCCCGGCTCGATCGTGCCCACCGTCGCGGGCCAGCTCGCCGCGGACCCGCGCAGGAACTCGCTGTGGGTAGAGCACGGCGGCGGCGGCGGGCGGTACGTGCCCGCGGCGGGCGACCTCGTGCTGGGCCAGGTGCACCACTCGTCGGGCGACTTCCACTTCGTCTCGCTGGCGGCGCACGCCCCCAACGCGCTGCTGCCCGCGCTCGCCTTCGAGGGCGCGACGAAGAAGACGAGGCCGCAGTTCCAGCCGGGCGCCCTCGTCTACGCGCGCGTCTGCCTCGCCAACAAGCACATGGACGCCGAGCTCGAGTGCGTGAGCCCGTCGACAGGCAAGGCCGACGGCCTGGGCCCGCTGCCGGCCTCGAAAGCCAACACCCTCTACCCGGTCAGCCCCGGCATGGCGCGCCGGCTGCTCATGCCCCGCAGCAGCGCGAGCGGCGTCGTCGTGCTCGAGGAGCTCGGCGCCGCCGGCCTCTCGTTCGAGACGGCCGTCGGGCGCAACGGCAGGCTGTGGGTCGGCAGCGACAGCACGCGGACCGTGCTCGCCGTCGGCCGGGCGGTCACCGAGACGGACGAGCGGCAGCTCGACGTGGCGGCGCAGAAGAAGCTCGTCCGGAAGCTGGTCAAGGAGTTGAGCTGAGGGCCTCGAATTGTCAAGGGAGATAAAAGAAAAAGATACTACAGCGCCCCCGAGAGAGGGGACGCAACATGCATCGCTGCCGCCCGCCGGGACGGGAGGTGTGGCGCTGCTCCTGGGAAGACCTAGATCAAATCTCAAATTTCGGCCCCCGTTGAGCATGATTCACCACAACGGGAGCATGCCGAGGGCGTCTACTTGTGCCACTCTTCTTCCTGCACGTTGTGGGAACAGCGCAACCTGAAGGCTGTCGATACGGTCAATCACTCGCAATTGAGCGAGCTTCAAGGTCCAAAGACCCCAAACAGGTCACACAGAATGGGTAGATGTCATAGGAGAGACACTTAGAGAGGCACGCTCCAAATGAGATTCAGAAGCCACGTCGCACGTGGCCCTATTGACATGGACGAGGATTTCCAAACGGGTCATGTCTCCCGCGGAAGCAGACTAGAAATACAAAAAGCTATATCCCGCCTCGGGCTGAAACAATGAACAAAGAAAGGGGACGTTCACACGTCAAATACAAATTTTGTTACCGTCCAAATGTCGGATATCTCGCTACAACTTCTCGGTGATTGTAGAATTCAACCTCCCTCCCAAACAAGAAAAGTTCACACCGTGAAATGCACATGTCTTTTTGTCCCGTCCTGCCACCTGACAGGCTGCGCTCCAAAAGAAACACCCTGGCTGCAGACGAGTGAGTTGGGGATTACTTTGTCCTTCCCTCCTGCATCTTTGCAAGAACACCCGGTTGGTTCTGCTCGGCTCCCATGACGTGTAGGGAAGGGAGCCCGGCCTTGAAACGATCGGACGGCCGACTCGGCTTTTTTACTCCCCAGAAAGGCGAGCTTGGTCTGCCAGGCTTCTAGTCTCGACACTCCATTCGAAGCTTGGTCTGCCCAAGTGTCGTTCTGAGGGTCATTCACCTACAAGCACAGTCGTCGACATACCTCACCCCGCCGGAGTAGACTGGACTTTGACGACTAGCTGGAGAGAGAAGACACAAGACTGAATTCTAAGGGAAAATCCTTCAAGTCCCAGTCATAGTCTCGTCCACAACCTCGACGGGGTCATGCTCCGGGTTGAGGTTGTGCTTGTTCTGCATGTGCCGGCGCCAGTTGTCCTTGCGGGGGAACGACTTGCCGCCCTGCCTGGAGTAGGCGCAGTCGGCGATGGTGCAGTGGTACTTGCGCGTCTTCTTGTGCTTGTCGTTGATGTGCCGGTCGAGGTGCGTCTTGGTGCCGAAGCGCTTGCCGCAGCCCTGGTGCGTGCACTCGTGGGGCCGCTCGTGGTAGCGCTTGTGGTGACTAGTTGGGAGAAAGGAGAGTCAGCCTTGATAAAGACGGGAGGGGTGGTAAGGAAAGACATGGCCAAGATTGCTTACTTGAGCTTGTGGACTTGGTCAAAGATGCGCCCGCATTCCTCGCAGGTGAATGTCCTGGGGGAGGCTCCGCTTACTATTGGGTAAGTTAGCATGAATGCGGTCACCTTGCCATATATCTAACGAGCGCTATACTGTACTTACTATCAGAGCTATGAGCCGGGGTACTCCCCTCATTCGAACGTGGCGACGGGGTGTTCATGTACCCCGGCGTAGGCTCCGTGAGCCTCGTGTCGGGCGTCGTATACGTCGACGGCAACGAGGACTGCGACCCGGGCGGCGGCGTAGAGGCGTCGGTCTCGGGCATCTCGTGTGCGACGAACTCGCCCGCCCTGTTCTCGGGCTCTGGCTCCACAATCGTAGGCTGATGGTAGTACTGCTGGTCTTGGTGAGGCAGGCTCGGCTGTGTATGCTCCTGCACCAGCTGCGGCTCATAATACGGCTGCTGCTGCTGCTGCTGCTGCTGCTGCTCCTCCACGACCGAGTGGTACACCTGCATCGGCGGGCTAGCGGCTTGCGGTGGCGGGCTCTCTTGCATCTTGTCAAGTTCGGCGGCGACCTGGTGACCCCTTTCTGAGGCGTTGGCTGGCGCCCAGACATCCATCGGGTTGACGGTACCAGGTTCGGGATGTGATGGACTAGGTATGCGCATCCGCATGGGCGAAGCCGAGAACCCTCTCACCCCTTCCTCTTCGTCCTCGGGCTCGCCCTTGATCCTTCCGGGGGATGTCGGGCTCATGGGCGAAAAGTCGTCCGCCTGGCTTCCCTGCCGTGACGGAGCCTCGAACTTGGCCAGGATGGCAGCCCGCGGCATACTCATAAAGTTCAGGGGCGTAGCGCCGGCATCGGTCGAGCCGTACGGGGCCTGCGGCGGCGGCGAGTAGTCTGACGACGGAGGCGAGAGGGGGGCACCAGAGAAGTATTCGGCCGCAGCGCCGGTCATCATGACCGGCGAGTAGGTCTGCTCTTCCGAAAAGGTGGGCATGGGCACGTCGTTGGGGTCCGCCTGCATCGTCGTGGACCTGGTGGGCGACGTGATATGCGCGCTCCGAGACGAAGACCGCGTGCTCGAGCGGTGGAAGAGCGCCGTGGCCTTCTCGGCGAAGCCCTCGATGGCGTTGCTGAGAGACGATTTCCTGGGCGGTTGGGCTTGGTCTGGACTGGCCGCCAGGGGGGCTGCAGGCGGCGGCATGGCTAGAGGAGCGGGTGCAACGGGCCCAGTGAACGGAGGATGCGCATCACCCTCGCCGCCTTGGGGTGCTGCGGTGAAGGCATTCGCGTACTGTGGGACGCCCGTCCCGGAGGGCGTCATGTTGTCGTACGAGTTGCCGTCCATGTCATAGTCCTTGACCGGGCGGCGGGTATCGTCGGAACTGGCATGGCCAAAGTGGTCGACAGATAGGCGGCGGTCCGTGGCGGGCGACGCCACGAGCGAATCTCCTCTCCCGGGAGCAGTCTCGGCGGCCAAGCCCATCTCAGCCTGGAGTTCGGCCTGCTCCCGACGAGCCCGGGCATTGCGGCTTCGCCGCAGGAGGAATGGCGATACGCACAACAGAATTAGCGCAGCGCCGATGACAGATCCGACGACGGCTCCCGCGATGCCTCCGCCGGAGAGCTGCCGCCTGGCGATGGTGGAAGACCTGGCGGATAGGGCGTTGGAGCCCATGGCGGCGATGCTGCTGGTGTCGCGTGGAGTCGTCAGCCGGGGGGAGGGACCCGTGCTTATCCTGAGGTCAGAGAGAGCGGCGAGCACGGGGTCCTGGGCAGCATCGTCGCGAGCTTCGGGCTCGGTGGCCTCGAGAGACCGTGGCAAGGCAGCATGGCGAGCCATTGCCGGTGAGCCGTGGCTATCGGGTGACGAATCGCATTGGGAAGAGCTGGTGGACATTTAATGGGCAATTGGATTCGGCTACTGAGATGGGCGACGGACCCGGGATCGCTGGGAGTGAGTCTGAGAGGGCGTCGTCACAATGAGCGATGAGCCAAGAGTTGACCACGACGACGAGAGGTGGGTGCCTGATGAAGGGGCGGGTCGCTATAAGGGCACGCTTATGAGGGAAGATGATGCGTGAAGATGGAGAAGAGGAGGGTTGAGGTTCAAGGAACAATGTCGTAATCCCTGGAGTCTCCAGAAAGTCACGCTTCTCACGCAGTCGCTTGCGGCAACAAATTAAACGAAAGCTCGTGCTTCTTCAGCCTCACTGGGCGGTGGGGGCGTGTGTATGGTGTGTGCGTGTGTGTGAGAGAGTAGTTAGAGCAGGGAATCGGGCCTCCAAGTCGAGACTCTTGTCTCTTGTCTCTTGTTGAGGACGGGAGAGCAGACGTCAATTGCCTACTCCGTACTGTACTTGGCGCTGGTGCTGATGCCGTTGGGTCGGATCATGGAAAGGAAGTGCGCTTGTGCTGCTGTTTGTGGTGGCCGAAGCTAGCTTTGGGTTGCCTCCCAAGCCTCCCTCCCACCTAAAGCAAGACCCGGGGTAGCGTACCATGGACCTGTTAGGGCGCTACTGCCGCACCGCTAACGGCTCCACTCAACGTCCGTCCCTCTTCGCATATGAAAACGGCCTGCCGACAACCATGGATTCAGTATCGCCCTAACAGCCGACTGCACACTCTCTCCACCACGCCAGGTCAAAGGGTCCCTCCATCCCAAACACAGACCACCGGCGCACAGCCACCCTGTCGTGGCTCCCTCGATTCGCTGCTTCGTACGCCCCATCCAGGAAGCCGCCCGGAGTTGGCCGTGGGGCGCATCATCATCATCCCTGTGTGAGGTCTCCTTGCTCCAACTTAGCTACCGCGCGCGCAGGACAAGAGAGAGACGGTGTGAGTTTTGTGCATGGCAGATGCCCTCATCATCTGTGTCGAGAGTTTCGGTCCAAGTGCACCACCACCCCACGGCACCTCGGAAGCCCCTCGCTGCGGCTCGCTCTGAGAGCACATCGTGACGCCTCCCCCTGCACTGCAGGGCAGCAGCATGGCGCCTGAAGGACGATGCCCAATTCAATTCCCCTGGATGTGTGAACGCGCGTAACATGCGGATCAACGGCTGGGTTCTCAGGAGGGCCGACCGACATGCTGTTCCTCGGGATGTCCTCGCCGCGAAATACAAGCAACTTGGTCTCACATTTACACACGGCGGACGCACTCGCTACACGGCGTCGCACGACCGACCCTGGACTTTCAGCCCGGTAGGGTCTCAGTTCTTGTTACATCGTTGCAGAGACAAAAGATGAGATGCATGGGACCAGATGGAGACTGCTTACGGGTTTATGTGTCGCATTTCTGAACGACAAGGCGTTCTGTCATGGACATTACGCACATTATGCCTCGCCTACGAAATGAATACTCCATGAGGTTGCAGGCCTGCCTCTCTCCTAAAAACTTAGATCCCTCAATGTGTGTTTATGCTGCATCATGACATCTAAATGCCGAACATGATGTGATTCAACTTGTTTGACCGCATATCCTGTTGCTTCTTTTCTCATTCTCTTCCCTCAACCTTCCAGACTTGCACCTCAGCAGGTATGCTCTGGAGGGTAGCTCGATCACTTTCAGCAACGGCCAACTTGCCTAGGCATCTTGGGGAATCTAGGGACTCCTTGATAGCCGTTGCAGCTACTCAACCTACCATATGTTGAGACTTCATTGTCAGGCCCGTTGTCTAGACATGCATAACCCCAACCCTTTGCCCTGGAACACTTGTGAAGGAAAGTCAGGTCAAATCATGTTTGGTATCTGGATATCATAATGCAGAAATCAACACACAACGAGGCGTATGGTCCCAGACGCGGAGAACCCGTCAGACCATCCCTCCAACGCTCGCTTCTGTCCAGTACAGGTGTACCTAATGTATGCCAATCACCGCACTCTAGCATCGCCAGTCCTCTGGGCTCACTCAATGCTTCCGTTCCCACGATGCCGCACGCTCTCTGCGCAGTCCAGAGGAAAGAAACCCCTCCGAATGCCAACTTCCCATGCACAATGCCGATGATAAACTCTCACTTGGTTGAATCCATTCATGTTGATTCTTCGCCGCTGCGTTGCATTGTATATACTCTCTCCCCAATCATATCAACGGGGCGCTGCCCGCCTCCTCTTTGGTGGCAAAGCAAGAAGAAAAAAAACACAAGGTCATCTTGAGCATATATCCATCGTCCCGTCCCCCGAAGAAAAGACCCACGCCATGCAAATGCCCCTTCCGGTTTCTCCCCCAAAGTAGTGTATCAATGTCATCAGTGGTATCTCTTCTGTCTCTCTCTCTCTCTCTCTCTCTCTTCAACAACGTCTCTTTCGATGCAAGAATATGATGATGATGTAGACAAAAATCACAAGAATGAGTAGTTAAAAAAGCAGAAAAAAAAAAACAAAAAACAAGAAAACTAGGATATGCAAAAAACAATCACACGCATCTCCCAATCCTTCCTCACTGAAGCTTAATCGCCTCGAAAAGACTCAGGTTCAAGCTCGAGTCGTTCTCCCCAATGTTCGGGTTCGGGTCGCTGATGACGTCCCACTGTCTATACACAAATTTGGACAGCCTCTCCGGCTGCTGCTGGCTCCAGACGCCCATGCCCATGTATCGCGGGGGCGGCGCTGGCGTGGGCTGCGAGGGTGTCTGGCTCTGGCTACCACTATTACTATTGTTATTGTTCGCTGCCGCGGCGGCGGCGGCGGCAGCAGCAGCGGCAGCAGCAGCGGCAGCAGCTGTTGAAGCCACAGATCCGGGCCTGTCGCGGTGAGAGAGCATGAGATGGTCCCACGGCGGCGACGCAAACGAGAATATGTACTGGGTCCTCTGGTCGCTCGTCGAATCGCGCAGGACACGCACGCACTGCAGGCGGGTGTCCTCGGCCAGGTTGTCCACGAGCACGAGCCCGAGGTCAAACACGCGCTCCTTGAGTGAGTGGTCCAGCTCGGCGTCTGGGGGCAGCACATCGAGTTCCTGGAGGATGCCGGAGAAGATGAGGAGCATCCTGCCGCGGACCTCGTTGCTTGCCTTGGATGTGTCAAAAGTCGCCGTGTGAAGGGTCGTAAAAGTCAGGAGCAGCGGAAGCCAGTGCTTGACGACAGCCTTCTTGGAGGCGACGTCGCCCGTGGACAAGATCTCCCACATGTCAGCCAGCTTGTCTGCCATCGCTGCGATGAGCTGCGGCGGTCGCCCCATAGACCCCTCTCGTACAATGGCATCGATGACGGCAAGGAGGTTTTCGGCCATCTGCACACTCCGCTCCAGAGTCCTCTCCTGCGGGGGGGAGCTCTTCATGGAGGGGATGACGTCGAAGAATCGGGCCTGAGCTCGATTCTTCAGGTGCTGGGTGATCTCAGGACTCAGGCAGGATAGCATGCCGGTCCATGTAATGTTCTTGGCTTCGATGGCGTTGTCCATGGCGTTCGCAAACATCTCCAGGTGAGATTGGCCGCTCTCAGACCCGTCTGCATTGTTGGCATCACCAGACCCCAGGCTCGCGACAAGCTTAAGCTGGCAGAACGGCAATGTGAACTCGTTGGTGAGCTCGAGAACCTTTTCGAACGAGATGTGCTCCCCTTCCGAGCAATTGGGGATGAGTAGCTTCGTCGTAAGTTCCTCTAGGTACGCAGCAACTGCCGGGTCCGTGCTCCTCGCGGTGAGGGCTCGAGAGACAGACGTCGAATCCATCACGGCCAAAGCCTTGAGGTGCTCCAATAACCTGTTGAGGGTCTGTGGCTCGTCGAGAGGGAGATCTGTGCCGCCGTGCTGTTTGCAGAGAGAATACTCGGCCAGGGCGGTTCGGAACAGAATGAGCAGCTCCTTGAGATATGTCTTGCCTGCCTGGCTTTGTATGACGGAGTAGCGGTAGCACTCCTCGTCGCTGAGCATTGGGTGGTGTGGAAGTGGCTGGCCTAGGAGCTGAAGAACCCCTTGAACGTATCGCGTCTTCCAGGTACTCTGCACGATGGACGGGCCCACAGTGCCTGAGGGTCCCCTGCTGACGGCGCTGATGGCTGGGCTGCGGTCGGATGCACTGGCCAGAATTAGAGGCAGTCCGAGGCAGCCCGTAGTGACGAGGAGCGGGAAGATGTGCAGAAGCGGTGGTCTTTCCACTGATGTTCGCACCATGCATAGCCACTTGGACATGAGATTGTCAAAATGCTGCATATCAAACAGCCGCAACCGAGTCAAAAGGAGGGCATACGCCCGCTGTCGCTCGTCGTCGACCTTGGCCCAGCATCCCTGCAGCCGCTCAATGACGGTACCAAAGAGCCTCTCCATGGTGTTTCGGTCCATGCTCGTACCGCTATTCAAGAGCTTATCGATCTCTTCATGGAGCTCGCTCTCAGCGTCCTGCAACCTCAGTGCCATATTATCAGAGACTGGTGAGCATGCATCGACCATCGTGCTTCGGTCGCTGCGCACGAGGTCGTTGTTGAGCTGCGTGCCCAGCTCCTCTCGGCCGGGCAGGCGCGGGGCTAGACTGGCGAGAGCGGCCAGCAGAGGGCGCGCTGCTAGGCCCTGCACATCCACAAGGCTCTTCAACCGCACTAGTAGAGAATCAAACAAGTCTTGAGCCTTGCCCAGGGCCGCAAACACTTCGAGATGGAGGCTGACAGTGTCGGCGCAAGAAGCCAAGAGATCGACATCCGACATCCCAGAGGCAACCTCCAGCACCTGGGCCAGCATCGAGTAGTCTTCGGCCGCCTCCAGCATTGACCGCACAGCCGCGAACAGGGATAGTGAAATACCGAGCCCTTCCTTCTCCCCTTTAGGGCCGACATCCAATCGGTTGAAGGCATCTCTTAGCCACGATGCGATCTCAGTCTTCAGCGCGCGACTGCTCTTGCCGATGCGCCTAGACAGCTTGGGTATCGACATCGGCTTCCGTCCGTCCATAGGAATATCGTGCCCAAGGGGGAAACCTATCGCAGTTTGGATCGCGTCAATGGCCAAAGCAAAATCTTGGGACTCATCGTCAACCACATAAGATGCCCTGCGAAGCATACTAGCTCGCAGTGTCCTCAACGACTCGCTCATCGAGTGGACTGGAAGTTCGATCAGCAGTCGCGTGTCGACGCAAGCTTCAGGGTCCACATCCTCCGCGCTATGCAAGCCACCTCGAGCAATGAGCCATTCGACATAGCGTGAGATCGAGAAGTTGCCAGATCGGACCAGCTCCGAGACAAGATGGTAGACGGTCTTCTTGCGCTGGGGTTCCAGCGGCTTCTCCGAGCCCATAAAGTCGAGGATGGCGGTGGTGATATCGACACCGTGGCTGTTCCAAGTTGTGAGAAGCCGCGCAGCCACATACACCTTGGCCATCCCCGATCTGTAGAGAGACGTGCACCAGTCCAAGACAGTCCTGACAAGCGCTCCCTTGTCCTTGCTAACCGACCAGCACTGCGCCGCGAGCTCGTTCGAGATAGGGGACTGCAAGGTGGAGTCCAACAGCCTCACCAGGACGTTCCGCGCTGCCGGGTTTGTTCTGACGCTGTCCACAGCTACCTGCTCGTTCCTGTTGTTGACGTGCTTGAAAGCCACGTGGACGTGGGCATCGTCGGGTAAAAGGGACGACTCGACACTATCCCGGTATTTGGGCCAGATCGACGGGCATACGAAATTATGCGGGCTCGTCTTCAAGATCTTGTTGACGAGTAATGACAGATTTGAGGCAAGTGGTTGGAGAATATCTTTGTCGGGATTGTTCTGGAGCTGTTGATGCATGTTAGCTGGTGGCGCTCGGGGGATCGGCAGGAGAGCAGGGACGTACTGTTGCGTGATGCGACAGCAGGGCGGCGACCAGCCTGCGACCATGTCTTCGAAGAGACAAGATGTCATTGAGGTATATTTGAACAAGAAGAATCCACATAGGAAGCTTCGCCTGGGTACTGTTCTCCAGACTGGAGACGAGCCAGTCAATGTAGTGATCTCGGTCTAAGAGGTGTTCGGCATAAAGGTTGGTCGCAAGGCGGATACTGCGCGAGATGTTAGTGGATAAATGAGGTGCGCAGAGTCACTCTGGTTCACTTACGCATAGTTGACCTTGGCCTTCCAATCGTCCTCTGCAAAGGCTGATATCCTAGTCTCAAGAAACTGCTCCACACTGCCAGTCCAGTCCTTGAGCCATTTCGTCTCGCCACCCATCGCAAAAGCGCCGTTGACGCCCTTGCGCCTAAAGGCCCTCAGCTCGTTCGCACCGACGTTCTTGGCCAGCCAGACTGCGCGATCTGTGGGTATCTCTTTGTTCAGGCATTGATCCAGGAGGACCTTTCCACGGATACCGTGCGGGATGGTGCGGCTAAGGCGGCGTATGGGAATGGTGGGCGTGGCCAGGTCCTTCAGCCATCCTTCACGCTTGGAATCGGTGACGGTCACTCGTGGTGGCGGTTTGAACGTCGAGGTCGGATTGATCTGGCCGCTGTGTCTCCTCTGCCCGAGCACACCTGTGAATATGGACGAGAGCATATGCAGCCCGGTCTTGTGCTTGAGCATGGGGAAGAGAGCTGCCTTGGCGGATGAAGTCTCGGTCGTCCCGGAGCTGGGGGGCTTGTCGAAATAGCCCGTTCGGATATGACTTTCTGACCATTGATCCTCCGGGTGGCCGCCTGACCAGGGGAAGAAGTCGGCATGCCCGGTCAGAGAGGTGTCGGAACTACTCCCCGAGTTCGCCGCTCCAGCCTTGGACCTGAGGTCTCCTTTCCTGGGCTTCGAGTAACGAGGCGCGGCAGGCGGCACCTCCACGGTCCAGATTTTGGGGCGCATATCTTTCTTTGCTGGCGCGGCCGGTGTCGTCTTTGGTGCGGCGGGCTTATCGGATGGCCGCGCAAAGCGCGACCGACGCTTCGGCATGGGCAGACGGCCTGGATCAACATCGCCGTGTGTCGAGGGTTGCGGGCTCATGTCGCCGAGCTCGGAGGGTTCCGAAGCGGGCATGATGCGTGAAGGGGTAAAGACTCGCGACGATTCGAGCGCGCTGGGCGATTCGGTAAGGACAGTGTGGTCCGAAACCTCGTGGGAGAGCTCGAGCTTGAGGCGAGACCCTCCGCGACGGAGGCTGCCCATCCTACTCTGCGCGACATCGCCGGAGTCGGGGCTATTGAAGTCTGAGAAGGCCTCCTTGCGTATAGGCGACGGCGGTAGGTATTGTTGGGAAAGAGTGCGCTGGTGCGGCGGCCTCTGGGAGATGCCGGAGCCGCTCAGCGACCTCTGGGGCTGTCGCTGTTGGACGCCGCCCAAAGAGGGTCTCGAGCTCATCGCTGGCGGCAGATCGTGAGCAGCATGTCTGCGATCGGGAGGCTTGTAGTTTGAGACGGGGCTGACGAGGTCGAGGTGGCGGCTCGATCGACGAGGGCCGCGACGCACAGTCTGGGTCGAAACAGGGACTCGGTTGAATTAGGTGAGGCTGAGGCGGTAAGAATAAATGGGTCCCTCGGCACCAAGGTCGACTGGGGCGGATTGGTCAGGCCAGCAAACACCGCAGCGAGGAAACAAAAAAAAAAAGAAGCTATCGTCAAGGGGAGATGGGGTAGAGGGGAAACAAGAGCGAGGTGTTTGCCGGGCCTGGGGGAGATCTAGATGGGATGGGTTTTGGGATGGTGTGTAGTTGAATGTCGTCTTGTCCCAGATTAGGATGGCAGTGGTTGGCTGACCCCGAAGCGTTGCGCACAGGGCCGTGGGAGGGTGGCACATGTGGGTGGGTGCGCGAGTGGGTGGGAAAAAGTGGTCGCTAAAGTGCTACGGAGCAAGTAAAGTGGGCGGAGGGCGGATGCAGATAGCGGATGCGGTGGCCGCCGTGTGCGCAACCTGCATTTGCTTTTTGGCGGTACAGGTAGCACTCGCACTAGCGTGTGCTTAGGTACATGTAGGAGGGAGGGAGGCTAGCACCAGACCTGTTGCGCTGTTGGGAGCCGGGTTTCGGGATCTCCATCCTGTAGACGTTTGTACGGAGCACTACGGAACTGGGGACTGTGACAGCAGCTCCTGGCTCTCTTCTCCTCTCCTCTCAGAAGCGCCTGAGAACGGCAACCGGCCACGGGAAAATGAACATAAGACACTGACAAGTCAAGGTGTACAGCAGGCCTGGGTCAGACTGTATCGAGGCAGAGACACAATTTGGGGGAGGGGGGGCAGCACCTGCATCTATTGCGGATCGCCAACAAGCAGACAAACGCACGCATTCAAATGTCCAGTTCAGTTTCATAATTCATAACTCTCGTTCCTACTGCTACAGAGACAGGTAGTCTCAGTACTCCGTATGCCAACTGGGGATCTACCTACTTGTACAGGCTCGCTCAGGGTTCCAAGGTTGTTCGGGCGGAACGGGTACGATGGAGCTCGCAACCGACCGGACCAAGATGGGAGACCCCTGCCCCCCCTGTCATCACCACTGCTCGTTTTTTCAAGTACTTGTAGTTACTCGGGATTACCGTTCTTTGCCTGCCGCGCCTGCTATCTCGCATCCTCCAGGACTACTTGTATGCCTGGTCAGCAAGAACGAGAATCCCAACCGCTAACGCCACGCCACTCCACTCGTTTGCGTGCTGGTTCAATGCTGCCTCGCCTTTATTTCTCATCGTTTACTGCACTCCACGGCAAGTTCCCGTCCTTACCCCGGCCGAATTGTCTTGTTCCTGAAAACAAGACACCGAGAGAATCCACATACGACTTCAGATCTTGCATTTGGTTCTTGGGAGTCGACATCGACATTCTACCGTAGCAAGGAGCAATAGTCTTCTTCTCCTCGACTCTCCCCAGACCTTCCTCCCCCCGAGAAACTCGTTAGTAGCGCCACTGACAAATCACCCACTAAAGAGACGCTTGTCTCCCAAGTCATCCTTGGCCGGCTTGTCCACGATTACTCCGTACCCACGATGGTTCCATACTTGCCCCGACGCCGCGTGCTGCCAACAATATGATTTGATTACAGATTGACTCGGGTTGCCGATTGCCTATCAGCACAGGCCTAGAATCCCCGAACAACCCGCAGTAATACCCCATCCGGCAGGAAGCAGCGTGCCGACGGCACTAATTACCAAGGGACTAACTCGTGTCCTTCTGTGGAGAAAAAGAAAAAAGAAGAAATAATGCAGACGATGAGGTCTTACACGCAGCAGAATGCAAGATTGCATAACTGTGCTTCGCGTCTTGTCTCCTTTCTTCTACCGGCTCCATCAGCCACGTTGCTCCAAGGTTTTCGCTATTTTACTCGTGTAGGGACGACGCCAGGGATGACAAGAAATGTCTAACCAGGTAACTATCCTCTGCTTCAGATCTAGTGCGCCAGCAAGCCAGATAGCCTGATGTCGTATGCGGGCCTGTGCTGGAATGTCCCAGCTGCATGTACGTATGGTCAGAGCCCGAGCTGGGCGTTGGCGTTGGTTGCCCCAAGGCCGATTCAGCCAGCCAGAAGCCATCTCGGATGCGCGATCACACCCCCGCGCCTGCCCAATGGGCTCTCAGCCGGCTCGTGTACTAGAAGCATCTGCAGTGTTGAGTGGCGATTGAGACAATTGCAGACAAATCATGCATATCCCTCAGGAGTGCGACGGAGGGGCGAGATAAACTGTCCGTCATGACCTCGCAGCCCCGGCAATCGACAGAAACACAGGAGTCTCCTTTCCGTCGATCTGCTTCTAGGAAACTTTGTAGACTGTACGGCGGCCCAACGCCTGTCTCTCTCACAGCATACAGCATCTACAAGTACGAACCAAGATATAAGGCCGGGGAACAGAGAAGCTTGGGCGAGAGATCCTCCGCGCTCTACCTAGGTAGCTCATAGGCCCCCCCCCCCCCCCCCCCCCCCCCCCCTTCTGATGCGTGGTTCCCCCAACATTGATGCACATCGCCCGGGTATCCACCGCGGCCTCCTATCCGTGACAGGCGATAGATTAAATGTCCCGAGAGACTCTCGGTCACACTTGTGAGCATCACATTGATTGATACGAACTACCGGCATTGTCTCTGTACGCTGATGGGAGATGAGTAAGTGACCACGGGAGTTGGATTGCAGTCTGACAGGGCCGGTTTCCGCATGATGAAAGCTCGAGCCTGCGAGCCTGCCACTGCGAGACACAATCGAGTTTGATACCAGGATGTACACAGTAACGAAACGTAATGAGATGGCGAGATCCCAGATCCATCCCAATGGCACGGATGAATCTGCGCAGGGACTTTTGGAACGCTCTCCCCGCAAGACTAAAATGCCTGGGGCTGCCAACACTTGTCGGCCACCCGCTAAAAGCATTGGGCGAGCTTAGGTAATTCCGAGCTAGTCCAAGGCTGGGGTAATTACCACCTGGAGTTTAGTTACTAAGGTGGTATTGCGGGCAGTGCCAAAAGCGTACAGGAGAAGAAGCTCTCAGCGACTGCAGTTATAGAAAGCAGCAGCACTCCGTCGCAACATCCCAATCGCCATCGCTCCGTGAGCTTCCACACACCAGCGAAGGACCAAGATGTCGTCCAAGAAGGATATGCGCCGGCCGGACCTGGGTAAGCTGATGCGATTGTCCCCTCACGACCGCTTGTGCGCCCCCCCAGCAAACTAATCCCCCGTCCTTTCTCCAAACAGTCATTCCGTACCAGGAGCCCTCGGGCAAGGGCGAAAGCTCTGACATCTCATCGACCCTGTCCTCGACTCTTCCCATGGCTGCGATGTTCATGCGCAACCGCTACGTTGGCTGGTACGTTCGGAATCTCCAAGGCGGCATCGCGTCCCGCAAGCTTGCAGTTGCAAGCTGCGACAACCCTCGCCAGCATCCCTCTTGATGCGCCAGCAGCTTTCTGTCGCAATGCTACACTCTTGGCAGCAGGCGCGGGAACATTCGCCTTCTTGAGAATGGTGGACTGACGTTTGCAACAGGGCTGCGGTCGTCTACAGCGTACAGAGCTGGCTCGGCGAGAGCGAGGAGTCGAGGAAGAACCAGGCGACTCCTGGCTACTTCTCCGTCGGCATGGCTGGTAAGTCGCTGCCTACCCTTTTCTTGTTTGCCTACGAAAGGGAACGTTCGAAGTTGACAGTAAATATAGTCATGTCTCTCCTCGTCACCTACATGCCCCTCTTCCTCCCTCCCCAGCCTGGCCTACAGCCCGGCTCGAGCACCGAGGCTCCCCCACCGGTCCCTCCTGCGTAGATGCACAAGCCGTGTCGGCCGTTGGGGAGGGGCTGTGAAGAATATCAGGAGTGTTGGCTAGGAGTTATACCCACGGGGCACTTTCTGAGCTGGCGGCACTGGAGGGAATGCGTGGTCTGACATTGCAGCGTGTTCGGCCAAAATACATTTCCCCGGGAATCTGTACAATATCCAGATAAATGTCCTAATTCACGAACATCGCAAAAGCAATCCCCAAAAGACATATGAGCGATTGGGTTACCGTGCTTCACAAGCAGGTCGGCGAGCAGATATCCACATATGTTTTGGGGCCGGACATCTCCCCTTACTGAATCCCTTAACTAGACGCTTTCAACAGTGCATGGAAAGTTAGTTCTCGATAGAGAGCATGTGAGTCGACAGCAAGGTACATATCGCTGCATTGCTCTCAACTTGACCAGGCTCTGGACCGTGAACCTTGCTGATCTCCCGACCTCTTTCTTGAATGTAGTTGGAGCGGAGGGTCCGATATCAAACTAGTCGAGTGCAACAATCATATTGCTCACAGCTACTCTTCGTTGGACATATAATTACGCAAACAAACAGGGCTGATATCACATGCGAATGAAGATCTAGTGGTCCAATCGAGTCGAGGCTGTCACACGTGGACGCCTACGTACTGTAGTTATCCAGGGGCAGATGCCGATCCACTACTGGTACGTTGGACCTAAGCCGCAACGACCCCCCAACTTCACCTCTGACCTCCAACAACGCCCAACCCTCGACGAAGACGGGATTCTCACCATCTCTTATCAAGAAGATCATTGCAATTGCTCAGTGCAATTATGTCTTACTTTTTTCCAAGGTCGAGTATTCAGCTCTTGAATTATCGCCATCTCCCGGCGCCGTGCTCCAGTGACACGCAGCGCCTGCCCGCCAGCCAGTCGATGGACCGTTTGGTTTCAATCCTGAAACGGCCCATGTTGCTCAACCCCCCTGGCCGCCGCTCCGACAAGTCTCGTCGCAGAGCGGAACCACCCAGTGGCCCTCCTCCCTCTCTGGGCGCCTTTTTCTCCCTTTTGTCTTCCGCTCCTCTTCCCTCTCCTCCTATTCCTCTGATCCATTCAATATTCGCGAAAAGTGTGTCTGTGTGTTGTGTGTGCGACTTTGCGATCCCATCGTCACTCCCCCCTTTCGTTTCTTCAGCTGGTCTGTTCCCATTGTCTTTGCCACGACGACGTCCCCAGTCAACCGCTCCATTCTCCCAGCCAAAAGACCATCCAGCGTCTTTCTCCCCCCTTGCTTCCCGGACGGAGAAACAAAAAAAAAAGGAACATAATCAAATCACAAAAAGATGAGGACATCGGCCGCCTTCACCGCCCTCGCGGCCCTGTGCTGCGCATCGATCGCCCGCGCCGGCGTCGTCATCACGCCCGTCTTCGCCGACCAGGTCGTCCAGAAGGCGTCCAACGACTGCTTCTTCGGCGTCACCACGCCCCAGGGCTGCGCGTACGTTTTTGTGGAATCCCCCTCATCTATCTCTCAAGGCAAAAAAGACTCTATGGCAGAGCTGGGGTGGGCAACTTGGACTAACGCTTTGCAATCATCCGTACAGACCGCTCCGTCCCGGCTCGGGCCCGGCATGAATGAGAGAGCGCATGCCATGAGGAAAAGAGAGATCAACCAGGAAGTTGTCAAGAGTACTTTTGAGCGATGAGGGGGGGAAAGGCAAAGGCAATCTAGATGCTATGCTGGCAGGCAAGGCATGGAGACCAGGAGAGGTTGGTTAATACCCGCGAGGCTCGGGGAGGGAGGACGGGCTAGCCCCAGGCAGTTTCCGAGGAGGGCGCGAAAGCATGGCGCTCGTTGTGGCTTGTTACGTCTATTTTTATATATATACATATTTGATCAACGCATCACCTGGCTGATGAGCGAAATACCATTACATTCTTTTTCGGTACACCATCAGAGAGGGTGTGGCTGGCACACGGGTGTGAAAAACATGTCAACGGCACAAGAAACTAATCCGGGCAAGGAAACACAAACGCCACGGTTCATTTGAATACGACAGTGTCCTCTTAAGGAACCCTCAGTGCCATTCATATACGGATATCCATAAACACGAAGAAGCCTGTCCTCCCGACAGCAACCTAGGTATCTTCGAGTCCGTCCTTCATGCTCATGTACACCAAGGGCTCTTGAGCCCGTCCATCGTGCCCGCGGTCATCAAGAAATCGAGGTTGACTGACTGAAGCGATTTGAGTGACTTGTGGGAGGTCCCGGCTGGTCAATCTGATGCCGTAAGAATCACACCGTTGCTAGTACCCTCGATGAGGGGAATTATATGGTGTATACCATTCCCCTCACCGAGGGTACATAACGACGGTGTGAATCACGGCATCAGATTCATCGACCGGGACCTCACATGTAGTATATAGTGGGAAATATATACGTCAAAACCCAATGCCAGTGCACTCCAAAACTCTCCCCAGGCCGGCCTTGTATCCAATCATGTACATCGTCTATGTGTTCGCTCACCCTCTTCCCACGGGAAAAAAAAAGACATCAAGATCTGTCTAAAAATAAAAAAAAGCGAATAGAATCGTGCAGTGGTATAATCCGAATCGAAAGAAAAGAAAGCGAGATATAAGAAAAATGACAAACAACGTATATCATCTCCTTGTTTAATTGTTGTATATATGCAACACACTCCCCTCCCCCCCCCAAGATATGTTATTTACAGCAGGCCCACGACTGCCACGCCCAGGCTGGCGGCGAGGGCGGCGGCGGAGGCGCCGACGCGGGCGCCGGCGCTCTTCTTCTCGGCCTTGCACTCGCCGGTCAGGTTGCCGGGCCCGCTGGCCGAGTCGATGGCGACCTCGTTCTGGCCGCAGTTCTGGTACTGGCCCATGTAGACGGCGCCCGAGGTCTGGTCGAAGATGGTGTAGGCGCTGCGCATGAACGAGTCGCCGAGCAGCGCCGTGATGCCCGTGTCCGAGGTGACGGCCTGCGCGCCGATGACGCAGTTCTTGCCGTCGCCGAGGTCCCAGATGAACTCGTTGAGCGAGACGGCGAGCCGGAAGCCGGAAAAGGTAAAGTCGACCGTGTCCCGCGAGGCCTTGAGCTTGCAGTCGACAAAGTAGAAGCCGTAGTTGCGGTTGTACTCGCCCTTGAGGTCGGCGGCGATGCCCGACACGATGCTCGACGGCAGGTAGGTCAGCGAGGAGCCCGAGTCGACGACGACGGGCAGGTTGCCGCCCGAGTACGTCTTGGCGTTGCCGCCGAGGGTCATGCCGACGGCGTCCATCTGCACCCAGTAGCGGGCGATGCGCTCGCGGCCCTGGGGCGGCAGGATGGGCAGGCGGGCGAGCGGGCCGGTCCACTTCTTGGTGTCGGCGCCGCCAAAGATGAGCACGCCGCCCTTGTTGACGTCGGAGGAGCCGAGGGCGATGGTGAAGGCCTTGGTCTTGGTCACGTTCTGCCTGACGAGCTCGTCGACAAAGTTGTTGTACTTGAGGTTGACGCCGTTGCCGTACGACAGGCCCATGATGCCCGCGTAGATGTCCTCGCTCGAGGTGGCGACGCCAAAGGTCACGTTCTTGAGGTTGATGGCTGCCGTCCCGGTCAGGATCAGGGGGCCAATTGTTTGCAATTTGGGGGAGAGATGGCAAAAGGGAACTTACTGCTGTCAGGCAGGGCGATGGTGTCGGCATAGTAGTTGAATCTGACGCTGCCCTTGCCGTAGGGGATCCGGCTCGACGTGCCCAGGGCGTCGGAAGTCGTCGAGGTGCTGGGGCTGTACTTGCCGTTGCTCACGCAGAGCCTCTCCTGCAGCGAGCTGAGGCTGCTGTCCTGGCAGTCGGGCGAAACCCACAGCTCGTCGGATCCCGTGTCGATCGTGACCTGGACCTTTTGTCCGTTGGAACCTATGCTCACTGAACGCGAGGGATCAAGAAAGTTAGTAACCCTTTTCTGGTTCGCTTCCAGTGCGAATTGAAAGCGTGGAAGGAGAGAAAGAGGCAACATACGCGCAACCATGTAGTTGAGTGTGGTGTAGTTGAGCAGCGGCACGTTGGTGTCCTCCTGCCGCTTGACGACCATCGGCCGCACGAATTGCCGGTGCTCGATGGGCAGCGAGAGCATGCCTGGCGAAGGGGCATCGTCTCGCGGCGCCAGGACCGAAGCTGCGCTGCAGGCAGCAATGGCCGAGGAGAGGAGCAGTATCCTGGAGGCCATGGCGACTCTGGTGACGGGGCGCGCGCAATGGGGTTCGCGCGACGGGCGGTGGTGGTGGGAGAAGGTCGATTCGACACGCACAGTGGTGCTGCGCAGAACTCCAGATTCTCGATTCTTTCAAACCGTGCCGTCTCGACGGGTAAAAGAGGTAGAAGGAGAGAGGGTCGAGTAGTCGAGGTCCCAAGGAGAATCCTGGGCAGGGCGTCTGTCGTAGGATTGGGGGTGTTGGCACCGCTTGGCACGGACTGGGCAAGCGTCTCAAGCCGTCGATCCCGAGAAAACAACAACAGCGAAGGCTTCGACAATGGGAAACAAACGGGAAATTGGGGGTTTCTTTCCACGGTCAAGCGACCGAACAAAGAAGACGACCCTCGCGGGCCTATTTAAAAAGATGGCATTCATAGGCAGGCCCTCACCCCCGTACAAGTACACCTAGGCGGGCTTGGCTATGGGCCTAGTATCATCAGCCTTAGCTCGCGTCTCCTTACATTGCCTAGCCGGTAAGACGGGGTGATGAGTGGCCACGGGCAGGGCCAAGCACAGCGGCCGTCATGCTCCTTCAGCAGGGCTCACCCAGTGCCAACCGGGGCTTGGGCGGCTCACGGCTCCTCTGCCTGGATGGGTCCTGACGTGTGGGCGTGTGGGCGTGTGGGCGCCAATTGTGGCACTTTTCGGAGGCAGCACAGCCCAGTCACGCCGAGTCGACGGCACGCTAGGCAGGTCGAGCTGAAGTCAGTCCGAAACCTCACCATCATCCCATTCCCAGTCATGATCTCGCTCTCGTCCCTGTTGTCTTTTCGGGTTGCACAGCCCCCTGTGTCTCTCTCCCGAGTGTCCGGTGACCCAATGAGACTGGCCAGTGCGCTAATCAAGAATACAGACCTCATCATTGCTTGTACAAGGAGTATCATCAACTTTTTAAGGTTAAAGTCGCCCCCTAGCCGAGCATTGCTCTGCATCTGGAACCTGCCTGTCTCCGTATCAAGTAGACGACTGCCTAATGTCGCTGCCTGCCTACCTTACCTCGGTGCCCCTATCCCACAAGAAGCACAGACAGCATTGACAGATCCCCGGACTGGCACTCTCAGATACAGGACCATGTACCGCTGCCTTGCATGCTTGCAGGTGTCTAATATACCGCATTCGAGTCATCGCTGTATGCTTAAGATGACCGTCGCGTTTTACTTCCTCTCAAGAGGGGACAAGGCTAAGAAAAACAACGTTGCGACCAGCTTTTTGGTCCTCCCAACGCGCCCAACGTCGACTAGGTCATCATACAAGTACATCCGATTGGTGCCGTGTGGACCGGCGTCAGCGTTCCTACCAGCCTGCGGCCCAAAATAGCTTTCCTTTGGCTCGCACTAAGGTAGTTGGAACTTGAAGTTTGGTTTGCCTCGCTCTCCCCGCAACGCTGTGGCTTCCGAGTGCTTTCAAAACCGTTAGGCTGTTGGGTGCTGTAATTTCCCACCTGTCGACCAACATTTCGCATCTGGTGTTGGCCGGTCATGTCTTCATGCGCATCACGTACCTGCATACAGTGCCATGTAGAGGCTCGCCCAGGCGGCATCAGCCCTTCACAATGCGAATCCTGCACAGAGACATAGCCTGAGAACTCAGTGGCAATGTGTTTGCCGTCTCTTCCAGCGATGGACCCTCTCGCGTCGAGGCACAGTCAGTCTTGGCAACTCTAATTACGACTCCGCCAAGACCCTCCCAGCTCCGCTCCCCGAGTCCGATTCAGGCCATCCTTCAGGAATTGAAGTTAGTTACTTGCAGATGACCTAACTAGGTACCTACGGAGGAGTCCCCATCAGACAGGGCAGACTCGGCCGCCGTAACGCTTGTGTGCTGGATGCGCCATCTTTGCAACCCAGCGGCCAGCGGGGAAGGATCGCCATGGCTTGAGTCTTGAGTCTTCTTGAGTCGAGTCTTGAGTCTTGAGCCCTTCTTCTTCTCCCGACCCGAGCCACACCGCTCTCGCTCTGCTTGCCTTTGCAGGTTTGCAGGGATCCGGATCCTCGTCACGGTCGATGCCAAATTTGCTGACATGTTTGACCGGGTTCGAGTGGCCAGCCGCCTCGAAACGGGCATGCCAAGACTCGAGTGACCTGTCAACTCATTTCTCGTGTAACGCGAGCGAGTTGTGTCTTGCCTGTCTCCCTGTGCAGGGCTGGCCTCCGACGTGCTCATTTGCCTTTTACGAGCGATCATCTTGTGTAACCACTCGATGGGCTCATGGCTGTTCGTAACCGCGAGCTTCCCGCCCTCGGTCCCATCGCTGCAGGCCCATCGGTTCTGTTGGAAAATCCAGGGAATTGTTCTGGCTGTATGTAAGTCAAGTCATGGTCCGCATGTCTCCTTTTATCGTCTGCCTCCACGAGGACCCCGAAAAGCAAGCAGTTCGGTTCATATGAATCCTTGGCTTGTTGAAGATTGTGAACGATAGATGCGATGACAGAACAGTGACCAAAGTCCGTTGTGTATTGCAAGTGCATTCATTCTTCAAAAAGATCTTCTATCCCTAACAATCTCGTCAACGGCTTCCTCCTCCTTGCAGTGACATGATCTCGCTGATGTTCACCAACCCATTACTTCCCTGGCCATTCTCTCTACTCTGAGTCATGACCGTATTACCCACCCCCTAGACCTGCTGCTCAGCGGGAACCCCCTGCTCCTGCCTCTTCTCAGCCTGCCTCACGGGCTCCATCGGCACACTGGTAGCCCCAGCCTCCGTCCCGCTCCCGCTCCCAGTCCCGGCCGCCGCCGCCGCCGCCGCCGCCTCCCCGTCCTGCCCGACGTGGCCCTGCAGCCTCTTGGCCACGTTGAGGTGCAGGAACTTCTCCATGTTGGGCACGATGAACGACGCCGCGATGAGGATGACCGAGAACGGGATCGTGCAGAAGAAGACGATCTTGAAGCTCTCCTGGTACGCCCTGCGGAGCGCCGCCGACACGGCCGCCAGCACCGCCGGGCTGGCCCCCGGCACGGCCGACAGGTCCCCCGAGGCGGCGATGCCCGCGAAGAGCGCCTTGAGCGACGACGCGGGCAGGCCCGCGCCCGTGGCCGCCGGCGCCACGTACGCGGGGATGTTCTCGCCGAGCTTGTTGTTGAGCACGTTGACGTACATGGCCTGCGCGACGGCGCCGCCCAGCGCGCGCAGCGAGCCCATGACGCCCGTCGCCAGGCCGATGTCCTGCGGCTCCCAGACGAGCGTGACGCCGGGGAAGGCGATGTTGTCGACGTAGCCGATGGCTGGGAGATGAGAAAAAGGAGCAAGGTTAGCTGATGCTGCACAGGGGGGGGAGGTCCAAGGGGGGGTCAAGGTCTGTTAAGTGTCAGAAGAAGAAGAAGAACGTACCGACCAGGCCCAAGACGCCAAACGCGATCGTCATGGAGTGGGTGTCGGGCGTGATGGCGGCCAGCGGCGTGAGGAAGGCCATGACCAGCACCGAGGCGATGATGGTCTGCAGCTTGACCTTGGGGATGTACGAGATGCCGAAGCCGCCCAGCACCTGGCCCAGGAGCACGCCGCCGCCCACCACCGAGCTCTGCCAGCCGATCTCCATGATGTCGGTCGTGTACAGCGTCGAGATGATCAGGGGCCACAGAATCGTAAGCGAGTAGTAGCTCATCGCGGCCACGGCCTGTTGAAAGAAAGGGGAGTTAGCACCAAAAGGGGGAAAAGTCTGTTGGGTGGTCATGTTGTCCGGAATTGCGCGTGGCGGTCGCGGAGAATGCTTCGTGGTGTATGGACGTTTGAAGGGAGAGGGACTAATACATACCGCAATCAGAACGATGCCGACAAAGCCCTTGTTCCTGAAGAGACGAGGGGGCATGAGCGGCTGCACCTTGCAGAACTTACCCTCTGTTGCGATGAAAACCACCGTGGTTAGCTATCCGTATTTCCAGAATGCCTGAGATGCCAGCCCAACACCCAAAAGGAAGGAACACTCACCCCAGACGACAAAAGCGGCCAGCGTCGCCAGCCCGATGAACAGCGTGCACAGCGTCTGCGCGCTGGCCCAGGGGTACGAGGTTCCGCCCCAGGACAGGCCGATGAGGAAGAGCACGCAGCCGGCGACGAAGAGGAAGATGCCCATAAAGTCGATCTCCTTGACGGCCTGCCACTTGGACTTGCCCGCGACGTGCAGCTGCTCGTACGAGGGCGGGTGGTAGAGGAACTGGTAGAGCACGAGGGTGACGGCGCTGAAGATGATGCCCAGGAAGTAGCTCCAGCGCCAGCGCGAGGCCGTGTTGTTGTAGAGGGCGCGCGCGATGACGGGGCCGAAGACGGCGAAGGGCATGCTGCTGAGGAAGATGAGCGTCACGACGGGCCCGCGGAACTTGTTGGGCACGAGCTCGCCCATGACGATGCCGAACGACAGCTGGCCCGCGGCCGCGAGCCCGTTGAAGAGGTTGGCCACGATGAGCATCTCGATGTTCTGCGCGCAGCCGCCGATGATGCAGCCGACGAGGCCCAGCCCCGTCGTGGCCTGGACCATCCACTTGCGGCCGAAGAGGTCCGACAGGCGGCCCACGAGCAGGAAGCCGATGCAGCTGCCCAGCGTCCAGACCGTGGCGACCCAGTTGATGTTGGGCGAGTTGCCCAGGTCGGCGTTGATGAGGGCTCTGTGTCGAGGCAAGCGGGTTTTTGCCTGTCAGCCCTTCATTCCATGATTTTCCCCATCATCACCACTTGTTGTCTTTCCACCATCAAGCGAGTCATAGGGGGGCAGGGAAGTGTTATCCAGGGGCCACCTACAGAGTGTTGGCAGGAAGAACCCATCCGAGATAGGCGCAGATACTGGCGAGGCATTGTGCCTGAAGCCCAGTCAGTCAGTCAGTCAGTCTCGACAATATCCAACTTATATAATAGGAGAGAGAGAGAGAGAGAGAGAGAGAACCGACGACGATGAAACTTACCGTCAGTGTCCCAATGAACTGCACACTCATAAAATACCCCAGAGGCATCTCCTCGAGGTCGCCGCCGACGGCCCTGGCATCGATATAATCGATAGTGCCATCGGCGTGCACGACCTTGGCGACATCGCGGTCGACGTGCTCGGCACCCGCCACCTTTGTCTCGCTGATCGATCTCTCGTCGGCCCCAGACATCTTTCCTTGTAAGCGAAAGAGCTCTCCTACGTCTTGTAAATATCCTGCCTGATACGATGGAGATGAATGCAGGAGAGTGGGTGTCGATCAGGGACGAGCTGTCAAGAGCCACGTGTGACAGGAAGGGGGGTCTGGGGGAGGAGTTCTTAAATGCCCCCCGAGCGTGCGGCTGCGAAGTGATGAAGAAGAAAGAGGAGGTTCCACGCAGGGTCCAGATCATCCGGCTGAAGCTGCGGGGACCAAACATACATGCAGGTCTGCCGAGAGGTAACCCCAAAGTATTGGCCAGCCTGCAGCTATCGCACGCATGCGTGTGCAGGAGTCTCTATCCAACAGCCAGTGCAGCGCCTCCTGCGAGTGTGGGAACCGAGAAAGGGATGGTGCATGGAACAACACTTCCCTCCTCCGCAAAAAGGAAAGACTGGTGTGTGTAACAGGTAGGCCAGCAACAAATTGACCCAGGACTGTGGGACACGACAGGTGCTCCGCAGACCGGGAGATGTTGGCCGTGGAGGTTTAGCGAAGGCCGGGCTTCTGCGCAGCCCAGCGTGCCAGCGTGCCAGCCCACCCGTCTCGTGGTGTGGGCGTCGACTAAAAGTCGAAAGCCGGGGCTACACGAGTAAGACTAGACTAACGGCAGAGGTCGCCCTGATTCAGAACCAGGAGAGTCAATCAAAACTTCGCGAGACGGCATCGCCTTTATTGGCTGCCTTCTCCACGTCCTACGCTCGAGCTCCGCTGAGGCGCCCATGTTCGGGGGAGAAACTGGGGTAAGAATGCGGGGATCGACCCGGGTGAAGCGGAGCGAGACTGGAAAATGACTTCCGGGTCGGCTCCGGGCGTTTTCTGGGGCTCGTATCCTGTGTGAAGTCGACAACGAAGACATGGCGAAGCTGTACGCGTTTGCATATATGAACTCGACTCGATTACACAAGACAAGATATCGACTATTCAGATAGAAAGCGCAATGTAAATGCGGACATCGATGGCCGAACACGGAGCGGCGTACGGGGTAGTAGAAGGGGTAGTAGAAAACCCAAGCCTTGGCCTCCGGCTAGGCTCAGGTTAGTTTTAGAGCAACATCCGGGAAATGCACCTGGTGCATCAATACCACGAGGCAGGTGTAGCCGAAATGTCAAAGGAGAGGAAGAGCCAAGGGAAAATCACAGCTGCAGGGTCCTGTCGTTGGCACGGCATTGCATTACGGCGTAGAACGATTCTCACTGTGAGAAGAGTCCCCCCCAAAAAAAACGCCAACTCACACTCAACTCTAGACACAGAGGCTTATTTCCTTACTTTGAGTTAAAAAGCGCGCCGAAAAGGAAACCCTGTACAATTACCGCGACAGTGGAAGACGCATTGTGCAATAGTGGCCACGACTCCGGGCCTTGTTGATATGGAAAACATCCTCCGCCGGAAAATCGAGAATATGTGGTCCTGATGATTCATCTCCTTGCGTCCGAACGCTGACTACAAGTCAGCAAGCCCCTTCATTGATTGCACACAGAATGGCGTCCGTTCGAAAAAGGTGGCTTCGAGGCGATCGTATGATATGTGCTGCCTGAGATGCCACCGGCCCGTGAATCTTGATTCAAGTTGTCCCCGATACCAGAGCCGATTCTCCTACACAAGTCGGCCAGGGCTTCAGACGGAATATGTCACCAGAGTGCAGGCCGGTCGTCTTTGAGGTCTAGGAACCTGTACGCTACGTAGTCTCGGAGCGCCAAAAAAAAAAAACCACACGGAAACTCGGCGTGCAAAGAAGGCACATATACCACCAGGAATTGTGATAACGAGACACAAGCTCACAGCTGAGAAACTTTATGTCCGACAAAGGACTCAGCTTGGCGCTTCCTGCAACGAAACAGGTTCTGCAAGCCACGGAGAATGCTGCTGGCTACCAAAACAACACACAAGAATAAGGGCCTGAGCGCGTTTCAGCCTCGGCCCCCAGCACTGGTCTAGGTAAGCTCCCCCTTTTTCCATCCCTCTGTTTGGACGCAGCATCTGCCACAGTGCCGTGCCACAGCCACTCCCCACAACCCACTGCTCCTCTTTTCCTGGTAAATTTGCACATCTTCCGCCCGAGGCATTAAAGATAGGAGCCAGGGGTGGGTTTGAGGTGCTGAGAATCAAGGGCCTGAAGCAGATCTAGATCCTCCTCGCAGCGAGAGGTTAATCTTGGCAGAACCCGCCTCGCATCTCTGCTGATCTGATCGGTTAGACATACTCCCCCAGCATTTTCGTTTCGAACAAGACCAAAAAAAGCAACACCGCAATCAACAAGAAGATCATCACGGAAAAGGCGGCAGGCAGTCAAGTCAAAGAGTGTTTGTAAAAACAAGAAAAAAAGGTTCTATTGAGCATTGCTAGAATGCGTCTCCCTCGTCCTTCCCCTCCCTTTCTGGCTATGCAAGAAAAGTTGGTATTTCCCCCAGACCACCACCAAACCAAGTAGTTTTGTTTTTCCCAACATAGCATAAACAAAGTATCGTAAATAAAAAGGAGGACAGAGAAATCTTGAGACGAGAAAAGAGTCTTTCTGCATTCACATGAGAAGCAGTGCCCGAGAGGCCAAGGGGACTCCCCCGCCGCCTTCCGGAGCCTCCAACAACAACATTAGACAAGAAGGCGGCCTGAACAACAACAAGGATAAGGAAAATTATGTGATGTACAACGAAAAAAGCCAGCCATTGGAACACAAGTGCTTGGTCTGACACATGATGACAAAGATCTATGAAAAAGGCCCAAGGATGACAAGAGACGGGGAGCACACTCTTTTCTTCCTTGCGTCAAAAAAGAGGCTTATCCATCTCTCGTCGATCCCACACTTTCTCGAGATAGTACCCTCCGTCAGTGAGAGAGATTGACAAAAGAGCCGTGCCGCTCTCAAGCTCATGCGCCGCCGGCCGCCCTGCAGGCCTCCTCCTGCTGGTTGCACTGCGCAACCGTGACGCCCTGCATCTTGCCGCCGTTGACGGCGTCCGCACAGGCGTTGTTCTGGATGGCGCAGGCGCGCTGGACAGCGGCCGCCTTGCCCACGAACGTGTTGCCGTTGACGCTGAAGGGGCGGGTGGCGTCCCCGGTGTCCTGGACCGCCGGGGCCGTTATTCCACCGAGGGCACCACCGGCACCGGCGCCGGCACCACCTGCGTTAGCGCCGGCGCCGCCCTTGCCCGTGTTCGCGGCTGCCGACGTGGCTGCGGCTGCAGCACTAGTTGCGACCTCGGCGGCCCCCGAATCCTTACCATCATTAGCAGACGTTGTCGGAGTAGCATCTGAAGCGGCCGCACTATTACCATTGCCTTTACCCTTTCCGAAGCCACCCTTGCCCTTGCCCCGGCCGCCGCCACCGTTATTCTTGCCTTGGTTGCCGCCGTTGTTCGCTGCGCCGTTGTTCTTCCCTTGGTTGCCGCCGTTGTTCTTCCCTTGGTTGCCACCGTTGTTTTTGCCCTGGTTGTTGTTGTTTTTGCCCTGGTTGTTGTTGTTGCCGCCGTTGTTGTTGCCGCCATTGTTGCCGCCGCCCTTGCCGACCGTGAAGTAGCGGCAGTCCTCCTGGGAGCCGCGCTGAGCGACAGGCATGAGGACAGGCTGGTGGTTGGAGGCACCGCTCATGGTGCAGACACGGTAGTTACCGGCAGGCAGACCACCAGTGACGGTAGCCTTGAGACCACCTTGGCCATCGCCGGCGTCGTTGATGCCCTTGAAGAAGACGAACGTGGAGGCATCGAGGGGCTGGTTGAAGGTGAAGCCGTTACCGGTGTCCTGAATGGTGACGTGAGTGTGGCCGATGACAGTGCCCTGGTTGCTCAGGTCCTGGGGGGCAGAGTAGTAGGTGTTCTGGGCGTTGGTGAACGAGCCGAGCTGCATGTTGGCGATCTTGACGGAGACATCAAAGTCCTGGTTGGCAGGCAGGTCCTGGAGCAGGCCGGGGCTGGTGATGACGGTCGAGACCATCTTGTCCTTGGCGGGGATCTTGCCCATAGCTGCGGCGTGTCAGTACCATACACTACACAGGAGGCGGTAGCGAGCAGGCTGCAGCACTTACGAATACCGTTGCAAGAGCCCGAGGTGACTTGGGCACCGTTGGTCAGGGTCTGGCCCGAGCAGAAGTTGATGAAGTTGGCGTTGTCGCTGCGAACTCAAGTTTAGCTGCCATCAAGAGTGCGCACTGGGATTCGGGGAAACTTACGTCTTGGAGTTGACCTGGCCGGCGGTCACATCACCCCCGTTCTGGCCGGTAGCGGCACTGGCGGTCTGCAGTGCGTTGGCAGCCAGGCAAGTGTTGGAAGCTCCGTTACCACCGTTGTTCCCGCCGTTGTTGTTATTGTTGTTCTTGCCCTGGTTGTTGTTGTTCTTGCCGCCTCCATTCCCTTTTCCTCGGTTTCCTCCGTTGCCCTTACCGCCGCCCTTGCCCTTGCCAAAGTTCTGCCGTGCCATTACTCTGGAGTTGCTAGGTGCTCGGTGGAGGGCGGTGGCCTCGCAGATGGCGCCCAGACCCATGAGGGCCACCAGAACGTGCTTCATCAACATCTTGGCTGGTGTGCGGGAAGAGTCGTCCTGTTGTCGTCGGAGTCGATTGTCTGAGATACAGTGCGATATGTATGCACCACGAGAATCGAATCGATAGCTGGTTCCAGACCGTTATCGTGATACGTAGAGAAAGGAATGGTCGCAGCCACTTGGTTTGAATGGAAATCAAAAAAGATAAGAGAAACACTATGCAATAGCCTTTCTTGAAGGGAACGAACGAATGAGACACATTCAGCGCAGCAAACGGAAACGGAATAGAAAGGAATGAAGAAGAAGCTTGCTCCAGAACAAGAAACTGGAGGAGAGGGAACAGATGAAATAGACAGAGCCAAGACTTCGGCGTACTTATACAGATGGGTGGTCGTTTCGACCAGGGCCCCGGAGCGCCAAGCTTTTGGCGACCACGCCCGATGCATCGCGAGGGTCCATGACAGGAGGATCTAGTCAGGAGGAAGCGACATGGATGGTGGGGTGCGGCGTAGGTGGCAGAGACAAGGCCGTGTCTGCACGGCGCCCAGACCTGATGCAGGGAGACGATGTACGGAGGTACTGCTGGAGCTCAGAGAGTGAAGGAAGCATCGTGTACTCCGTAGAACATGCAGAGTAACTAGCTCCGTAACAAGGTGTGCAGACCCTTGTTGCAGCCGTGGCATGGGGGATGATAATGGTGGAGAGAGAACAAGGTTGGCAGGTAGCGGAGATGACTGGGAGGCCCTGGTCGTCGCCAGAATCTACTTGCTCGGGGTGTGTGCCCGGGCACGAACGAGGGTGCCGAGGAGCCGCCTGGTACAGGGAAGAGACCAGGATCGAGCAAGAGAGCGGGATCTGTGATGTGTGCAGGAGGCGGGCGAGCGTGGTGGCCATCCAGGGCTTTGAGCGCCAGAAGATTGACGAGCTATGTCGATCTGTAGAGCACGAGGTTCCCGGACAAAGTACCAGGGACGACGTGCAACAGAGATGTCGCAGGCCTTGTGACAAGGGGCCATGGAGGGGATCCAAGAGGGATGCAGAGGACAGGCGCCCGAAGAAGCAATGCTGCTGCTGTGGGGAAGGATTTCCCGCGAGCAAGAAAGGCAGAGTGAATGCCTGGAGCTCGTGTCCCCGATTTGGGCTGGTCGTTCAGGCTGAAGAGCTGGCTGGACGTTGATGCGGCTTGAAATGTCACAGATCCAGGTGCGGGTCCCGCTGGCACCCCTGTTGCTCCCCTGTCCATCTCGAGATTGGCCAATGAGCAGGCACAGCAGCTGGGGTCTCTGGCCAGGCGGGTTTCGTCCCCAGGCGTCGATGAAGCAGGACGAGCCTCAAGAGACATCCACCCCCCTAATAAGCGCGGTCTGTTCGCGTCGCAGGGCCAACCAAGGAGTCCTTCCTCGGGCGGTGCAACCTGCCATTCTCAACTCCTCCTGCAATGCAATGACCGCCAGCGACGATCACTAAGCAGCGTGACAAAGTACCGAGCGACAGGCGCTCGAGGTAGTGCTACAGGGCGCCTAAATCTGATGCGCTCAACCCTGTGGTGATCTTGCCGTCTTCTTGCATCAACGGTAGAGGTTCTATCGCAGACACGGCTCAGTGATTTTAGAGGATTCGCACGATGATTCTCGCTTTGCACGGCAGATCATCAAGCGTTCCTTCTACCAGGAAACTCGAACATGGGAAATCAGCAAAGAGGCTGTGCTTGTATGTCTCCAAGGCATGAACCAAATCAAAGCAGCGAAGCCTCCTCCGGCCGAGGGCCCAAAAAGCATCATCGTGAGTCTGATGCCAGATGCCAAATTAACGTTAACTTTAGTCTCTCGTCGTCCCCAGTGCGCCCTTCCACCTTCGCACTGGACCTGCGATTGCACCGAGACTGTGGATTAGCTTCAGTCTCCCCGGCTTTTCCACATCCGAGATTCAGAGATCAGCTGGATCAGTTGCTGGTTTCGATAAGCTTCACCAACTGCCATGACCCTAAACGGGCCGGTGCCTCGAGAACGGGGGAACCAGATGAATGCCCCTTTCAATTTCTACCCTTGTCTCGTGTTTGAGGCTTGAGATGACGGGCTTTAGGTGGGTTTGGGAGGCTCCTCCAGCAGGGGACTCCAGCGGGGGCTCCAGCAGGGGACTGCCCGCTAGCGGCCTTGCCGCATTGAGCCTAGCCGCTGCAACCCCAGTGACTCTCAACAGCGTTGGTCATCATCGTCAGCACTTGAAATCAATGCTGAACGCATGCCTTCCTAGCCGAGCACCATGGATCGCTACACATCACTTTGCGCCATGGTGCATGATCGACAACCCTAGGGAAACTCACTGTGGCTGGTGTGTGTAAAAACCAGGCAAGTGTAAGCTGTGGCATTGAGCAGGATTAGTACTATGCTTCGTTTCTGGTGCCTAGCCTACCTAGTATCAACCTTTCTAACCATATCCGCAAGGTTATCAATCCTATTTCACAACAACTCGATTCAATCGGCAACGACTTCAGGCCAATTAAGCATACAAACCCAATCAGGACTAATCTTTCTTTCAGATTTTGATAGCTTTTCTACCAGGACTTGACAGGGCCGTCGACGAATGACATCAATGTGGCCTGTTTTATGCTTGTGCCAAGTCTTGATGGTGAAACGCAACAACCTCGTCAGCGCTGTTTTGAAAACAACGCCGTGACCACCAGGTAATCCAACATCCCGGATCTCACGTGCCGTCCACAAGGCTGGGGGACTACGCACCCCCGGTGGGCAAGAGATTCGTGCGCCTTTTCCTTTTCGAAACACTACTTCGTAATACGTAGTTACGCGGATGCGGTTGCCCTGCCCTGCTCCTCGAAGCCAGATAGAGAAGAAAGCGCTATGACCCGACCCATGGCCAGGGGAGGCCGCGTAGTCTTGCTCGCTTATATGCTTGTCCCATTTCAACATATCCACTGTCGCAGGAAATCTCCGCAGTGAGCGAGGGATTCCAAGGCTTGTCTTCCAGAGATTGCCACGCACTCCACGAAATGGTCCAGATCACGATGTGAAGCACTAGTACGGAGCCAAGGTCGGCCGCGCCGCTGGAACATTGGGACGAAAACGCCAAGACAGCCACGGTCATGATCCCCCTGGCCTCAGCCAGCCGGTAACCGAACCTCGTGGGATTGCGTTTGAGTTGATATACAAGCATCATGGAATCCTTCAGAGTAATCCACAGAGGCTTCTGTCGGCCTTCTTCAAGAGCCCGAGATAGAGAAAACGGCAGCCAGCTTTGATGGCACCACGGGCCGGCGGTACCCCCATCACAACTCATCCCCGGTCTCAGTAGCATCGATGCCTGCAACCATCAGATCTAGCCACGCCGCCAGTCGGAAGCCGGCCCTAGCAACTTGCAACTCTATCACCGGCGCGGCCTTCTCGTAGTAATCACCTCCGAGCTCCTGGCCTGCGATCTGGCTCGGGCCCTCGGGGAACACTGGTCAGATGAGAAGTCAGCCTCAACCGAGAACATATCACATAATACCTCGAGACTACCTAGGTAGGGTTTTATGTATGAAATCATCTTACCATGCGAGCAGACGTAGGCATTGCACTCCCTCGCCCACAGCAGCGCGCTCGCGATGGGGTCCTCGAGGTCCATGCCCTCGAGCCACGCCTTGCTCTCGGCGCGGTACTTGCCCGCGCGGATCTGGCCCGCGAGCTCGGTGGCCCAGCGCAGGGCGTCCTCGTAGATCCTGCGCCGGCGCGACCCGACGAGCTTCTCGGCGATGCTGCTGTCCCACACGTGGTGCAGGTTCCACTCGCGGCCGTCGAAGAGCACGTGGATGCCGTTGCCGCCGCGCGCCACGTCCTCGGTGTGCAGCGGCTGGTGGATGTCGCCCAGGAAGTGCACGACGAACTTGGCGGCCTGGGCGCGCTCCCAGTCGGCCAGCCCGGCCGTGTCCATGGCGCGCCGCGTGTAGTTCTGGATGGCCGTGACGACGCAGCCGCCGGCCTTGCAGTCGCGCTCGAGGTCGACGCTGCAGTTGGCCGGCGGGCTGTCCTTGGCGTCGATGAAGTGGAAGATGCCGCTGAAGCGGCCCCATTTGGTGTACCGCACCGAGTCGGCCCACGTCGCGATGTTGGCGAGGTAGTCGCCCGTGTCGTTGCGGAGGAGGCCCTGCAGGTAGGACTCGGTCCGCGGCGCGACGAAGCTGCTAGCTACGTAGGCGACGGTGATGTGGCCCAGACCTATCGCGGATGTCTCAGTACGGCTATCCCATTCTCGGAATTTCCACGTGGTTGATGACAATTCGGAATTGATGACATACTTCCCCAAGCTACTGCACCTGGTAGCGCAGCGCTGGCCCAGACAAGCGCAGTTGATAATCTCATGGTCGACTCGGCTCTCTGATGTGAATTGGCTCAAGCTTCAAATCCAAGGACTCAGCCCAACACTACGAATTATGTATCCAAGAAGTGCCTAGAGGAGCAACTAAATATTCCTTGAAGAAGATGGGAATTCAAAACTCTGCCAACTCATCCAGGCTCAACGCCGAGACATTGTCGGCGGGCTGAATATTGGGTCTCGCCAATCTATCCCTTGTAGTATTTGTTGTCAGAGAAACCCAGCTGACCTTGCTAGCCTATGAGCAGTCAGCAGGCGTGCACACATGTGACAACACACACACACACACACTCCGTCCAGCCTTGTTAGCACCGGATGATCAAAGTGAGGGAGGGATACAACAAAACAAATTCGAGGAGCTGATCAAGGCCAATGATGATTACCCTGCCGCCTTCTCCCAACGCAATGAGCAGATCCTGTTCTATTGCTAATTCGATAGGCTGCCATTTGTAAATAGCACTTGTGTGATTCGCGGTTGGCGCGATACGCGACGGGACTTGCGACACGGTCCAGCCATCTGATGACGGGGGCCCATCCGTCCATGGGTTCATTGGCTCGTCAAACAGCGGCGGGCTCGCATGTAACTCCCAGCTTTAGGTTCCCTACCTACTTCAGCACCTTTTCATAGCTGCATGTCTTGGTGCAACGGTGGCGCTGGTGCAGATATAGGCATGGCTTGACAGGTAACCGTACCGTCCCCATGTTGCATCCAGCATCTGGATCTGAACTACACAAACGGAAGCCAGATGACCGAAAGTTCAAGTTCTTGCGAGAGCAGACAGTCGAGGTCTGAAGTAAGGTAGTTCAATGGTTGGAGCTTCAGAGGTACCTACCCACAAGCTTCTCATGCGAGCCCCAATCCAACTCCGTCACTGCCCCACAACTTGCAAGGGACCTTATCTTGCACCTGCAGATAAGAAAACCTGCATCACCAATGAAGCAGCAGCTGACTCTTCAGTAGCACCACCATCCCCGCCTTCTCTTCCCCATGACCTGTGACTCCCGCCCACGATAACAAGGCTTGCCAATTGGATATATACGAGGAAGAGGAAGCCATAGGGCTCAATTGGCAATTCTCAGACCCCTTACATCTGCCCTCCGACATCCAACATCCCGCATCGCAGCATGGCCGCCGCTGTGTCTTTGTCGGCCATCCGCATCGCGGGGCTGGCTTCGCCTCCCGTCAACGAGGCATTGTCTGGGATATTTGGCAGCATTAGCTTAACGTCGTGGATATGTCTTTTGGTAGGTTGTCTCGAATGTTGCCTACGAAGAGAGCACAGCTACTGACCGACTTCGAAGCTGCCCCAGCTCATTACCAACTACAAATCGCAGAGCGCCGATGGGCTGTCGATGGCATTTCTCTTCGTCTGGATGGTTGGGGATATAGCCAACTTGATTGGTTAGTGCTGAGCCACGGGCCTTCCTTTTACGCTGTCCCGCATCTATATTGCTAGAAGGGAGTCGTTTAGGTGGTCGTACAATCGGCCGCCCGATCGATCGTCAGCTCAGACTATTGGATGATAGGTCGTGTCCTCGGACCTGCAAGGCTGACAGAATACTCTGACAGGCGCACTCTGCACTCACCTCGCCCCGACTGCAATTGCTCTCGCCTGCTACTTCTGCGTTGCCGACCTCGTCTTGATCGTTCAATGCCTTTACTACAACGCCAAGAATGCCCACCGAGCACGCAGACACCGATCGCAGCACCGCGGGCAAAACGGCGCCGCAGTCAATGACGAGGACGAGGACGGCGATGTGGAGGATGAGCCGCTTCTTCGCCGACGGAGGAGCTCCAGCATCGGCCTGCCCGGGTCGCACCGCCGCCATTCCACCCGGCGCTCCGAGTCCAATCTCGACCCGCTGACCCGCATCGTCACGGGCGAGGACGATACCCCCGACAGCAACCCCTGGCTGCACAACACCGTCAGCCTGCTGGCCGTGTGGGTGGTTGGCGCTGCGGGATACTATGCCTCGTACCACATGGGTGCTTGGGACGGGGCGCCCGAGGTCCCGGACCCGGAGATCCCCGAGTCGCAGACTGCGCTGGAGATTGTCGGCCTGGCTCTGGGGTACTTCAGCGCCGCGTGCTATCTGTGCGCTAGAATTCCTCAGATTGTCAAGAACTACCGTGAAAAGTCCTGCGAAGGTATGTGTGGTCCATACGAATGAATTTGGCAAGACGGGACAGCTTCGCTGACAGAAAAACGATAGGACTCGCTTTACTCTTCTTCCTGCTCTCGCTGACTGGTAACCTCACATATGGCGCCAGCCTGGTTGCATATGATCAGAGTGGTGATTACCTCCTGACTGCCCTGCCGTGGCTCCTGGGCTCCCTAGGAACCATTGTGGAGGACCTGGTCATCTTCTTCCAGTTCAGGCTCTACTCGCCCAGCAAGGAGCCGAAACCGCCCGCTCAGAGCACTGAGACCTATGGGACTGTCTAGTTCTCATCAGATATGGAGTCCCGTTGTTCATTTTCGGCCATTGGTCTTGGCTCGCTGTCCATTCCCATCATGTTACAAATGTCTACTTCTGCATCACGCATGGTCTGGAGTTCTGGAGCAAGGATGCTTTACAGTCTCTGTGTTATTGCTTCAAGTCAGTCTGTTACGTCTTTTTTTCCTGGTTGTATATAGGGAGGGTAAGAGTATTTTATGACCCGCGTTGGTTCCTGCATGTATTCCTGCACGTATTCCTGCATGGTCTGCTGGCAGTGAGTCGAGGGTCATCTCTTGAATGGCCGCCATGATGCAAGAAACCGGGTCCTTGAATATTCATTCGTAGTTGGAACAATTTTAGTTCTTTGCTCGCCTCCATTTGTAGTGATCCCTGGGCGAAAGAAGGCGAGGGCGGTGGTCTGCCTGCCGAGTCGCACCGAGTCCAAGCACGTGGAGCGCATTTGCGATTTGATAATGACCACGATCTGTATTATCTTGCTTTGGACAAAAATGACCGCGTTTGCCAATTCGTTCCGTGGCTTCCACGGGGTTTTCAATGGATATGATATGGTGTTGTTTGGGGTTGCATGAAGCCAGCCTCGCCGCGGCCCGAGACTACCTAAGCATACGAACATCTCTCAGCGAAACCTCCTCACAACCAGCACATACAGCCCAGATAAACTGGCGGTAGAGATATATGTTCTAATTATCTGCCCAAATGTACAGATCTTCGAATGGTCAGGGTCGGCGGTCTTCGATCTCTTGCAAAACCCACCGAGGTCGAGGGCAAAAACTGACATATATCGCCGTCCAGCAGCCGCAACTCTCTGTTTTGGGACATCAAAGTGGTATTATTTGGCTTTCTAGGTTTTCTCCTTTGGTTTTATTCTATTCTGGTGCTTCCTTTCCTGGTGGTCGGGGAGATATGATTTTTGGACGGTTCTGTCTGGAAAATGCTATTTTGATGTATGGTTTTAATAGAAAGTTCTGATCAAAGATATATAATATTGGAAAACACACAAAACATCACCAAAACA
Organism: Thyridium curvatum; assembly: GCF_004353045.1. NCBI lineage: Eukaryota > Fungi > Ascomycota > Sordariomycetes > Thyridiales > Thyridiaceae > Thyridium > Thyridium curvatum. The sequence continues at coordinate 169,283 of NW_022156810.1, read as the reverse complement.
AGTCAAAACACCACAGAAAAGGCACACAGGAGCGATAGAGCAGTATATAAACCAGGGAATTACTTTAAATATAGGATAATCCTGGTGTATCATCCGTGGCTGGACATCGTCTTCATCCGCACCAGCACCCGCACCCGCACAACGTTGCTTCTCAGCAAGATCCCCTTAGAGAAACAGTCTGATATATTAAGCCAAACTGTCCTGCCCGAGTACATCCTTTTTTTTTTTTTTTAACAAGCATGGAAAGTGAGGCGAGAGGCACGGGTCGAGGTGCTGAGAATCTCTCCCACGTCCGTTCCGGCGGAGAGATGTTGCAATATCACGGAGCTGCCACCGGCACTTGCCGGCGGCTCACGGGGGACGCAACCCGTCCACGCCAGACTACCAACGAATCATAGGGGGCTACATAACGGCCGCAGCACAAGAACACTGGACAACAGGCCATCCCTTACCGGAATGATTTCTACGACAGGGCATACCTATAAACACACACCCTTTTGACCGCGAGAAGACATCAAAATTTCGGGCCACAATACTGCCAGACTCCAAGGTCCTGCTCGAGCCCTCCTCATTCAACCAATCGTACGAGTAGGTATTGAATCTGCCGATACCTGAGAAGCCCCCCCCCCCCCCCCCCCTCCCCCCCCCCCCCCCCCCCCCCCCCCCCCCCCGTAGGTGTCGTTTGTGTCATAGACCGAGCCTCAAGCCCAAAGGCGCAGCAGATAAGGACCGAACATCAGAGACAGTCAAGGGGAGATCTTGTCTGTTCGATCGCAAGAGCTGCCATGACTCGAGGCTTCCCTTCCTGCCCGACGGATCGTCGCCTTGGCCCAGAGCTTAGCTAGGTACAATCCGTCGCGGCAGGCAAAGCAAGAGAGTTGCAAGCAAAAATAGAACCGATTCAGAGACATGTTGGCCAGAGATAGGTAGTCCGTTTCTCACACCACACACTCTTTTACCCTTGTTGCTAGTGACAACTGCCTTGGATTTCGGCAGCGAGACATATCTCTTCCTCGGGGCAAAAAGCAGAGAGTCAGACAACAAAGACGATGGGCCGCCGGGGCAACGGTTACCCGGCAGCTCTCACACACACTGCCAACTCAGCTCAGCTCACCGTCTACTTCACCAAGGTGAATATTCCAAGCAAGCCAAGTTTCGTGAGGCTGTTGGAAGTGAGACAATACACTCTCTATTTTGGCGTGTTCGTCGCAGCAGAGACACACTTGGCATAAGTACTGTCTCTTGTTCTCCACCGCCAAATCGAGGCAGGCAGGAAGCAAAGCAGGAACAAGGCAACGGTGGGTTAGCCCATTTTGTGGACTCGGCCCCTTTGGGATAGCTAGCCATCCTACGCGCAGGGAATCGACACGAGGCGTCTGCTCGAAAGGGGGGGGAAGGGCGACTATTCTGGCAAAGGGGCCTCCACTGTATCCGTTGACGATTTCCTCCCTCCCCCTAAGATCTTGACAAGCGGGGCTTGTACGGGGGTTGGCTGAGGGAGGCGGAGGGCCATGCAAGATAAGGTTTCGCCAGGAGCTCCTCTCATCCATGGAGATACCCGATCATTGGCAGCCATACCTTATTCCGAAGTGCCACCAGCTCCAGAGCGTTTGGTTAACCGCCAGCCAGCCAGAAGGGAAGAAAAAGAGGACAGGCTGCGAAAAGAGAGCCAGAGGAGAATTGCAAATCTCGGGGTCCCAGCAACGAGGAGGGTTCCGCGTCGAGAAAGGTCCTGGCCCAAAGGGAGGGGGGAACCAAACCTCTCCCGTTTGCGCAAAGGGACCGCCCTTTTGCCTGCCCCTGGCCAGCCTCGCGTTGGAATGTCGCTCCATTCCCGGCCACACGCCGCTAACGACCGCTCATCTCACACTACAACACTGCTGTTGCGCGGCGCCCATGTCCGCGACATTCTTCAGCGATTGGCCAATCAGAGCTGCTGGCGCAGAGACAAGGTCTTGTCAACACAGAGTTCGCCGCTAGGTACAAGCGCATTCTGCTGGCTCATCTGGTTTGATCAAAGTCAAATCGCCTTTTCAAGAAGAGATCGACATCTCACGCTTGATGCTTAGATTGCCGGCTAGCCCAAGCTGCGCAGGAGATCCACCTCCATGAAGGAAAAGAGAGAGGCTTGAGAGCTTGAGAGGGCTGTTGTTCGAGCACTCTTTCTGGCCAGTGCCCGCTTCAATTGTTCGATCAACTGCACGCAGGCTTGGCAGGCAGATCTGCAGTGCCTATTCCTAGACCAAGCAGCACTTGCTCCGATGGACCAGGTCCACATCTGTTTGTGCAGCTCTTACACTCGAGACTCCTGGAGAGATACATGTACATGTAGGTATTGCCTATTGCAGACAGATGTGGAGGATGACGACATGTGGTGCTTGCCAATTCTGGGCAGTCCTGCCACGCTGCCTGGGCGCTTTGCCAGATTCAATGTAACTGCGCCAGGTGGCAATAAGTGGGCACCTACAGTTGGGAGCTTGTACCGCCGTACCTCGCAGCTGCAGCCCACCCAAGCCCAGCCTGACCAATCAGCGGCGCCCAATCCGCAGATGTCAGCATCAGCTAAGCTCCTGTCATCACCTTGTAAGTGAACCGCTTTCCAAACTCTTTGTCAGCACTGAACGACCACTCTAATACACCACCACATAAAAACTCTGTAAACTCTGTAAATGCTCATACAATGTTTACACAAGCATGAAAAATAACTTGGGAGAAAAAGAAAGAAGGAAACCGGTAGTATCTTCTCGTCTGTCATCAGAAAGGCCTTCCCTTGGGTATAAGAGTGCGTCCTTGAGCCATAGACAGGCTCACTTCATCATTTCAAGATCCACCATAGCGACAACTGAACACACTCCCCACTATTGAGAGACTGCCCGTTTGCAAGCCTTGCTCAGCTCGAGAACCAGACACGCCAGAGACAGGAAGCAGCACATGGCCAGTGCCAACATCAGAAACGTCATGTCCAAGACACTCCTCCACCACGCCAAAATCACCCCCCACCGGTCGTCTGCCCGGGGCCACTCGGACCACGGCTGGCTGAACACCTACCACTCCTTCTCCTTTGCGGGATGGTACAACCCAGACTTCACCCAATTCGGCGCCCTTCGCGTGCTCAATGAAGACCGCGTCAAGGCCCGGTCGGGCTTCCCCACACATCCTCACCGGGACTACGAGATCTTCAGCTACATCCTCTCCGGCGAGCTGACCCACCGAGATTCCATGATACGCAAGGATGACGAGAGTAGCCAGGGAGACAAGTTCTACCGCATGCACCGCGGCGACGTGCAGTTCACCACGGGAGGCACTGGCATCGCGCATAGCGAGATGAACGAGCACTCCAAAGACACAGTGCACTTCCTGCAAATCTGGGTCTCGCCTTGGCGGCGCGGCCTGCCGCCTACCTACCATACAAAGCACTTTGACGAGGATCAGAAGCGGAAGGGCTTTGTCCCTATCCTGAGCCCGCTCAAGGCCGGAGTCGACGCGAGTGCAGTGGATGAGAAGGCGGCCGAGCCTGTCATCCCCAACACGATACCCATCCATGCAGACTTCGCCATGGGGGCAGGCATCATTGCCCCCGAATCGACGTTTGAGTGGACTGTCGGAGCCAAAGCCACGACAGCAACCAAGAGAAAAGTATTCGTTCATCTACCCATGACCAAAGGCGGCAAGGCGAGTGTCCGTCTGGATGGTAGAGACGACGCGGTCCTGCTTGAAGGCGACGGCGCCTTTGTTGATGCAGTCAAGGCTGGCGACAAGCTCTTGGTCGAGAGCATTGGTTCGGTCGAGGCAGAGGTCGTCGTCCTGGATACCGCCTAGGCCTGGTTCAAAACTGTAAAATAGAAAGTCCATAAGAATAAAAAGATTACACGCATCTTTGAAGAACGGAAGTGCTTCAACCATAGTTCCATGTCTACTCCTGTGAATCGTAATAGATAGGATCCCCTGTAGACTGCGCAGAGGCCAAAAGGCAGAAAGGAGGGAGGCTTCCCTCTGGCGGGAGAAGGGCAGATATCTATATTACCCTAAGGACACGTAATAGGAACACTCTTTGCTAGAAGAGTCATTGCTCACTCGCATCGCGATTTGACGCTGCCACGCAAGGGGTAAGCTTGAACGTGGTCAAGAGCTTCGAGCCCGCGTGGCGGGTTTGCGGCCTCTAGTGTCCATGCCAGGTACGGCATACCTACCGGCCGGGAGCATCGAAGCATACCTCAGCATCGCGACGCGGCGCGTCTTGGGTGTGATTTCTGTTCTCGTTGATTGGCAAATGCGACAAGCTTGGTCAGTAGTTTAAAACACACATATATCTGTAGAAGGTGAAAAACGGCGCGCGACTAGCGCTGAGGATATCAAATTAATGATTGCATGACTTGGACGACCTGACACTGGCGATCGGGGAAGATGCAGGGGAGGAGGCAGACCTAGAGATGGTAGGAACCACCAGCAATAAGGCTAAAGGACATGATAAAATTGCTCATATCTCATTGCTGTCCATGAAAGCGTCTCGAAAATTCCCGTCTCCATCAAGGATAACGGCGAGCCAGCTACCGCCTGAGTGTCACAGTTGGGTCCAGTAGACGGCCATCGTGAAGATGCGGACTAGGTAAGCTAGACACGGCTGTGTGGTACCTACCTACCAAGGTAGGAAACTCCAGGAACAGCGGCGGGTAGCAGAGGGGCAAAGACAGTCCCATCTTGGCAAGATGAGCACGTTGAAGTTGGGTCCTGACTAGTTGATAGCACATAGGAGATGGGGCATGAACTCAAAGTAGACGCGCGAGGCAAGTGGATCGCCATGGCGAGAGGAGATGAGGCGAGCACGAGGCGAGGTAGGTAAGAAGACGCGGGAACAACGGCGGTCGACAGGAGCAATGGGTAGGAGGAGTCGGCGATTGCCCAAGCACGAATCCACCTCGCATACAGACCGCAACGTGGTGGCGCAGCATTAGGTACTGCACCACTTCCACAAGCCAGTGGCAGTAGCGTGTAGACAAGCTATTCTGGGCAGATTGGATATGACGTCCTTGATCTCGTCGTCTGGTGTTACGCGTCGACCCATCCGGGGAGAGAGACGGAGCTGGTCCACTTGGGCCAACATTGGCGCTCAATATCTCGCTCAGTAGGATACAGGAGAGTGAATAGGGCGAGGAATGTTGGTTCCTTTGGAGGTATTGATGGATGGATAGCGTGGAGAAAAGAGGAGAGGACAGGACTGTTCGAGCTCTCGAGCCCTCTGGAGAGCAGCAGCCGGAGGAAAACAAGACGGAGAGTGGAGGTCCCGATAGAGCGAGCTGGTCTGGATGGAGGATAGTGCTCAAGCTGTGTCTTGCATCGCCCTCCGTCACTGGCTGGTTGAGGAGCAGAGGAGCATGGACGATTGCAAGATCGAGTCAGGGCTTGTCAGGAACAAGGCAAAGCGTGTGGGTGTGGATGGACCGAATCGGACTGGCAGAGCAAAATGCGGAGGCTGGAGTGGACAGCTCTGGCGGGCGGCAGGCAAAAGTCCCTGCCAGATCGAGTCAACTCCAAGCCCAGGGGGGCTGGAGCTGAGTGCCCGCGTAGCAGAAAGGGGCAAATCACGTGCACGTGTATCTCAATCGGGTAATTTGCACCTGACTAACACGATGGACGACGACACTTGATCCTTCTCCTTGCTTTGCTGCTACTCCCTTCGTCCCTTCCTGCAGAACCATCTCCAAAGCCAGGGGCCGGAATCACAGAAACAAAACAAATAATAAAAAAAAACACATCCCTCGCAACACACCATCCCATCGCGCATCTCTCTCTCGACCAAAAGCCGCCAAATAGCTTCGATCGATAGCAGAGGAGCCACGGCAGAAAAGTGGAGAGGCGAGAGGATGTTGTACCTCGCTCAACATTCCAAACGACGAGGCCTGAGACACGCCCACAGCCTAACAAAGGCAAATCTTCAGTGCCACCCAATTAGCCAACATTCCAACTCGTGCCGGTTGCTTGCCCCGTCCAGGGGCACCAGCGATGGTGGCTGATTTGACTTTGCCCGTCCTGGCCGTCTCTGGCCTCTTGCCTGCCCTGGAGCTTGCCTGCCCTGGGCATGCCGAGGAATGCTGCCTCTGACGCCAGGCGAACCGCACCACCAATCCGGTCGACCTGGCCGGCAGGCATGACGACCAGACCACACCACGCACCACGCCCCAGGTACCTCTCGCCCACTTTGGCCGCCAAGCAGAGACATGGAGCGAGGATCGCGAAAACCCAACTGGCATTGTCTCGCCTGCTGCTGGGTCGGATACATCACAGACCGCACAGAGGCCCCACACGAGCTGGAACTCTAATGAGGCGCCGTCGTCAAGTCGAGCATCGAACGCGAGCCTGATTAAATTCCAGTCCGATGCTGGCCATCGTGATCCTGGCCGCCCGCCGGCTTGAGGTCTTTAAATGGGGCCTGATCTTCCTCCTCCTCTGTCCCAAAAGCATCCTCTTCTCAGTCATTCGCTCGTTTACTCAGTTATCTGCGGTGTAGTGCTACTCGCCAGCCCGTCTCTCTCTTTTTAAACAGCTGTAGAACTACTCGTTTGACGAGCTCCATCCTATCACAAAACAACACCCTTTCGTTTGCACAAAGACTCTCAAGATGCGTTGGACCCAGGCTGCTGCCCTGGCCGGCCTCGTCGGCCTGGCCCAGGCTAAGACCTACAACAACATCCGCGACCAGGAGATCCGCGACTGCGGCTCTGTTGGCTGCTACGCCAAGGCCATGCAGGCTCGCCAGGTTGGCCACGGCCCCCGCAAGATGATGGGTCGCCAGATCGACAACACCACCAGCTCTGCTTCCACCAGCGAGGAGCCTTCCTCTACCACCGAGGCCCCCTCGTCGTCGTCTTCGGCCGCTCCCAGCAAGACGACCACCATCTCGGTTGCCTACCCCACCGCCACTGACTACTCTGCCATCTTCGCTCTCGGTGCTGGCTCTGCCATCATCACCACCGTGACTGTCAACGGTCAGGTCGTCGAGGTCGTCCTCGTCAACAAGGGCTGCTTCGGCGCCCAGGCTGGTGTCAACCCCTTCACCGCCAACCCCGAGGCGGGCAGCGCTGCCTCTGCTAGCGAGTGCACTGAGTTCTGCCAGGCCTTCCCTCTGGGTTACTCTAGCGAGGTCGTCGCCGACTGCTACTGCGGTAGCGCTCAGCCCAGCCTGCAGCAGATCGACGACTCCTACTGCCAGACCACCTGCCCTGGTGACTCTACTCAGTTCTGCGGTGGTGGCCCTGCCCCTACCAAGCGCGACATCAAGGTCCGCCAGAGCACCGTTGCCGCCCAGATCTTCGAGACCGTTCCCCGTGCTGATGTCTTCATCCCCGGTGTTGACGGCAACACGACCACGACTGCCCCCACCAGCGCTCCTACCTCTGCGCCCACTAGCCAGGCCACCAGCGGTACCGAGTCCACCACCGGCACCGGCACTGAGCCCACCTCCGGCATGACCTCCATGACCTCCATGACCTCCGGTGCCTCTTCCACCGGCTCTGCCAGCGCCACCTCTTCCTCCGCCGCTGCCGGCATTCCCACTGACACCCCCATCATCTTCGGCATCTCCCGCATTGGTGGCGCCAACCCCTCCAACGCCGTCAAGCGCCAGACCAACACTGGTACCTTCCTTGGTGGTGCCGGCCCTGTCGCCCCTGAGAGCTGCTCTGATGCCACCACCTTCCGCATCTCCAACGGCCAGCTCTTCTCTGGCAACCAGCTCGTCTCCACCAACGCTGGCACCCCCTACCAGGCCTTTGCTGTCTCCCCCGTCGTCGGAGCCATCACCACCACCTTCACCTCGGCCGGCTCCAACCTGGTCTGGGCCAACGCTGCCTTCCCCGGTGGTCAGGCTGGCTTCTGCCAGGACAACACTGGCCGTGTCTACATCACCTTCGGCACCTCGCCCCCTCTGTGCACTCCCGTCAACCTGGTTGCCTATGCTGCCACCCAGTGCCAGAACGGCCAGATCGTCGGCCCCACCCCTGCTCCCACCACCACTCCCCTCCCTGCCAACCAGACCCTCAGCCTGCCCGCCAACGTTTTCTTCCCCGACAACGTTCCCACTGGCGAGGCTTGCACCTGGATCCAGGCTTCCTGGACCATTGGCGAGGCCACCATCACCCCCTTCGCCAACCCCGCTGCCTAAGCGGCTCAGGCTTGGTGCCTCGACCCAAGTCCCAGGTGAGACCCGCCCTCGCGGCGTGTTCTCTCCGGCTCTCGAGGTAGTTCGTGCCGCCCTCAGGGTCCGCGTCTGCCTTTGATTGCCACTGGTCGGGTCCGCTCTGGCCCTGCGCTCCCTTTTACCCCGAAGGGCCGCCGGTGCCGTCGGACATTTCCAAACCGGCCCATTTCTCATTACTCGGCATCTATGGAGCGTACATCAGGATGTAATGTGGAAATCATCTTCGGTTCTTTCTAATCTTTTTTGGGAAATATGCAAGTCAAGACTCTGAAACGTGTTGTTTTGTTTTGTTTTATAGGATGGTCATTTTGGTTCTATTCTTTGTCTGTTTAACCGGCTGTCAAGAAGTAATCTCACCAGTAGCTCTACAAATAGAGGTTGTGCCCTTTATTTGAAAACAAAATGTGCCTCTTGCCGTTGTGACTTGTGTGAATCCCTCCTCAGGTCTTTACAATGTTGTATGCATCATGCCCCTTTGCGCCTTGTTAGCTTTTCAGGGCTCGCTCCATTTAAACACCATATATAAGATTTCGACATAGCCAAAATTCCACCAAGCCCGAGGACTCTTGACTATGTTAAATCACCTCAGAATACTCACAATCTTATATGGTCGATACCTAAGTACGTAAAGGTATGTACAACACCAGGATAGCTTATAGTCAACAACACAAGCGAACGTACCTAGGCCATTCGAATCGCAACGAGAGGAAGAACCAACGTCAACTACAAGCAAGACTTGTTTGTATTCTCAAATGTGCACAAAAGCAAATGTAGACCAGCGGCTATCCTCATCTTTCCGCCCAGGCTCCCTCCCTCCCTGGTGTGACATATATAAAGTAGAGTTTCTTTTCCTCCTAGGTAATTCTTTCCTCCTCTGCTAGTCCAAATCATCCCACCCCCCCTCAGAAAAAGCTGGCTCTTGGTCGGACCAGACCACCTCGCGAGTCCTTCTCTTCTCCGATGACATGGGGAACCAAAGCACACACACGCAAAACATCTCTCTCACGTCATCCCTATTCTACTTTGCGTCCCGTCCGCCCAACCACACACACACACACACACACACACACACACACACACACACACACACACACACACACACGCACAATAGATTCGAAAACCGAGCGAGCGAGTGTGTGTGAGAAGTATCCATACACACCACATCACATCACATCCCAGCTCCAAACTCACCCCTCAAACTCAACAATCCTCTCCGTAGGCAGCCCCTCGTCCCCCCTCGCCTTCCCTATCCTGGGCACACCACTGGCACCACCGCCGCTCCCCGCGGATTCCCTATCCTCCACCGTGGCCCCCGCGTCCGCCCCCTCGAGCAGGTCCCTGTCCGACGACAGCGCCCCGCCCGCGACCCCGAGCTTCCCGCCCGCGCCCTCCCTGCCGGGGCCGTCCCCGTCCTCGTCCTCGTCGTCCTCGTCGTCATCGCCCGCAGTCGCGGAGGCCGGGCGCTGGCCCGGCAGCGCGTTCTTCTCGAGCTCGCGCTGCGCCTCCTCCATGCGCTTGCGCACCTCGGCCGCCACGCGCATGCCGTCCGTGACGATGTTGTCCAGCACGCCGCGCAGGCCCCTCGTCGCGCCCGCGATGCCGGCCGCCGAGGGACCACCGCCGCCGGGCTGTCCGCCGCCGATGGGGCTGATGGCGGCCGAGGCGGCGCGGCCGGCGCTGATGCCGAGGCTCGAGAAGGTGGTGAGCGCCGAGCCGCCCGTCGTCGCCGGGCCCGAGGTGGGCAGGCCCTCGATGACGTGGAAGGAGGTGGGGAACGAGGACTCGAAGAACTGCTCCAGGAGCTCGTCGGCCAGCACTACCATGCGGAAGGTCGGCAGCGTGATGTGGAGCGGGTTCGACGGGTCGAGAGCGGCGTTGGCTGCCTCCGACGCCTTGCGGCCGGTGGTGGTGTCGCCCGACTTGGTTGATTCGGCGTCGCTCGCCCTCTGAGCCGCCGGCTTCTGCGCCTTGCTGGGCTCTCCGGTCGGTGACTCCAAGGCGAGCAGGTCGTCTTCGTCATCATCGCCGATCGCAAACGAGCCGGGGTCGGCCAGTTCCGAGTCCGTTGTCAGGTCTCCCATCTGCTTCGCGAGAGCCTCCTTCTCCTGGTTCTTGGGGTGGTCAGGGTCGGCGTACTCGAAACACCTCCTGATGAAGGCACTAACGCTCCCCAGGAACCTTTCGTTAACAGATCCTCCAGGCATCGACCCTTGTCCATCGTGAACGGTTTGCTCGGTGTATCCATTGAGAGCTGTGTTGGACGCAGAAGGGCTGAGCGTGCCCTCGAGTCCCCGCCGAGACAGGAACAGCAGAGCTTCAGACATGCGCAATATGCCCTCTCTGTCCACTCTGCCATCCCCGTCGTCGTCGTAGAGCTCGAAGAAATACGTGATCGTTCCCATGATGTCTCTCTTGCCCTTGATTCTGGCCATGCCGGTCACGACATTTTGCAACGTCAATGCCCCGGTAGAGTCCACATCCCAGTGGCGGAACATGCGCTGCAAGAACTCGTGCTCCGCAGGCTCGGGGCCGTTCCCCCAGATCGACATGGGGATGTCTGGCCTCCTAAAGCTCCCCCACCCGTTCTTTTCCTTCTCGGAAAATGCATCCCGCCGGGGAGTCGTTGGTGCATCCGAGATGGCCCATTTAGACATCCCTGCGAGGAATTCTCGGAAAGCATCATAGTCCATAAGATTTGTACTCGGTCCAAGTCCCACTCGGCCCTTCTCTATGCCATGGTGGTGGTCTTCATTCATGCCAGGCAGTCTCGGCCGCCCAGCTTTGACTCTCCGGGCTTGCTCTTCCTGGAGGATCAGATCCCGTTGCTGCCTCTCGTACAAGACGCCATAAAACCTGTCATAGAGCCCACCGAGCTCCTCTGTGCTCAGCACTTTGCTGTCTGGACCAAGGTTGCGAATAGCAGTCCGTTTGGCAAAGTTCTCAATGTTGTTCAGAACAGCGTCCTTGTTCTTGAGTCGCAGCTCGGTGATGCTGCTGTGGGTTATGCCGGAGAACTCCTTGAAAGCAACCACCATAAGCTCTTGAAACCTGGTGACTGCCCTCAGTTTGGGATTCTCAGATTTCGGGTGCGCCGACTCGTCCAGACGAGAGAAATATGACTTGAGCACCGAGATGAAGGCGCCGTCATCTGTCGCGTCCAAAAGCTCCTCGCCGTTTATCCTTAAGATGGCTAGGCCGACCTGGAAGAGGACTTTGGGACCCTCAACGAAGAAGACATCCAGGACCCTGAAAGCGAAGACTAGGGGCATGGAGTTGATGTAAAGTGACAGGAACCACGGCAGAGACACGACAGACAGCTGGACGTCGCTCTTGACGAGGTGCTCCCACAGGACAGGCATCGTCTTCTCGACCAGAGATTCGAATACCTTTTGGTCGAGGAGGGTGCCGTACATGGTTGTAGAGTAGTATCCAGGCACAAGACGGTCACAGAGCGCAGACAACAAGAAGAATGCCTGCGCCTCGGACATGTAGATGAGGAGAGCCGCGACGACGATGTTCATGGCCTGGCAGTAGCCGACCTCGGCATTGACCCAGCTGTAAGCAGTGAGGACTCTTCGGAGCCGGCCGATTCCTTCCTCACTCTGGAAACCCGGATACTCGGGAAGACTGCGGTTCAGGTCCTTCTCGATCTCGTCGATAGCAAGCGATTCCTGGCCCTCAAACTTGGCCAGAGTGTCGGCGTACAACGTGGGGGTTTCGAGGCGGAGGTATAGAGAGCCCGATGTCAGTTCCCAGATCTCGCCCCTCAGCCGGTTGGGCAGGCCGACTCTGATCAGTTTGTGGAAAGTGGGCTGGCGTAAGAGGGTGACGTTTCGGCCGTTGTCGCGGAGGTACTCGGCCCAGAGGCGCATCTTGGCCCTGTCCCTCAGCTTCTTGGGGTCGCCAGGATACCTAAAAACCATGCCGAGCCCCGCGTCGGGGGGATTCGCGTTGTTTTTTTGGTCTTCTGGGCGGAGGAGATATTCGGAGTAGCATTCGGCGGTGACGGCCTTGAGCTTCGCGACGTTGCCGACACCGGCTCGCAGTCCCTTCTTCAGACCGTCGCAAAACCTCTCGCACGCTGGCCGGGTGCCGGCCAGCTCTATCGTTATCCGTTGTTCTCGCGTCGGCTTTTGGTCCTTGCTGGCATCTTTGTTCTTATCTTTGCCACTGTCCTGCGCAATGCCGTTCCACGTTGTGATGGCTAATGAGAACTACGGGACACGGAGTCAGCTTGCGCACTTCCAGCCAGATGGAGACAAGGTACGTACCTGGAAGTTCTGGGTGTGAAGGCGTTCAACCCTCCTGATAGAGGAGAGTGGGAAAGTGAACCCATTGCCGCTGGGACCGCCGCCGTGTGTCTGGCCCGTGAAGGCCGACGATGTCGAGGTGCTGGCAGAGGCTAGGAAGCTGCTGGGGGTGGTAGAGAAGCACATGTAGGCCTCGGATAGATGTAGCTTGCCGGCATAGTGATAGCCGCGATCTCTGTCCTTGTCACCCTGGGTGGCATTGGAAGGCGGGATGGTGAGCTCGGCGGTGATCTCGTAAAGGGGGTGCTGGGATGAAGGGAGGCGGAACTGGTTCTGGAAGAGGGAGGCCTTGGAGGGGTTCTTGTCCGAGTTTGTCAGGTTCAGGCCCTGCGTCGGGTCGAGCAGCTGCTGTGCCTTTTGCACAAAGCTGGAGAAGTTCAACATGGCTGCTGCTGAAGCTGTGAGAGCCGAGGGCCACCGCCCAAGTCAAGTATGACCATCCAGGGATGGGCCAGCTGAAGGAGGAGGGGCCGACGGAGAGCGAGGATGGAACGAGCGGAAGGCCGGAGCGACGGCCAGTCTATTCAGACGGCGGTGATGGATCGCATAGGATGGCTAGGAGACGGAGGAGCCCGAGCCGGTCTCGATTTTGGCAGTCTATGAACGTATGTATCAAAGGTCGCTGGCTGTTCTGCAAGAAGCGATTAGGGATGGTGGATTTGGAGTAGGCAGGCTCGGCTGTGTTTCGTCGTGATAGGTAGCCTTGCTGGGCTTGCGTCTGCTCTCAGAGTCCCAGTAGCGTTCCTAAGTGTTGCTGGGGCTTAGTTCAGCCTAGCAAGAATGGGAAGTGGGGAGCTAGCCAAGCTGTCCAGGCAGCCAACCCCTGCAGCCGCCGCCTCTCTCCCGCAAGCCTCCGTGGTAGCGCGGTGCATTCCGGGGTTAGTCCCCTATTCTCTCGCCTGGAATTGGTAAGAATTGGGGAGGTCTCCAGGGCCTCTCAGGGCTGTTGTCCCAGCACTGCCAGTCCATACCAGCACACCGACGTGGAGGTACCTCAAGTATTTGGGCAATCAACCTGGGCAACACTCGTTGAGATGAGATAAAGAGTCTGTTGGGCAATTGTCGAGATAGACTATCTATCTTCTGACCACGAGATATACAGCAGTCTACCTCTATTGGACTCCGACTCAACTATCTGACTAGATAGAATGATATCAGATGATTTGGTTCTAGTGATAGCAGGCTTTGCTGTTTCTGCATTCTTGTTTCGCCAGTCGTAAGTTCCATATGTAGGCAGGGAATTCATGCTTTTATTCCTTTGCTCCTCTGTTTGGGCGCAACCTTGCTTCACGAGACAGCCATGCTAGAGGGCTGTCATTTGACTACCGTCTCTCACCAGCTCTTGATGATACCAAGGATCCGTGTGTGGGCACCACTGAGAACTCAAAGAGACGCTAGCCCTGTTGTCAATGCTCTGCGACAGGAGATGCTCACCCTTGACCCCTAAATTTCATCTCAAACCCAGGCAATGTGTAACGGGTGATGCTGGCTAGACTTGCGGAGGATCTGCTTACGACCTGCATTGTTTGGACACGGCGACCCCGGGAGCCGGGGTTGATATGCACTGCACGACAATAACCCGGTCAATTTCACAGATTCAATGCGTCTCTGATCGTCGCGGCTGTGGTCGGCCGACGGGGATTATTTACAGTACCTAACTGCCTGCAAGAAGAGGAGAGAGAAAGGCGTGTGGGTGGGAATTGTCGTGTGCTACCTACTGCTGCGAGTAAATGACTCGACAACAGAGACATGTTCAACATCGCGACTGGGGTACCTAGCTGTCCGTTTGAGTCGGACAGATGAGGGATGAGCAGTTAGGTACGCCGTTGAGCTAGAGCTACTCCAAGACCGGTCCAAGCCAAGAACCACCAGGCTGGAACACGTATTCCCGGTACCTCAGAGCACATCACATCTCCCCTCCCGACTCGAGCTGTCTTCTCACTCTCAACTCTCACTCTGATTCACGATACCAGGATTGGGAAGGACGGGCAGAGCGATACATACCCAAGTACTCCGTACAAACTGTAATCTGCAAATGCACATTGGCTTCATCTTGCTTCTTGTACTGCGTACACAACTAGTGAATAATAATAGCGACTTCACCCGCGCCTCTAGTCCGCTTCTGGGAGAAGCCGTTCGAGGGGGAGGGCTCGGCGAATGCGATCATTCTGCGGCCCCGTCAACGTCATAGCTGGGCCGGCTATCGTTTTCTTTGCACCTCGTTCGCGCGCTTCCGTCCAAGGATAAGCCGCCGCTGGGCCGCCTAGTCCTTCTTTGCAGTGCGCAAGCGAATCCCTTGACACCCATCCCATCCCACCTGCAGATGCGCTTTTTGGGGGGGGGAGGGGGGCAGATCCAGAGCGCGGGTTGAGAGAGAGAGAGAGACAGAGGGTGAGAGAGAGAGAGAGGGAACCTTGGGGACGAACGCATCACTCACTCCACTTGTTTTCTTGCACATCCACACATCCACACATCCTCCGTAGACTACTCGGTCCCCTTGTTTCTTCGTCGGATGGTCTCAGGTCTTTCCCCCTTGCCCATGCCCATGGCTAGTGTGCCAGCACTAGTTACTGTCCAGACAGACGCACTGCAATGTCAGAACAGAGGACCCTTCAAACCTAACCTAACCAAACCACCCGGCATCATTACTCGGGTCTCTTGTCTTGTCCTGTCCTGTCTTGTCTCTAGCTACTCAGTTCTCTTGCCCAGTCGCTTCATCTCAGCTTGCTTATACCCTGCTGCCATTACCCATCCACCACATTGCTCACCTACTTGCTTACTTGCTTACTTGCATAGCTGCTCTGCTTGTGCAACGCAGCGGATATCGGACGCTGCTCCAGCTTGCTTACACCAACCCTCCGCCGCCTCGGCTGCTTAAACGGGGCTGCTGCTGATCGCGAACAATCCCACCCAGAGGTATTACTGCCCCGCATTGGCTGCCAAAAGTCACTGTGCGCTATCGAGAAGAACCCCATCTGAGCTGAGTGCGATCATAACCCAAGGGCATGGATCGCAGGTAGAACAGCTTCAAGTCTTGTGTCTGCCCTTCATCCGCCCGGACACGGCAACACCCTTTCGCACAACTCTCTCCCCGTCTCCCCTCCTCCTTCACACCCGTCCGTCTGTCTCACCACACCCAAGAGAGAGAGAGAGAGAGAGAGAGGCTGCGTTCACGCCCAACCCGCCTGATCCAACATGGCTGCCGTCGCTGCGTCCAACCCAATCATACCCCAGATCAACCAACCCGGTCACTTCAGAGCTGAGGAATTGAACGGATCTGGGGGCGGAAATGGAGGGTCAGGAGGCCACAGCAGTGGCCGCGAGAACGGGCATGCCTTGAGCTCGCCCAAGCTCCAGCTCAGCGACTTCAAGAGGATAAGAACCTTGGGAACAGGTAAGGGTCCATTCTTAACCCCCCTCTCTCCCACGCATGCATGCGCCAGTGTAGGAATCCCCGAAGAGACTGACAAAACACCTTTGTCGCTGCTACACAGGCACCTTTGCCCGGGTCTGCCTCGTGCGGCCCGCGAGCCAAAACGACGCCGACCGCAACAAGGTCTTTGCGCTCAAGATCCTGCGCAAGACCGAGGTCATCAAGCTGAAGCAGATCGACCACGTCCGCCACGAGCGCCAGATCCTCGGCGACGTCTCGGGCCACCCCTTCATCACCAACCTGCTCGCCTCCTTCTCCGACCACGACTTCCTCTACCTGCTGCTCGACTACGTCCCCGGCGGCGAGCTCTTCAGCTACCTGCGCAAGCTGCGCCGCTTCGACGAGGACATGGCCCGCTTCTACGCCGCCGAGATCGTCCTCGTCCTCGAGTACCTGCACGAGCACCAGGGCGGCGTCGCCTACCGCGACCTCAAGCCCGAGAACCTGCTGCTCGACGAGGACGGCCACATCAAGCTCGTCGACTTTGGCTTCGCCAAGCGCCTCGGCAAGAAGGACGACGACAACGGCCGCGCCGTCGAGACCTACACCCTCTGCGGCACCCCCGAGTACCTCGCCCCCGAGGTCATCCAGAACAAGGGCCACACCACCGCCGTCGACTGGTGGGCGCTCGGCATATTGATATACGAGTTCCTGACCGGCTACCCGCCCTTCTGGCACCAGAACCCCATCGAGATCTACAAGCAGTCAGTTGTACCCCTCCCCCTTTTTTGGCTTGTTGTGGACGACGAACAATATAGACTAACCACTGCGCCCCCCGCGCGCACGCAACTGCAGAATAGTAGAAAAGCCCGTCGTCTTCCCCCAGGAGCCGCCCATATCCCCCGAGGCCCAGGACCTCATCCGCTCCTTCTGCACCGTCGACCGCTCCCGCCGCCTCGGCAACATCAGCGGCGGCGCCGCCCGCGTCAAGGAGCACCCCTTCTTCCGCGGCGTCGACTGGGAGGCCACCTACCGCCGCGCCGAGCGGGGCCCCATCGTCCCGCCCGTCCGCTACCCGGGCGACGCCCAGTGCTTCGACATATACCCGGAGGAGGACGTCAGCAGGGACAAGTACACGGACCAGATGGCCGAGAAGTACGACGACTTCTTCAAGGACTTTTGAAAAAGAAAAAACGGGCGTACTTCTTTCTTCTCCCCCGATCCGATGCTCTCCCCGTCCACCCCGCCAGCGACTCGATTTCCCTTCTTCTCTCCCAACACTCGGGACAGCTGTGTTTTCTGCGTTGGGCAAAAAGGAGGTCCATTTGCTCTTTGTTCTGGTATTCTTTTGGTAGAGGGCGCGATTTTGAGGTGGGAGGCCGGGGGGGTGGCGGCGCTTTTCTGGTCTGGACTTTGGAGAGAGAAAGTGTGTAAGTTAACATGTTTGGCGCGAGACGAGGCGTTCTGTGGCGTACTTGATATTTCCTTTTTTTTTTCTTTTTCGTATCATGCTTTTGAGCCAGGTCTGCATTCATATGATGAAGAGAAGAGAAGAGGACAGGAATGATGGGGGAAGGCCTTTTGCTTGATTCTACTTATTGTTTGTTTCGACCCTAAACCTTCCCCCGAGGAGCTCAGGAAGGGGGAACTGGGGCCCCAGCAGCAGCACCAGCAGCAGTGAAGAGAGAGAGACGGATGGATGGATGCCAGGACATCTATCGACAGCGAAACCCATGTACCTCATCATCTGGATAGAATCACTTGACAGACACCAAAACACATTCAGACAGATCGTATAGCTCAACTCGTCCTCGGCATAATAAGAGAACGTATCTGCAACGCCTCCCCAGACCCAACGCTCTCTGTATATGCAGTATATATATATGTAAGGGCCGTCCCTCCGCAACCGCCCATCCGTCGTCAGGGTATATCTGATATCCCGTGGTCACATCATCGCACTCAGCCCTCTCCCTTCATCAAACAGCGTCCCAACTCCTATTACCACACAACCATGCCTCCTCCATGAATCACATGCCAAAAAGAACAAAAAGGGGTAGTCATCGCGTCTATACGAAAAAACCCGGCACGCACCACACAAGCCCCATGACATGAATGACATGATTCACATTTCCCTCCCTCGCACACACACACACAAAAACCACCAACCACACACACTCCAAGTCTTTTTTTTTTAAACAAAAAAAAACCGTTTATCAGACAGAGACCTCGTTTCAAACGCCCTGCCAGGCCCACCAGCCCCCGACGCCGACGAGCATCAGCGTCGCGATCACCACGGCGCCCTCGCGCGTGCTCCAGAGGAACATGCTCCAGCCGACCAGCACCTCGCGCCGCCGCGCCGCCGCGCGCCGCCCGTACGCGTCCACGTCGATGGGCACGGGCAGGCGCACGCGCGGGTCGTCCTCGTCCTCGGCCTCGGCCTCTGCTGATGACGTCGCCGCCGGCTGAGACGAGAGGAGAACGGGCACCCGCGCCCGCAGGTACACGGCCTGGTGGTCGCTCGTCCGGACCACGGGCAGCGGCTCGTACGCCAGGACCTCGACCTTGGCGGCCTCGGACCGCGGCGTCTCGAGGTACAGCACGCGGTCGCACCACGAGGGCCACCGGTGCGGCGCGTACGTGAAGGGGACTACCTCGGCGGCACCGGCACCGGCACCGGCACCCGCCCGCCGGACCTCGGCCTCGTTGACGGCGCCCTCGGCTCCGCTCTGGACGTCGAGCTTGTACGTCGGCGGGAACGTGATGGGCGCCTCGGACAGGCCGTGCAGCGTGCGCCCGGCCTCGCGCTCCTGCGTCAGCTGGTCGCGGCCGAGGAACGCCGGCCAGTAGTCCGGCGAGGACGCGTCGAGGCTCGGGAACGCGGCCAGGGGCGGTGGGGTCTTGGCGCCGATGCGGTAGTTGAGGTCGCCCGCCACAAAGAGGTGCGACCCCGGGCGGAAGACGGAAATGCCGCGCAGCCGGTCGTTGTGCTGCAACAGGGCGGCCTCCTGCTCCGCCGACAGCAACATCTCTTGCTCCTCCTCCTCGGGGGTTATGCCCTGGCTGGCGGCGCTGTCGAGCAGCCGGCCCTTGGGGCCCGACCCGAGGCCCTCGAGCCCCTCGATGACCTCCTTGGGGTTCTCAAAGACGAGGTCCGACACGATGCTGCGCCAGTTCTTGTTGCGCCGGCGCAGGTTCCACTCCATGGCGGCAAAGTGCGTCGCCACAAACGTCACCTCGGCCGTGCTGCCGTCGTCGTCCCCGGCCGCGTACGCGACCCTCACGCCCACGGCGCCCTTGTTGCCCATGTCGGCCGCGCCGAACCCCACCTCGGCCACCTGCAGCCGGCGCACCGCCTCCGGGTCGCGCGCAAAGACCATGACGGCCGTCATGCCGGCGTTGTGCGAGCGGATCAGGTGGTAGGGCTTCGCGCGGCCGCCGTTGCTCTGGCCCTGGCTCTGGCCCTGGCTCTGGGGCCCGTTGGTGGAGAGCAGGGAGTCGGACTCGGCCTCCCCTTCTCCTCCGGCGGAGGAAGGCCGTTTACTCGTCGTTGTCGCCGCGGCGACCTGCGCGGCAGCGATGTTCAATGCCTCTTCGAAGCGGGCGAGGTAGGGCGAGAGGAAGTAGCCTCCGATGAAGGAGTAGGACAGGGGCGCAAACTCCTGCAGGGAGCTTTAAAACATACAAACAAGTCAGCCATGGCTACGCTACTGTTGTTGGAATCTCTGTCACACGACACCCTGAGAGGGCTTTCGAGAAAGGGGAACTGAGCAGCAAGACACACTTACAAGGCCACCAGGTCCGGCAGCCCCGTCGCGTTGCGGGTCAGGGCATCCTGGAGATGGGAGGCAAAGACGGGGACGTTGATAAGCGTCTTTGCACAATTGAAGGTCAGGATGAATAGATCCAGCGTCGAGGGCCCCATAGTCGAAGGCGGAGGAGAGATCTTCGTCGTCGTCGTGGACGAGGTGGAGGGTTCGTCCATAGCTTCAGGCCAAAACCACCTGCCAAACAATATGGCGTAACCTGAGTGAAAATGGGGCTGGCCAGCTCCAGTAAAACAAAAATAACTATACCGCCCGGGGTTGCTGGTGTCAATCCCGCCTTGGTGGGGTTGATTACCTAGATCACAAACACTCGGGCTTCTCAGCTCAGGGCTCACAGCACACCGACACACCAACTTTGGCGAGAGCACACGACACCACAGCGGACTGCTAGAGACAATCCTTCACCGGTGTTTATAGATGAGGCTGCGGCCAACAGCTATTCTCGTCTATGATAGAGAGCTCGAAAATGAAATACTTTCTTCGCCGAAGTGAGGCTAAAAAGAATGTATTTCACAGGGGCCTGGCAAAGGTGGCAATATGCAGCACCTTATATATCTAGGACTTCTTTCGTGTCTCAAGCTCGAGGCCATTCATGACCGCTCGACTGTGTCATGTGCCTGTTGTCGGGCCCATCCCGGGACTGGGCTTGTGATCAGGGTCCAGCCTCATGACTTAGTGGACTGCATCGCATCAGCTAGGGCCAAGGTGGGGGGTGGGTCGACATCGGTGCCTACCTACAGCAAGACTAAAAACCTGCTTGGCCACATCATCCGTACTCCGTACAAGCAGACCGTACACACACATCCACACAATTGCAGTCGGGCCCATTAAACGGTTTGGGATGCCAATGTAAATGTCAATTGCTAGAAGAACTACCTGACCCCGTGTAGACTGTTGCTTGTGCCAACACCGCCGTGTCGACGCACAGGACTCGACTTTCACCAAACGTACGAGCCGTTCGGGAGGAACCGAGCCTGCGCATCTACAAGGCCAAGTGGTTGAGTTGAGTAAGGAGAGTGCAGTGGCGCAGTCTTCCTTCCACTGTCGTTCCCGACCGGCAGCAGAGGAAGCCAGCAAACTGCTCATTATCCGTTCCTTCGAAAACAAACTAGTTCGTTCCTGTCGGGCCATACCGCACGCCATTCAGCTTCGGCCGTGCAAGAGATAGAATGCTACCAGTAGAGAGAGGTTTGTCTCACGAGGCCACAGTGGGTAGCTTGGTGCTATCCAACAGCGTCCGCAAACCAACCGCCCATTTTAGATGATTAAGTAGCGCGCGGGGCCCCTAACCATGTCTCGGTGCCTGCATTGTTACTTGAATCTCTTGCACCACCATCCCCTCGTCCCCTGATGCCTAACCTCCCCAGAAGCGGGCTCTGAAGCGAGAATGCCAGTGCGAAATTCGACGATGCAAATTAAAGAAACCGCGAAGGATGTGGATCGGTAAGAAACGTGCATGGTGACCATTAGGAAGAAATTTGTTGCTCCGTCATCTGGTAACACAATCGGTTGTGTGCGCCTTGATCTGGGAAGCTCCTGAGGTTCGTCGAGGCCGATGGAATTTGAGAGATCGGCGCTTCTAAACAGTACCTTGCAGGAGGATTTCCAGGTTATCCTTTGGGTTTCCCTGAAGAGTCCACTGCGGTACACTGGCACGTTCGCCAGAATACCGGACATGCCGTTCGAAAGACCTCGGATTCATGCAGGCATGCAGGGCAGCCGATCTAGGTAGATCAGCCTTCTGCCCAAGCAACTGCTGAATGCCGGAGTGCTCCGAGCCGTTAAGGAAATTTGTCGAGCCAAAGAAATAAAAGACTTCATAAAGAAATATCGGGGAAGCAATCTCAAGACAAAGACGTAGGGGAGTCGTGGTTCTCTGTCGCTCATAAGCTCACGCTTGCAGGCTGCGTGACGAGACTTGGGTTCAGTCCAATCCGCACAAAACAAGTGACTTTGCGATGAGAATCCACGGCGGGTCTGAGTAGAATCAAACCCGGATACAGCACTCCCACAATAAACGATCTAAGTCCGATGGCCATATGCATGCTCGCGTACACGCAAATCATTTGGGTCGATAACTGCCAGTGTAGCCCGTGGCGCCGCCTTGACCTCGGGAAGCCGAGCGAAGCCTGTTATCGCATACTAGTGGTCAGCCTGCTTGTCAGCATATTCCTTTGGTCCAGCGTTCTCAAGCACACCAAACTCGGAAGGAGATATGATTCCTTACAAGGAATGCTGTCGGGTCGGGCTGGGCTGATGAAGACACTCACATCCTGTCGCTTCCGCCAACGGCACGGTTGGTGTCGGGAGTGTCAACAACGGCACCACCAATCATCTTGGCGCGGGTCCGGTTGCTGGGGATAGCAGGGGTGCCCTTGGTGCCGGCAGCAGTGGTAGGGTTGGCCGCCTTGCTGTCGTCGTTGTTGGCACCGCCGGCAGCCTGGGCAATAGCCTGAGCGTTCTTTTGGTACTTGTAGACAGTCCAGTCAAAGACGTAGTCGTATTGGAAGCCCTCACGGACGAAGAGGTCGCGGAAGATCTTTCGCAGGTAGCTGTAATCGGGCTTGTCGTCGAAACGAAGCGACCGAGTGTAGTTGAGGTAAATGGCAAACTCGTTGGGGAAGCCACGGCAGAGGACCTCAGTCGGAGTGGTCATCTTCTTCTCCATGATGCGGTCGTACTTCTGCTTCTTGGTGGCAGCCTTGAGACCCTGCCAGGGGAGAGAGCCACGGCAGAAGTAGAGCATGACATAGCCCAAAGACTCCATGTCATCACGACGGGATTGCTCTGTTGCGGCTTGTTAGGGGTTTGGGAAAGGCGATGTGGACACACGGAGCGAGTACTTACCGACACCCAAGTGAGTGTTGATCGAAGCATAACGAGCAGTGCCAGTCAAGTTCTTGTTCTCTCTGTAGGGAATGTGGAAGTGAGTCTTGGGGTCACGGTATTTCTTGGCGAGACCGAAGTCGATCACGTTGACCTGGTTGCCTCGCTTGCCGATGCCCATCAGGAAGTTGTCAGGCTTGATATCGCGGTGGATGAACGACTTGGCGTGGATGTACTCGATGCGGGAGATGAGCTGATCGGCCAGCAGAAGCACGGTCTTCAGCGAGAACTTGCGGTTGCAGAAGTTGAAGAGGTCTTCCAGACTGGGTCCAAGAAGGTCGAGGACCATGGCATTGTAGTCACACTCCGTGCCAAACCAGCGGACGAAGGGAATGCCGACACCACCGGCGAGAGACTTGTAGACACGAGCCTCATACTCCAGCTGGGGATGCTTGGCCTTGACGCTTTCGAGCTTGATGGCAATCTCCTCGCCAGAGATGATGTTGGTTCCGAGGTAGATATCGCCGAACGAGCCAGAACCGATCTTTCGACCAATCCGGTATTTATTGCCGACACGAAGATCCTGCAGTAGACACGGTTAGAACAGGTTCCGACGAGTGATGAGGAGGCTGGGCTCCAACTCGACAGGGCTATCGACCGGGTAGCATCTATGATACTTGCATTGACAGTATTTCGAGCTGCTGCCGATAGCCCAGATCGTCAAGTGTATCGAAGGCCATTCAGCATCCGTGGAGGGAGGATAAAATGTTACATACCATGGTCGTCATGATGGCGGGGTTGCTCAGGTATGTCCTGAGAGAACAATTTGATAAGAGAGCAGAATCTGATTCGAGAGTGCCTATAAGAAACAACAAAAGAACGGTCGTTAGTCGAGGCTGGTATTGAGAAGACTGAAAGGGAATTCGTTGTCAAGAAAGCGGTGTGGTAAGGCCGGGTATTGAGAGAATTGGGATGGGGAGGAGGAAAATGTGGGTAAGCTAGTAGCGAGTAAGGGTAGCCTGGGCAGGATGGCAGCAGGGAGGCAAACTACCGAGATCACAAATCACCTCACAGGACGAACAGAGAGGCGTGCCTGCTGCAGAACCGCGTCTGCGTGACCGAGATGGAATGGGGGTGATGGGATCAAAGCAGGAGAATGGATCCTCCGAGACTTACTTCAATGACAGCACACTGGTGATCGCTCGCGTTGGTTGAAAAGAGGCGCTATGATGGAGGAGACGCGGATGGGTGATGGTTCTGGATGGAGGGGGGTTGCCGACCGAAGAAAAAGGGCTCTCTAGGAATCGGTGCTTGAGAGAGTTTTAAATGAAAATGCCGAGAGAATAGAACGATGGAATTCAAAGAACCGGGCTCTCGACGAAACTTGCCTGCCCTTTCCTGTCCTCTGAAAGAGATTCGGACAGCCGAGTGAAGGGGAGGTTGAGGATCGGTGAAGGATTGCGGGAAACGCTTGGGAAGTGCGTGTGGGAAGGGAAAGGAAGAAGGAGAGGGTTACAAATGGGTGCGGAAAAGGAAGGGACGCATTTAGCTAGGAGGGAGTCCACACAAGGAGTGAGAGAGGGAGTGACTATTACAGTACGGGGGGTACAAAGCACGGCGGCGACGGCTGGTTCAGTTCTGGGCCCAGCTCAAGGGTACGAGAAGTACCATGGAGACCACATCATCCAGTGACTGGTGGCGCCCAGCAGCCCAGGACAGTGAGTGAACAAGGTACCTAATTAGTTAGGTAGGTAGGTGACCTGGACGGAGTGTTGGCTGGCCGGGGGCGAAAAGGTGGGTTCAACGGGTGGATGAGACGCGGGTAGAAAGGAACTTGGAAGGTTCATTCATTCTTTCCAACCGTGCTTCTACCGAGGACTAGGCCCAAGAGAGCCCAGTGCAGCCCAGCCCAGACAGCCTCAATCAATCAATGCTGCTGGAGCCAGTCGGACCTGTCGTGGCGGTCAGCTTCAGTGGTATCTATAGGTACCTACATAGGTAGGTATCGTCTAACCTACCACTCCAGCCAAGGATTCAAGCGCCCACGGGACTGCAATGTCTGCCTGGGCTCGCTGGCGCGCGCGCCAAGCTGGGATCCCGCTATTTCCGGCGGGATCTCTTCATTGCAGCTGGGATTGTGAACATTGAAAGCCCTCTTTTATGGAAACAATGGGGCTTGATATTGATCAGTCGTGGACAAATTCACAGACTCGCTCAACAATGCGCCAACCCATCAAAGTTGGATGATTGCGGGTGCACGAGACCAGCAGCCGGTCCGAAGGCAGCTTGTTCCCGTCACAATCGTCCGTCAAGGGCCAGTCGGATACTTACTCCAGTGGACAACTCGAGAGGCGTCCGCCCTAGGCACTTTTGCTCCGCAGATATACGGTCAGGCAGAGACGACTTCGCCCTTGGCTCCCCCTCCTGCTGCCCAAGCGACCCAATTGCCTGACAGAGCAGAGAGTAAGTTGCCGTCAGGACAAGCAAGGGTGGTTTCGCTTGTCAGCACCATGGCGCCCATTGGAATACTCGACTGTCTTTTCGAGAATCTAAGCAACAGTCCAGTCCAGTCCAGTCCAGTCCAGTGCTATGCTATGCTATCAGGAACTTGGTTCGGGAACGCGGTCAGTCATCTCAGGTTTCGGAACCGTCAAAAGTTACTTCGCCGGTCCTCTATCCGGCCCCAAGCTCGAGCCCTTGCCCGTCTCGTCGAGTTAGTGGAGTAAGCACCAGTCCAACTATTGTACAGAGACAGGCTCCAAGTGTACCTTGGGCAGAGGCCGAGATTGTCAGGCCGGGTGCGTGGTTTGAAGTTGCTAAACGTGCACTCGAGGCATTTATCCTCCTGACTTACCCTGTCTCTGTCTGAATGGTCTGCGGGTTTGCATCCCTGGCATTCGCATTCATCAAATGGCATTTCCGCGTATGGGGGCGCGCGGATACCGTGTGCATTGAACACCCTGCGCGAGGGAATCATGCAATCTCAAACCACCGCGAGCAATCCCGGAAGCCTGCGCCCTCGTGCGGGATGCAGATCGACGTCAAAGGCCTGGCCAGAGGTAGAGGTATTTGAGTAATCCCCCCCAGTGCCCGCAATGCAACTAAGCAACCAACCGGCGTCGATACGACGGAGTCGTATGCAGCAGCGATCCCATGATGCCGGTCCACAACCGCGTTGGCGTTCCCGCTGCCATCCATTTCCCTCTCGCCCAGCCCCAGAACACAACATGGAGGCGGATTGGTCCAGCGACATGAGCCCTTCTCCCTCTAAGAACCCAGCTTCGGGAACAGACTGGCGGGACAGGACAGGTTCAAATTGGGACGGACCGCCACAAGATTACCCCGTCCAGCTTTGTGCGTCCTTGGGTCTGTTTGCTGCCCAAAACAGGCCTTCCCAAGACAAAGAATTACGGGTCCTGTAGGGGTAACTTGGTCTGTCGGAATGAGAATTGACGTGGAAGGCGTTCATTCAGTCCGGGCGCTAAAACCTCAGGTCCATTTTCCGTCAAAGGAATTCCCGCTCGTCCACGTCGCTCCGAGCTTACTCGCCATTCCTAGAGGACGAAGGGGGAGCTGGAAGCTGTCTGTACTAGATGTCGTCGGTCAAAGAGCATCGATCCCTCAGTCCAATGATCAATAGTGATCAGGATAAGACCCAAGGTCCCCATGATCTTGACTGCTTCTTTTATCTCCGACCTCCGGTGATGGATGCGGTCATGACTGGTCACGTCAATGCGGTATGAACACCAACCAGTCGAGGAGGTACTTGTAAGCGAGGGAAGCCCGGCTTTTCTAACCGTAGTGCAGTCCTTAAAATAGCTAGCATACCGAATACCCCGTACATACACCCTTGTGCCTTGGGGGGTCTGTGACAGGTTGTCAAAAAGCCTGGGGAGTCGATAAAGAAGTCGCAAGCTCGATACGGATTACAATACAGGTGCCGTTTCTTTCGAGTGATTCCTCCCACTACCTGGGA
Source organism: Thyridium curvatum (assembly GCF_004353045.1). NCBI lineage: Eukaryota > Fungi > Ascomycota > Sordariomycetes > Thyridiales > Thyridiaceae > Thyridium > Thyridium curvatum. Next base: position 142,780 of record NW_022156810.1, on the reverse strand, counting down.
CCGTTCTGAGCAGGAAGTTTCCCCGACAGCCTTTGTACAACAAGGCAATCACTACTTTGGTATGACATGAGCTACGGTGCCTCCTTGCAATCTTACTTGTACCTCTAAGTTCAGTTGTGCTGTCAAGTCTCGTCGACTCGAAGGGCGTAACAAATGGCTCAAGTGACCCCCTGGGTTGCCTTCCTTTGCCAAAGGAACGAGTCCGGTTAGTCCGATGAGCATGGCACTTTACTGTGTGTCTAATATAGGTCTCAGGCTGTCTTGCGGGCTTTCTTTGTGCCAGCCCAGCACTCGTGTCGTGTCCGTTCTTGGCCGGCCTCTTTGGTGGGTGCACAGAGCAAACCAACCGCAAATCCGCCGACGCCGGAAGAAGGGCCCAGATTCACCTGGGCTTGGTCTAGCCATGCCGATCCCGAGGGCCACCGCCCTTTCGAATCAGCTCCCGCCCCGTGACGCTGCCGCAAGCCCAACAAAAATCCCTTGACAGCGAAATTGGGCCGGCCTCGCCCAGGAGGGCGACCGGCGCAGCCATGGCCCTCGGTTTTCACCAATGAGGCAGCCGAGCCCGATGTTGCAGCTCCGGTCTGGGACGAGTCGCGGTATTCTGGTCAATCGCGAAGCACGGATCGACACTTCAGTCTGACCGATTTTCTCTGTCATGCTGACTGATCCGGGCGATTTCCCCTCAGACTCCGCAGTCGGTCTTGTACTCAGCTCAGGTGAGGTTTGATCTATCTGGCGGGTGCTTGCCTCGATCGAAACTGCTAGCCACACGAGGCTTGGTTGTTTCAAGCGTTTCCCTCAGCAAGTGGAAGTCCACTGAGCTCATCGCACAACAGCCTCGTCTTGAAAGCCGTTCTACCACTGTTGTTCCTGGAAACATGAAATCGTCGCAAGATGGTGCTTGGTTCAGAACATTGCGACTACCACTACTGTCAGCATCTACTATCACATCCCGAGATGAACACTTGGCGGAGTAGTCAATATAGATCATCTTAGGAGAGTGCAAATCCGATTCACAGTTTGTCTTGTCTTTACTCGAGTGAGTCAAGAGTCAAGAGCCCTCGAAAGGGCGTCGCGAGCCCTCAATATATGAAGGGAACCTCCTTAGACCTCTCAAGTGATCAGGACTGTGATGAAATAAGGATCGAGCCATTGGCCAGGAAGTCAACTCGGTCTCATATGTTGATTGGCTTAGACACTGTGCTCAGCCAAACCACAGCTCTCGGTTCCATGGCATTTGAGTGGCCAGTCCAGCAACCCCTTCACTTAAACAACCATCCAACCCGATTAGTCCTTTCGCCTAGAGAAGCTCCGAAGCGAGACAGGCAACCCTCTGTCCCAATTTGAAAAGCTTCAAGCTCGTCACGCTGGGCCCAGCCCACACAGATCTTCGATTCCCCCTCCTCCTTCCCCTTTCAAGCGAAGCACGCGGCTTGGCATTGTACATCTCCGCACTCAGAGGCTGGCGGGGGTTACATCGACAACCAGGCACACTGCTGAATCTGGGCATCCCCGGCCGGCCCTGCCAGGCCTCGTGGGACATTGCGCCCGCATTGTTCAAGCTCTTGACGTGCCGTCACGCCAGCCCATGACCTCAACGGCGGCCCACGAACCAGGGTTGGACATGCCACTCGGACTGCTTTCGGATGTCATCAGCCACCAGTGCCGGACGCCCATCACATGTTAGATGAGATGAGTCGACAGCAAGCGCCGCGGTCCGGCCGCGGCTTGTGACCCTGGTGATAGCTTCGCTTTTATGACCTTGGACGTGGGACGACCGTTCTATAAGAACGAGGCCCTTGGACTGTGCGCGACCTCACAGTCAGGCAAGTCTGCTGGGTGAACTAACTCCCTTACAGGTCGAGTCTGCGTATCGCCAAGACAAACAAGTTGACCACGATGCTTCTCCGTCTTTCCAGCCTGGCGCTCCTGGCGTCCACGCTGCACTCCTGCGCTGGGTTCGAGTACAACACCTTTGATGGCCCGGGCTTCCCCTCTTGCCACAATGTCATCGCGGTGCACAATGCCACCAGCGTCGACGAGATGGTCTCTCTCGTGAAGGATGCTGCCAGCACCGGCCAGCGTGTGCGCGCCGCCGGCAAGGGCCACATGTGGTATGACACGCAGTGCAGCGATGCGCCCACCGTCCTCATCCGGACCGAGGACGTCAACGGCATCTACGACTTCGACCTTGAGGCAGGGCACGTCACCATCGAGGCTGGTGTGACCTTCTTCCAGCTGGCCGAGTACCTGCACCAGCGGGGAGCGAGCGTCAACTATGCCCTCGTCAACTGGAACATCAGCTTGGGTGGTAGTATCGCCATGGGCGCGCACCGCTCGTCCATCAGGGAGGACTCGATGGTTGCCTCTGCTGCCATGGCTCTGGACATCATCGACGGCACCGGCACCATCCGCACCGTCGAGCGCGATGAGAGCAACGACGACTGGCTTGCTGCGTCCACCTCCCTTGGCCTGCTGGGCATCATCGCGCGGATCAAGCTCAAGATCTACCCCGACACCAAGGTGTACTCCATGCAGAAGATCCTCAGCGAAGATGAAGTCCTCAACGGTGACATCTACGGCCTGATCGCCCCCTACGCCACGGCCAACCTCTGGTGGTGGCCGTACATGAGGAAGTTCCACCAGCGGTACTACGACGTCGTGCCCACCAACCAGAGCGACCAGGAGGGCTTCCAGTCCACCTTCTCCGTCACCGAGTTCGAGGGCAACACGGCCCGCACCCTGCTCGACAGCGGCAAGTACCTGCCGACCTCCAACATGGCGGCCGAGACGCTCTTCTTCGGCCTCTGGTCGCTGCCCAACTTCCACGACAAGAAGACCGACAAGGCCATCCTCAAGTGGCCCGTCTACGGCTGGAACTACGACGTCCTGATCGGCGGGCTCTACCCGAACCAGAAGCCCGAGTGGGACTACGGCCTGCACGGCTACACCCTCGAGCTCGCCTTCCCCGTCACCATGGCCAACGACATGCTCAAGCGCGTGCGCTCGCTCTTCGACGCCGAGCTCAAGAAGGGCATCGTCATGACGTCGACCTACCGCAGCGGCATCAACATCAAGTTCGGCAAGGCGTACAACGACCTGCTGGGCCAGGTGCACAACTCGACGCACGGCGGCGCCGACTGGTCCAAGGGGGCCATCATGTTCGACTTCCCCTCGTATGCCCCGACCATCGGCGACAAGAAGCGCTTCAACGAGAACTTTTGTGAGTCGCAGTATCTGCTCAAGTCCGGTCGGTGGGTGTGCTCTAACTGTGTACCTCTACAGACATCAACCTGGCAAACACCCTGATCGACGAGTTCCCGTGCCGCCCGCATTGGACCAAGAACACCCGGGACGTGTTCACCCGCGCCGCGAAGAACTTTGACCCTCAGGTATGTAGTCATCGAAATCCTTCCTAAGCTCTCATTCCCCCCCTTGTTCTACTCTCCTAACTTTCCGTTTTAAAATAGAACATCTCCCGTTTCAAGGCGGTGCGTGAGAAGTTTGACCCCAAGGGTATCTTCAGGAGCGTCGTCGGAGAGATCATCGGCGTGTACTAAGCCAAGTGCTTGAAATGCCGGCAAGATCAGTGATCCATCATATTCTAGAGGTGGCATATTGAGGTTTCGTTGTCCATATTATTACAATGGAGGCGTTTAATGAAGAATGTGCATCAGTGTTGGTTGAGTGTCAGGGTGCGGATGAGCTCCCATTTCGACCACGATGGCTCAGCCAAGCTAGGCAATCATGTACATACTGGGCGTCTACCGAGACTGCAAATTAGTTGAACCTCCCAGCACCTCCAACACGATCTGTCCGTCGGTCCGTGACTGATAAAGCGCTACTGCCCGAGCTCTGGCGCCCCTCCCGTCTCCAGCGGCCGCCGCTTTGCGCCGTATTGTCATCTCGGACTATTCAGGGCTATCCATATGCCGAGCCTCGCTGTATCTTGCTATTCTACCTCTGTCCTCAACCTTCTTTGTCAACTTGTAGTTTTGGTATGATGCTCCCCCAAAAGACGATCATCATTGCGCTGAAATCCAAGTTATGCTTGTAGATGTAACTCCGACTTGCCTCATCTCCCAACATCACCACTGCCATCATCTCAGATGGCAGCTCCTCTTCGCTTCATGTTGACATTCAACCTCATCTTGTCTCCGGATACCACATTGTCTTTAGTACCAAATCTGCCCTAAGGTGCATATGCAGCTTCTCGCTACCCTCTTTCACCGCCTCTAACTCCTATTTCAACTCGCCTCGTGCCTCCTCGTCGACCCCCCCTTTAGGTCATATATGTACATGTATGCTTCGGTATAACTTGTGTATATGTATGCTACACACAATCAGATCTTTCTCTACCCCGATGCGGGTTGGATCTGATAATTCGCCGTGATCCTAGTATTATACCGCCTCCAGGTACCGTGGACATCACTCACCTTTTTTCCATTGCGATCTTGTGGCTTGTCCCGGGATGCGAAGAAGCAATATTTATGATGCTATGCCATCAGCACTATTCTACGCCTACACAGCTATCGGCGCCGGATCCTCCTTGATCTCGGCCTCCTTACCCCCCACGATGGCCTCCTTCTTCGGGTCCCTCCGCATGTTCGTCCCGGCCAGCTCCCCCGCCGCGTTCTCAAAGTCGTAGAACCCAAACCTCTTGTACAGGAAGTTGCCCTCCGGCGACGCCTCGATCCAGCCAGGCAGGTACAGCTGATCCGCCAGGTCGCACCCCCACTTCAGCATCATGGCACCGGCACCCCTCCGCCTGTGATCCGGGTCAGTGTAGCAGATGTGCAGTTCTACAAAAAAAACCATCAATATCTCCAACAACAACAACAAGAAAAACAAGACCAGGCATCAGCCAGAAGGGGGAGAGGGAAGGGAGACATACGGACATACCCCGCCGGGTTCGCCTTCCTCCTCGCCGCGTTGATCGCCCCCATCATCCGGCGCGACCTCTCCAGCGACTCCCCCTCGAGCCACTCGGGCGGCTCGTCGTCGGGCCCCGGCCCGTTGGGGCACACCTTCCACTCGCTCGCGGCCACGAGCCGGCCCGTCGCCGCGTCGACGACCTTGATCCAGACGTCGAAGGGGTCGGTCCGCAGCCGCCGCGCGTACCAGTCGGCGAGGCGCGGGATGTCGGCCTCGGACCGGCAGCCCATGAACATCTCGCGGATGAAGGGCGAGAAGCTGCGGTACTCGACGGCGGCGATCTCGGGCATGTCCGCCTCGGTCGCCCGCGAGAGGATGAGGGGTCCCATGTCTGCCTTTTTTCGTTATTTTCTTTTCTTTCTTTTGATTTCACAATTATTTGTCGAGAGGGCGGGCGACGTATCATAACATTTCAAATCAGAGCTAAGAATCGCTGTTGGTTGCATGCATATGCGCCAACTGCAAGTCTGATGTTGAAATAGAAAAGCGCGAGGCTGCTGTCGGCTGCATGCGAGCGATGTCACAACAGCCAAGACACTGGTGGCTAAAGCGGCAGTTTAGAGGTCGGGCTAACACCACATTTTTTAGTCATGTTCATGCTCTATGATGATACGGGAGTGAATGTTGGGTTTATTCTGCTCGCCGAAACTGGCTTCCTTCTGTATTTTACGGGGGGGGCCGTGTCGAAACGGCGAGGCTTTGGGGCTTCATAAACTTTCAAGTAGACAGAGTGAACCGCCTCCGCCAGGCAAGCACTTGTAGCCAACACCGACGCTACCATTAGATGCCATGCCCTCCTAAAAACCAAGTAGCCTGCCAAAACTGCAGCAAATGACTCCAAATGATGCACACACGCCCTCAACCCCGGTAACCTTTTACAGGATCAAGCCCCCAAACCCACCAGCAGTCCTAACTTCCCCAACAGGCACCCTCTCCCTCCTCTCGAACGCATCCACGATCCTCACATCCCCATTCCTCCCTCCGCCGCCCTTGCCCCTGCCCACGAGCCCCAATACATCAACAGCCCCCCACCGCCTCTCCCTGCTCCTCCTGCCCTTCCCCCCCTCCCTCGCCTCCTCGGGGTCCCACACCCCGACCTCGTCCATCAGCACCTCCACCGCCCAGGCATACCTGATACCTCCTCCTCCTGCTGCTGCTGCTGCCCCTACCCCATCCCCTTCTCGCCGAGTCGTAGCCGACGCTACCGCCGCCGCCGCCGCTTCCTCCGGGGGCAGGAACACGGCCTCGGCGTCGGCGCGCGAGCGCGGCACCCTCGTCGCCAGCAGGTGCAGGTCGAGCAGCTGCGAGAAGACGAGCCCGAAGGACGGCTTGTTGCGGCGGCTCAGCGGCGTGCCGTGGCTGTAGGGCAGGCCGCTGGCGGCCAGGGGCGGCGGGTTGAACACGGACCGCAGGGTCGGGTCGAGCGGCCTGCCGTTGGTCCGCCGAGGGCCGCCGCCGTCCGCGTTGTCTTCGTCGCCCTGCCTTCTCGGTGGGCCCCCGGCGGCCGAGGGATCGTTCTGCTTGCTGTTGCTGCTGCTGTCTCTGCCTGGAGCAGGCGGGGAGGCGGTCGTGGTCGAGTTGGCGATGAGGACGAGGGGCGGCGGCGCGGCGTCGTGCTCGGCGGTCGAGCGGGTCAGGTAGCGGAGGTGGATGGAGAGCTGCTGCAGCATGGTGTGCGCCGTGTCCTTCTCGCGGCGGGTGAAGAGGGTGGACAGGATGGAGGACATGTGCGTGATGAAGATGATGTCTGGGAGCGCCGAATCGTTCTGCTGCTGCGAGGAGGTATCGCTGTCCTTGGGATTTATTGCTGTGGTTGGGTCTTTTGTTATCGGAGTAGACTCCGGACTGGACAGTCCACCTTCGTCCTCGCTGTCTCCGATCTCCATGGAAGCTCCCTGCATCGACACGTCTTCGGTAGTGACAACACCGCCACTCGGGGCTGTCTCAACCTGCTGCTCATCCGCCTCCTCGCGCTCCGACGACGCAGCAGGTGCAACACTCGTAGAGGCCCCAAGATCCAGCTCCCCAAGCACCTCCCAAAGCCCTTCGAAATCAAACACCCTCGAGATAGACACCCTCTCCAGACACGCCGTCACCAGGCCCGCCTCGTCATCCTTCGCCCCGGCTCCGCCGCCGGGGCGCACAAGCCTGATCTGCGTGCGAACAACATCCCTCAACAGCGGCACCAGCTCGCCAACAGCCAGCGTCGTCACGACCACCGCGCGCGGCCGCCGCCGCCCCTCCCGCCCTGCGGCCACGCCACCATCACCACCACTACCACCGCCCGCGACCGCGGCGGCCAGCAGATGCGCGACAGTCTGTAGCCCGAGCTGCAATAACAACCCGATTAGCCCCTGCCTGCCTGTATCTCCCTGCTTAAGAAAACGTGTCGACACGACACGTGGTAAAACCAAAAAAAAAAAACCTTACCAAGACACCCACGTCGTCCTCCTCGGCGCTGACGCCGACGACGCGCCCGCGCTCGAACCCGCCGAGCAGGACCTCATCGTCCAGCTCGGCGCAGCCGGTGCGGCACCCGCCGAGCCCGTGCAGGCGGTTCCTGCGGGCCCTGTCCTGCAGGAACAGGGTCTTGCCCGTCACCGGCTCGAGCGGGAAGTCCGCGCTGAGCTGCGACAGCGGAGGAGCGTCTGCCTGATCGGCCATGTTGGGCACGGGAGAAAACTCAAACTCGAGTAGACTGACGGAATTGATGAAATCGGGTTGTGGTCACAACGATGCCAGAGGCAAGGGCAGGCATTTAGTCACGACCGCACCAGACAGTTTGATCTGAGGTCATGGCAGGTGGTCCAGCTCCCTAAAAGCCTCCAAATTCCCAAAACGTGTCGCTTTCATCATTCGAATGAACAATTGAATATTGACGCGCGAACATGTATTCCCTGGCGCGTTGGGGTTATGGTGTGAATAAGGGATAGCAGCTCGCTCATACATCGGGAAGCATATCCAGTGGCTCTTGAGTCGATTTAAGCTACTATCCTCTTAGTCATCCTGGAAATGCCCAATATCGCGAAAGCAGACCCGGGTGTCACTACGGAGATGCCTCTAGCCACAATACACCTTCCTCTGGATGATAGTCGAATGATATCATTATTTGTACTCCGGTCAATCTGCCTAAGAAAGACGACTACTTCTGAAGAACTACAACAACTACTGATGAAGCCCCCTAGGTCTTGACCACCGCGACCAGGGCGGTAGTAGACTCTTGCCATAATCAGAAAGGAAATTTGGTACGTGTTTTTGACCCTTCGCCTGGGTGTTCCTGATGTCGAGTGGTAAGGTACGACTATAAAGGAATCGTCCTTGAAATTCTGAATCGGTCAAGATGACCATCCGTGGGCCGCCAAGGAGGCGCGCACACGAAAAGAAGCTGACCACTGCCTTCTTCCAACTTCAACCAGTAAGCTGCCCACATGCCAAGCACGGCCGGGCTCTGCTCCAAAATCGCGGAGGGGCTTGCCTCCTCACTGTGTTTCGCCATTCCTTGCATCGCATCTGACGCGGCGCTCCAAGATCTGTAGGTCGCATGGCCAAGGCAATGCAATGCCATTCCAAGATGCCATCCTCGAGATTGGGGTCTGCCGATAGCCATCAGTCCCGCAAGTGCTCTCTCCACTGCCGATCTAAACAGAAGTGACGACTCCTGCAAGTGGGGATCTCTAAGCCTCTCGACCCATCGGCGGCGGAGCAGCATCCGAAGGTCCTCTCGCGCGCCGACCTCCCTTCAGACTCTTGACACGAGCAAGCAAGCCTCCTCCCTGCTGCTTGGGTTGCGCGTTGTCCAAGGCCTGAGTGGCATCGGTCGTAGCTCGTCGCTCAAGGGCTGCACCCATCGGAGGCGGGCTGGAGGGGGACCTCGCCTTGCCGCCAGTGTCTGTCCTACGAACGGTGATCACGTCCTCGCCCTTCTTGCTGTCGAACTCCTCGAAGAAAGGGTTGCGTTCCGAGCCCTGCATGCCGGCCGATGAGCCGCCAAGCATGGGCATATCAGCGGGCGGGGAGCGACGGGAGCCATAGGCGCTCTCGGGGTTGGTCATGCGGCCAGACGGGTAATCACGAGGAGCGCGATTGATGTTGCGGATGCGCTGGGCGAGAGACTTCTTGCGCTGGAGGCCTCCTTCCTGGATGTCGGCGGCCTTTTCGGCCTCGCGTCGCTGGATGACAGTCCTGGCGGCAGGCGTGCCCTCCAGGAAGGTCGAGGTTCCGAGGCCCATGGACTCGTCGCCATGCAGGACTGAGCCCCGGCTCAGGGGGTCAAATACGGGCGGCATAGCGCTCGACGAGCCCATCTTCTCGGCCTGCGAATACTCCTTGAAAGCCTCCTCTTCTCCACGGCCCATGAAGGTGGCGTGGTCAGGCCGCTTGTTGAGGGGACCAGAGCCGCCGATGACGTTGTTGAGCGAATCCTTAGGAAATGCCTGCATCGGCGCCCTCCGGCTGCCCTTGCGGTTGCGGTGCGGGTTGAGCGCATCAAACGGCCCGTCGTGATGGAAGACTGTTCCAGAATCAGTACAACGAAGATAGCCATGTCCCAAGTCTGTATAAAGTGACCTACCTCCAGTACCGAAAATGCTTGTGGCATCGAGCTGGTCGATGATATCCATCCTCTTGTTGGGACCCTTGGGCTTGTCCTTGTTGTCGCGATGACGGCGCTCCCGCTCTCGGCGCCGTAGTTCGCGGGCCTTCTTCTCCTCCTCGGTCATAGGCTTGTCGACAACGGACGACTCCGAGTTTCTGCGAGGACGCCTCTCCATCCTCTTTGGCGGCGACGACGTGTCAATCAGTTTGCCTTCGCCTTGGGGACGTCGCGCACGGAGAGCTTCCTCCTGAGACCGGGTAGGTCGATGGTTAGGTGGGCCGCGGCGTCCTGGAGGCGGCATGTTCTCCCCTCGCGGAGGGCCTGGCCGGCCACGGGGTGGAGGGCCTCGTCCCCTAGCCTCAGGCGGAGGGGTAGGCTTCTTGTCGTCTAGAGTGAGAGAGCCCTAATGATCGCGATGTTAGCCTGCTAGTTCATCGGTGCCGCCGCCTGGCACGAGCGAGCGACGACGCCCATGCGCGGGCGCGATAGCTCTGTGCGACCGTGGAGGAGAGGGGTGTCGTACAAAGATCTCTTCGGCCGTGGGAGAGGCCTTGCCCGACTTGTCTGCCATGGCGTCTGCGATTGCTGATGGTGGGAGCGGGTTGTTTCCTGGGTCGAGGAAAGGATTGCGGGAGACTGGGCGAGGCGGAGGGTCATCAAAGGGAGAGGCTGGGCTAAGGGGGAGAGAGGAAGGAGATGCGGCGCGGTTGCGAAAGGGGTTGTTGGAGGAGAGGTTGATTGTCAGGCTCGAGGAGCGTTGGCCTAAAGCAAGGAGCGGAGCAAAAGGTCAGCGATCTTGTCTGTCAAACAAAAAGCAGGATGCGTGCAGATGACGACGACTGAGAGAGCGACATGAAACAACAATCCCTTGTACATGACACAGCAGGCTCGACGGTTAAGTGGACCGACAGCCAAGCAGCAGCAGCACCCTTGCTTGGAAGACCGCGACGCGGCCTGGGGGCACACAAGACAGCCCCAGCAAATAGTCGGCAGCGATAAGGGGTCAAAACTGGGAAATGCACAGATTGGCGGGCTGGTGGTCGCTTAAAACAGTCAAAGTCGTCATCGCTGCTGCTCCTCGTCCACTTACCTGACTGGTCAGCTTGAACGGCCGACATGATGGGCGATCGTATGCAGGGTTATGCCGTTTCCGCTGCTCGTCCACGGAGGATATTTAAAAAGCTCTGCGTTGCCGCTCTGCTCGTGTTTTGGCGATTCGAAATGTCTCCTGGCAGGAGGAGCGAAGGGGGCTCCGTCAACAGGGGCCTAGCGTCATGCCAGTAGCCACAAGAGTGGCCAATCCTCCCTTTTTCGCTAAAACCAACGCTGGACGTGGACCAGACACGGGCGCGTGCAGGGTGGATCTGGATCCGCGGGCTGGCAAAACGTCTCGGCGCGTGCGTGGTCAATCAATAAAGGGGTTGGAAATGCCACCAACGTCCACGAGCAAACGCTGCTATGTAACGACTGACGCCTGAACACTCTGCGATGGGAGAATCGATGTCGGTTTAAGGCTGAGTGAGTAGCCAGATTGTTCACCGGCCGGGCTTTGACTGGTGGCTTATTTTTTTTTTGGCCTTGATTCAACTACCGGCCAGATGATGACATGCGGATCAGCCCAAATATGGCTGGCCACCACAACACGGCCGGGCGCGATGTCGCAGTAGCCTAGGCGGAGAAGGCGCACCCTGGATGGAATGCGCCGCCAAGGGCAAGATTAGAGCGAGTGTTTGTGCTGTTGGGCTCGGCAGGGTCAGAATATCCTCACTGAGCGGAAAATGCGCACAGTAAGATCGTCGGCTGGCAGGCTGACACCCGTAGACCTATGTCGTCGTGTGTTGCAAAGGCCGCTGCACTCGCCCGGTGTTTGCTTTCCTCGGGCACAGGGATTCCGGAGAAAGGAATATAGGCGGGAGAGAGAGGGAGGGGCGGTGACGTCTCTACCCTTGGTGGTACTCGGGTATGCAGTGTGGTGTCGAGGATGTAGTCGTCGTGATCTGTTTGGTCAAAGTGCGACAGATGGGGAATATTCGGGCAGAGGGCGCGCAGTTGGATGCAAACAGTGGATGCTGAATGGCTGCTTGGTTTAGGAAATCGTCTACTGCAGGAGGGACTGGTAAATCCGTGTCGTATTTCTGAAGGGCTGTACTGGAGGGCGGGAATCGATCGATCCCAGGCCAAGTCAGCTGTTGCGTCGACCTGACAGTGGCTTGGAGATGCGCCCGGGCAAGAGAAGATTTTTCTCTGATTTCTTTCGCTTCTGGTGTGACTTGGCTCGTACAGGCAAGAGCCGTCGACTCGATGGGTTTGCGATTTTGTTTTGCGAGGGCAGCACTCGAGGGAAAGCCGCCGATGCTTTTGAGCCAGGAGACTTTCAAAACGGTCCCGGGGTTCTGGCTTCCTTTTTCAGGGACCAGCGTCGTGGGGATTTAGCGCAGAGCTGCCCGGTTTTGGTAGCGGGAGAGAGGCAACTATGGCTGGCTGGGACGGGGCACTTCCCGGCGACGTAACTAAGGTAATGTGTGAACAGCTCAGGGTCCAATGCTGGCTGCAGGGCGGGTCCAAGCGTAAACCGAGGATCGAAACCGTACCGCTGGCGAGTCTGGCTACCGGGTTCGCCTTGCAACGTCCCCGTTCAGACAGTGTTTCCTGGTCAATCAAGGCCGTGGCGAGCTGGGAGGAGTGGCAGAAAGAAGAGAGAAAAAGAAATATCGGCAGCAAAGGGACGGCATTCAAGGGGGTGAGGGGAGACGACGGAAATGCAAGGTGGGCGCCGCTATTTGGCCTCTAAACAGCAAGACCATGAGCAAGTGGTCTCGTTCCTTGGGTAGACATCTGAACCATACTGCTTTAGTCGCTCCGCTGCTACCGTTTGAACCACGCGCTATGCATCCGTTAAGTCCAGGCATGTCCAAGCATCCAGAACAGGACTGGAGTGGAGGAGGGCTGCGGCCGCGGATTCCAGCCATGTCTTGCATTTACTTGTACATACCCACATTCGTCATCTAGCCTGGCCTTCACCATTGCCGTGTATCTACTCCGTAGAAGGAATCGACACTTATTTGCTCAGTCCTCGAACCAGCTTGCGTATGCATCGAATGGCAACAAATATGAGTACCGACTACCGTTGACCAGCAAATCTACTAGCCTGCCGAGCCGTTGTGGTCATGACTGTAGCCTCGCAGCCAAACTGGGCCCAGTCCCACGATTCCATGTACTGTGCCGCGCCGTCTTGGAAGACAGCCAAGCTTAAAGCCAAATTTCCCACCACTTCTCCAGGTCGAACAGGGTCGTGGAGGATTAGAAAGTAATGCACCAGGACTTCAGATAGACTAGAAAATAGTGTTCGCTCTGCTAGCCAAACCGAGGTGCTCATACATCTCAGAGCAGCGAAACAGGACCACGGCCTCGTGTTGATTTCGCTGGCTCAGAAGGTGTCAGTCTCGAAGCGACACCGCTGCTCAGAGCAACCATTTTAGCCACCTGCCAAAACCTCGTGTTCTGGCCGATCATTCCAGTCTGGCCTTCATCTGTCTGCGGGACAGTCGCATAATCGAAGCTCCATCACCGGGCACCCGGGGTACTGTCTCTTCCCGATTCTCCCTAGCTGCGTGCCCAAGATGCCAAGGGGTGATCGGATCAATGGACAGACTGGTAACAGAAGTACTTGGCCAGTGACCAAACCCTCCAAATTCCAGGTAGTGGGATAATTTGAATCGGAGTATCTCATGATGAACTGCAAAGTATTCTGACCCCTGTTTGGGCTTCCGAGGTGGGGGAGAATGTGCCAATCGCCCTGTGGCCAACCCCTGAACCTGCCCACAGCTATCCCCGCTGGTCCCCGACACAAGGGGTGCTGCAATGGGGGAGAACCCCTCCCAGTCGTTGTCTTTAGCAAATATCTCCGGGTTCCTTGTAATTCTGTAGGCCTCGGCTACTTGAAGATGTTGAACTGTCTGGGGGGACGATGAGGACGGCTGTTGAGAAAGGTTTCATTTTTACAAGTACGGTGCAGAAATGAGTGACAGTCCCAGCAGGTAGATCCCAATGAAGCACTTGGGAAAACGACTAGGAGTTCAACCAGAGGCGGTCTGTAAATTGTGGTCCTGTGGATCCTCTTCACAAGTAGCCGACGGAGAAGCCATCGACAAGCGCGTCAAGCCAAGTCTAAACCTGTACAAGGGTCATCCCTTCAAAAGCCGGATTAGGAAGAGGAGCACTCTGAAGCGCACACCTAGCGAACTACAGAAACTGTATGAGTCAAAACAAGGGCACCTGGAACCAATCAAAAGCCCTTGATGGTGTAGTTGGATATCACGTTCGGCTGTAATTGTTAATTTCATACCGAAAGGTCGCTGGCTCGATTCCGGCTCGAGGGACAAACTCATCCTCGCTCATCCCAGATGAGCAACCTTTTTTTTTGGCCAATTTTTACTTCATCCAAATCTTCAATCCAGACAAAAGAGCGATTTTGATTTCTTTTTTCAAAGACGAAAAGCATGAAAGGTTCAGAAGCGACATGTCTTCCTCCTGTTGATTGATCTGAGACGCCCAATTGTCCGGGTTTTGTCCAAGACGCAAACACACGATTGGTCAGAGGGTGTTCTTCGTTTCCAGACAACAAAACTAAGTTCAGAAATGCGGCTCCTTTTGATGCCATTGCAAAGTTTTGCTTTCCTCAAATGGATAGATATCACACGATCTGGAACCAGTGGGACCTCTCAACAGTGAGGGCCTTGCTTCCCTGATCATGTTAGTAGACGACATCTCTACCAGTGACAAAACTGACATCCACAGTTTTCTACATCAATGACGGGCCTAACGAGGAGAACAGCAGCTGATAGGCACGAACAAGCTGCCATTCGTCCATTGTATCCGCTCCTTGGCGATGCCGGAGCTGACGCAAGTTCTACGGACTCCTCGGCATCCGCAACTCCACCAGCCCCAAACTTAGACTTCTCTCGACCAGAAGGTACCTGGATGGTACTCTGAGCCTCTGGTTGGACTGGCGATCGACTGTTTGAAGATCCTGTTGGCTTCTGCACACCGAGACTGTCAATAACTTCTCCCGCCGAACACCTGCCGCCGGACCACTCGGTCTGGCATCCCTCGTCCCTTGGCACTTTGGTTCTTACTACCCAGATTCCTCACGACTAGATCGAGTGATCTCGGTGGTGTATCTCTGTACCATTGTTTTGGATTTACCCTGGACTTCTCGACTTAACCGACCTGCCTAGGTCGCGGTGCTGTCGCTCCTGAGTGCCTTATTGTCCTCCATCTCAAACTTCAGGTGCGCAGACGGAGGCATACCAGAGCATTCCGAGGGCACACATTTCCCTATTCGTCGGGCCCATCCTCCACGCTGCTGTCATGTTTCCCTTCGATTCGCTTGATCGAACAGCTGGTCCGCGTTACTGTTTTATGAAAAGCGTTCTCGTTCTTGTTGGCACTGTCCACACCGTGGTAGGTTTCCCTCTCAAGGCCGAGGGCTCAGGGGCAACTAGTTCAGTCACACATTCCCAAATCTTGGAAACCTCCAAATATGAAAATTACAGTGCGCCACATTAGATGTATTCACTGTTAATTGTTTAATCTGCTGTAGTGCATTTGTGCGGAAATCTGTCTGCCTTCGAATGGAATTACAAAAGACCTTCGATGCCCAAGGCCCGCTAGTTTGTAAAGGACGGTGAGGCATGGGTGAACCGTACATACGTTTCTCACCAAGGAAGCTGAAGAGGGACAGCGAGGTTCTTTCCCAAGACGGCTTCGGCAGTGCCGATGTCTCCGGCTCCCCTTGGTGCCCAGTACTGGCCGGTCTTACTGATATCGAGATCCGCGATCCAGTTCACGAGGCTCCGAGCAGCTTCGTCGGGTGTCACAGCTGCAACTGCTCGTCAGCTCTTATCCAACAAACAGCAACACATTCGTATGGAGACCTACCGCCTCCCTCGTCCCAGTACTTATCGAATCCCACGCCCTTTGTCATCTCCGTCCTCATGAAGCCGGGGTGAACGGTTGAGACAATGATATCTCTGCCCTTGAGATCCATGCTCAGCAGCTTCGCGGTCATGTTCAGGGCCGCTTTACTGGCATGGTGTGCGTAGTTGCCACCGCCCTCGACTTCATGGCGTAGAGTGATACTTCCGGACTCTGAGGACACGAAGACAATCTTGGACTTGGCCTTGAGGAGGCCGGCGTGGAGAAGACGGTGCACGATGAAGACGGGTGCGATGGAGCTTGTCGTGTACATTCTGACCTCGTCGTCCCAGTTCGGACCCTTCTTGAGGCTCAAGTCTTCTGTGTGGAAGAAACCTGCGGTGATGATCTAGAGTGCTTCGTTAAGGAACTGCGTGAAGTCGCCGGACCCAGGATGCTCTTACCACACTGTCGAGTGTCCTGGCCCCCTTGAGCTGGGCGACCAGCTCGTCGGCGGCCTTTGAATCCATGAGATCAATATTCTGAATCCATTTGACATTCCCGGGGAAATCGGCAGGGGTCTTATTTGACCGAGTTGTTCCGTACACGGTGGTACCGTCCTGTTGGGCATACATCTTGGTGAGAGAAGCGCCCAGGCCTCGGGTGGCTCCCACAATGAGCACCGACGACATGATGTTTGTGCTCGACTCTTTTTCACTCCACTGTGTGTTTTCTGTTTCTGCTTTGATTCCAGGTGTAAATTATGCTTGTAGATTGGAGGTGTTGCTGTTGTTGTGTAGAGTACTAAGTAGCTGCTGTCGACGTGACGCATGTGAAGCTGGAAATGATGTAATCCCCACCACATCAGAGTGTAAATATGAATGAATCTAGCTGGGCAACCACGACCCACGAATTAAGCATGCCTCGCCTCGATGCTCAACATTTTTGACCTCATCTCCAGCCTTGCGAGGCTATAACCAAGGATTTGGCATTTCTTGGTCAGTATCAAAATGAATTACATGATCAGTTGCCCCCAGTTCGAGTGGTCTCGTGGCCATCGAATCCAGTGCAGCAGAGTGGGATCACAGTATGCGGGGTGCATTTTGCCTTGATATCCAGCGAGACGGAACTCAATCTGGACCCGATTTCTAAACGATACAACCCCAACAACAAGAGCTGTATTTAATCTGGGTCGTTCTCCAGCCGGGGAGCCTGGCATGTGGACTTCTCACCACATGGGCAGTGGAAAAGAAGCTTTCCCTTGGCAAGGCTTCGGGCCGTCATACTACTCCTCCAAATCCCAGCCCTCCAGAGCTCTTTTGGGATTTCTCTGACAACAATGTCGATGCCGGCGGCTAAAACGACGCAGTACAGCCCATTTTTGAGGCCTTCAAGCAAGTAATAATTCTCGGGCATGGTCTAGACGGGCATTCGTTCGCTCGGTAAGCCTGATTGATCACTGCCAAGCCCTCCATCTCTGGGGCATCGACAAGGGTGTGCTGTTGGATCATCGAAACACACAGAACGCCTTGGGGGCGGCCAGACTGTGCCCCTCATCTTATTAACCCACATGGCAAGCACCTGAGGCTTTTCGGAGAGAGGTGAAGACCGGTGTTTGGTCGGACATTCTTGATTCATTTTCCTTGGTCGCCTGTCAACTCTGTCGTGGTCAACGCCTTTGTCTCGAAGACTCCAGACATTCACGGGAAATGAGCTTGAACTTCTCAAAATTCTTCGGGCCACAGCCAGGCACCTCGCTATGCGTGCTCACCACACAGACCTCTTTGTCTTTGACAACGACAGGTTGGCTGGCGATATCCTCCTCAAGGATGGCAGCTCTAGACTAGCCTACAATGAGTACGCCGTCTTCAAGGTTCAAAATCCCCCCGACGACCAACACACTCTGGCCAGTCAGAGCGGGACCCACGAGAGCAGATCCATCCACTCGGAGACGGAGGATGAGGCTTCACAAATGTTCAACTCCTCTATCAGAGGAACCCATTCCTTGGGCACAGATGTATGGTTTAAAGCCCATGCCGTTATCGTGTTGCGGTGTTGACCTTCCGACAGGGCAAGTTCGAGCCGCACGCCACTCCAGATCCAAATCTAGAGGGCCGAGTGCGCCAGATGTACGTGGCATATCATGGCCTTTTCAAAATCTATGGACTGCCCCACGCTGACTGATGCTCTTTTCTAGAATATGCCGCAGGCGAGGGGAGCCAGGCTCTGAAGGTCTGAGCATTACGGATGACGATTTTGAGGACTTGCGTCTACATCCATCCACGTTACAGCATGTGCGCAGAACTACGACGGAAGCTATGTTCTGGGATCAAGGTCATGAGAAACTCAGTAAGTCCTTCCCATAGCTTCCGACACCACAGACCTACCAGCAGCGGCTAATGGATCAACCTATTGCTCAAGGCCTCATTCTGGCCTTCTCAGGTAACCCGCGACCCCCATACGACTTTCTGTCCATGACATACGACATACCCAAGCGTTGTCTCACGGTGCTTGTGCGTCAGTCCTTCGATCCGCACCACCATGGTGTCAACGACCTGGACGACTACGAGAAGCGCATGAAGGCTTGCGAAAACCATTGGGCTCACCCGTTCATCTTACCCGTCATCCTATTGCAAGTTCAGCTCAATCTGGCAGAGCAACATGTGGCTATGAACGGGGTCGAACTCTCCAAGCTGGAGAGAGATATCGGCAATATGGCGGGTTTCATGGCCGGTGATGAGAAGCGAAGACGGCCATCGACGGGTGACGATAACTCTGGCCCGCTGAACACGACCCAGCTCATGAAGAACGCGCACCAAGTTTTGCGAAAGAGCATTGAGCTTTTGGATACGATCCGCTGGTTGGAGAGGGCCATTGAGACCTTGGTCAAGGCCGGAGACGAGCTGGAGCGCAAGATGGCGGGGCCCGAGGGACCTCCTCCGTCGCCGGTGTCACCAATGCCGATGTGGGCCCAAGTGCCCAGGCTCACCGTGGAAGGGGCCGACTTCACTGACTTTAAGGGGTTTCGACATCCGCTTGCGAGTCACTGGCATGAGATCAAGCAGTACCTGGATAGCCTTGATCGAGTATGCAAGAGCGTTGGAACCGAGCGTAGCATGTTGGAAACCAGATGTCGTGCTCAGATCGACATTGTAAGTCGCCATGGATACATCTTCTGCTACATCTCTTGTTCTAACCCGACACAGATCTACGCCAAGATGGCACAGGAGGACAATATTCTCAACGCCCGGATGGCAGTAGCGTCGACGCGGGACTCTTCGTCCATGAAAGCCCTGGCCGTCATCACCGCCATCTTCCTGCCCGGCGAGTACATCGGCACGCTCTTCGGCATCTCTATGTTCGACTGGGACGGCAACGGCGGGGACGACGACGACAAGCCCAGCACCGCACCGTCGCCCCTCCTGCCGGGAAAGCGCCACCCCTTGGTCAGCAACATCTTTTGGCTGTACTGGGCTATCGTCGTGCCCCTGACCATCTTCATCATCACGGCGTGGCGCGTCTGGTGGGTCGGCCAGGACCGCTTCTTCCGCAAGCATCTGTCGAGGGAGCTCAGCGAGGAGCGGTACTGGACCGACAACGGCCGGCCGCGCGAGCTCGATCACTCGTTCATGCACGACTTCTTCTACCTGTCGGTGAGGCGGGACGAGAGGGCGCCGGAGGAGAAGCCCCCGCAGCTCAGTCGGTCGACCTCCTTCTTCCACCGCACCCGGACCCTGAGCAACTCCAAGGACGACAGTAGCGGATTTGGCGACCTGCCGAGAGCCCACACGGGGATCGTGCTGCCTCGTCGGCGACCGAGGAACGGGAGTGGAGGGGTCTCCGAGCGAGGCTCTGGTGGGAGATTTCAGCAGATATCGTTTGCGAGACAGAGCAGTCGCCGAATGACGGGCTCAGCCATGGTGTGATGGGCCAACAGACTCTTCACATTCTAACCTCGCTCTCGGCAGCCAGCTCAGTTCTGTGTGCGAAGTCTTGAGCACTCCGCCTCCACCCCCTGATCTTTTTCTTTACAAGCGTCCATTCACTTGACGACTGAAACGACCATACGACGGCACGACTCATGTAATTCATAGTTGCATCTCTCTACGGGTACCATATCATGTGTTTGCCGCATTCACAGCATGCAAATCTTGTTTTTTATCTGAGCCATTTCACACAATGCTGCTTTTAAGTCAAAGATGTGTTCTTGTCCACCGAGTCGCTTCATACGTCTATGCCTGTCCCTACTGTTCTGTGTTAGAATGTATGTGGTTAGGCTTCTAGACACAACCGTGAGATTACGAGGCAATTGCAATGTAGGCGTTCAAGAGGCTTATGAGGCGTGTCTTTTAATATCTGGCCAACACTCGACCTGTTGAATTTCATACAACAACTCCCGTCACTGACCACGACCAAACTGCAGGTTCTCGTTCCCAACCACACCGGTGAGAACAGTCTGCGCATTGACGCCCTGGACCGCGCCGTTGCCGCCCTGCATGATATTGGCAAAGTTGTCCGAGATGAGCTGGATCCCGCTCACAAAGCCTTGCTCGTCAAAGGCGCAGTGCCCGCCGTTGGGCGTGTTGTCCACCGTCTGCAGCGCGTTGATCTGGGCGGCCGCCAGCCCGGCCCCGGCGGCGAGCTGCTCGTAGCCCTGGATGGCGGCGGGGATGGACTGCTGCAGCGACGCGAGCTCCTGCTGCGTGCTCTGGAAGTGGATCTTTGTGTTGCCGGCAAAGGCCGCCGCGTTGACGGCGTCGACCTGCGGCGGCAGGGCGCCGCACATGAGCATGACGCCCGTGCCGGCAAAGTTGGCCATGTGGGCGGGCACGAAGAAGCCCGAGAGCATGAGGGAGCCGCCCGAGACGCCCGTGAAGAAGACGTTGGAGGCGTTGAAGGCCATGACCTGCGGCAGGACCTTCTGGACGAGGTCGTTGACGGCCTGGGCGTCGGCGGCGCCGTCGTCGCGGGTCAGGCCCGAGGGCCCGCCGGTGCGCTGGCCCCAGAGCAGCTGGCATTGGAGGATAGGTTAGCCAACCTGGGCCGCTGGTGTATGTTCCGAGGGTATGGAGGCATGTATTATGCACGAACCTGTTCTGAGGGTGCGAGGACCACGACACCCATCAGGTTGCCTTGTACGGCCTGGTTGGGAAAGTCGAAGAAGGATTGACCTCCGTCACCTGTCCCTTGTTAGTTCCAACTGGTTAAACATAGCCGGGGGACGATGCTTCCTACCGTGAAGCAGTACGTTCAGGCCCATTGCGCCGGCGGCGCCGGCTTGCTGCGTGGCACCAGTGACGCCCGAGTCGGTAGTGAACTGGGCTGCCGGACCGCTAATCTTGAACCTCAGGTCGACGCCACTACAAATGGGTCAGCGTGGGGATATTTCGAACCAGCCGAGGGCTCGAGAAGGCGTACTTGACTCGGGCGGTCATGTCCAAGATGGTCGACCCGTCCGTCGCTTGCGACACGCCCTGGGGGATCCGGGCCGCCTGCTGCTGAGGCGTTCGTGCGGCTGCATTATTCTTGCCTTTTCCTTTCCTCCCTCGGTTTTGAGGAAGCGCCTCGACGACGCCAAACACGTCGAGGAGAAGGACGAGAAAGAAAAGAAAGATGGAGGAGCGAATGGTCAACATTCTGCCTCACGCTCGATTGAGCAAAAAAGGTATACAAGAATAGGAACCGTAGAAAAGGATGAAAACACACAGCAGCAGCAAAACCAGGCGGACTTCCAGGCGAGAGAAATCCAGTCCCTACCAGAGCGGAGCAAGAAAGCAGAGTCGTGATAGCTCTGTGTGTGTGGGCATATTGGTGCTTTTACTCACCTCACCTTTTGGCGAGCTGCACGCTCTCCTCCTCCGCTTAGCAAAGCCAGCCACGGGCGCAAATCTCTTGGGGATCATGATGGTCACCGCGCCCCCGTGCGATGTTTTGCATTGGGCTAGAGCAGGGTGTACCCCAGACTGCTCGTGTAGGAGGCTCCGGTGAATTGACTATTTGCAGTCAGCGAGGTGGTTCGTCTGTCGTTTCAAGTGGCTTCGCGACAGGGTTTTGGACCAGTGTTTGAGACAGGAGAGGCGGCACGCACCCCTGTTGAGAGGCCCCCGCCGGTCAAGGCGATTGCAACGCTCCACAGGTACGGTAGCCAGATTAACTTATTGTCAGCTGTCAGTTGAAAAGAGATGAGCAAAAGAAGCCGCACTGTGTCTGTATACGGGAGTCCATTCACTGTGACATTCTCATTCCTCGTTTCGGAGGCCCATTGTGAGAGTCCACAATGAGTGCGCAGACACAACGACACCTTGCCTCCACAGCCCTGGACTGCCAATGATGCCTGTAAATAGCTCGGGTCATCCAAGGCCGTGTAGTGTTTATTGCGGGTAGTTGCATACTGTATTCTCCGACTCGACCATGTCGTTTCAAGAAAGCTAATTCTTAAGCATATTGTTGAAGTGCTTGTAGATGGATCAAGAAATATGGAACCGTACTCAATCGAATGACAACGCCATCGCACCATTCTAGAGCAGATCATCGCAAGGCTATGGATCGCCAATGCACCTTGAGCAAGCCGAGAGACTCATAGCTTGCCGCCCTCCTTTCGCCGCTTCTCCCTCTCCTTGTCTCGTAGGAACCTTCTAAGAATCTTGCCGCTGGGGCTTTTGGGAATGACATCGATGAACTCAACTCCACCCTTGAGATGCTTGTACGAGGCCTTGTGATCGGCAACATGCTTGATGATAGCCTGGGCGACTTCCTCCTCTGGTTTGGACTCGAACTCGGCAGCCTTGACAACAAATGCCTTGGGGACTTCTCCAGCGTGATCATCAGGGACTTGGATGACTGTGCAGTCCGAAACGGCTGGATGCGTGAGGAGGTGTGCCTCAAGCTCCGCCGGAGCCACTTGGTGCCCCTAAAAGAAGTATTTGTTAGTGATAACGTATGTTCTCTATGAAGGATCTGAGTCTTTACCTTGACCTTGATAAGCTCCTTGATTCTGTCGACCACCACGAAATGCTCGTTGCCTGATGGCGCCAGCGTCACAAGAACCTCGTCGCCTGTGCGGATCCACCTTCCATCATCGTCGTAGATGAACGTCTCGGCCGTCGCCTTCTCGTTGTTGTGGTAGCCAAGCGTGACTGATGGGGATTGGACGAGCAATTCTCCAGGCTTGTCATACTCTGTAATCTCCGAACCGTCCAGATCAACGAGCTTGGCCCTGGTCCCTGGAACCAAGGAGCCTGAGGATTTGTGCAAAATATCATGCTCACTGGTTGTCACCACTACCGTTGCAGTCTCGGTCATACCTAGCATGTATTAGCAGCTTTGTTCATTTGTTACTTGACACGGGCACCCACCATAAGCTTGACCAATGACCCATTTGGGGTATTGTTTCTCGAGAGCCTCGATGGTCTCCTTGCCCATCGGTGCGGCTCCCGTATACAGGAATCTCACGCTGCTCATGTCATATTTCCGGCAGATATCTTGGCTTCGCAGGATTCGGATGACGATCGGGGGCACCTAGATTTAGTCTTTAGCTCGAGCGCACCTGTAAAGCCACAAGCTACTTACAACAAGTAGTTGCTCGATCTTGTGTTTTTGGATCGCCGCAAGCAGTGTCTCGAGCTCGAATTTGGGCAAGATAATGACTTCGTCACCACGCCACGTTGATGAGTGCGCGACGACAATGAGGCCATAGATGTGACTGAGAGGGAGGAGACCAAGAAGAACTTGTGTCTTGATGCCTTTCTGGCTCCTTGCTACTTCCTCAAAAGTGGTCTGTTGAATGACATTTGCAATCACATTCCTGTGCGACACCATAACTGCTTTCTGAGGGCGTCTTGTCAGAACTCTGTGATCTCTTTATTGTTAAATTGGAAGGTACTCACTGGCAGTCCTGAGGTGCCACTGGAGTAGCTGAGCATCGCAGGTTGGCGAGCCCCCTGACCTTTTGTCCACTTCAGAGCCTCAAGATCTGGGAGGGCTTTCCCCTCTTTGATCAGATCCTCTATACTCGGGAACTGGTGGCTTGTCTCTGCGCCAGCCATAGGCAGAATGAAGATCTTGTCATTGGCGATGCCCGCTTTCTTTGCCGCCTGAAGTGCTGTGTCGAGCAAGGGAACACAAGTGATGAGAATCTGTGATCCTGATGACTTGAGCTGATGCTCCAGTTCTGCTACTGAATACACAGCATTCGCTGGTGTGACAATGCCTGAGAGTCTGTGGATGGCGTAGACGGTGGGGATGTAGTCGACCTTGTTTCGTGAGCTTTTGACCAATTCTTGTTATCATAATGATGTTTTCTAAGGGAGAACTCACACTGTTCAATGAGAAAACACATCCCACTTTATCCCAGGGTGTGCCGGCATTGGGCGCCCAGCCAGTTCTCTTACTGAGAGCTCTTGCTATGAACTCAACCCGCTCGAACACTTCAGCCCACGAATACGATCTCCCCGTGAGCCCACAGGTGTAAGGATTGCGTCTTTCTGACAGCGTGCGCCCGCCATTGCCATGGCTCTTCATGAAATCTGCAATAGTGACAAAGTCGGGCGGATCTGATTTTCTTTGTTAACACACCACAGAACAACAATAGGCACTGCGTAAGGACCAACAGACCTATTGGGAGCTTGGGCACCCATGGCGGGGGATGGAACACCATCGTCACGTTGAAAAGGCAGCGAGGCTTGGGCGTATAGGCTCGTGAGATGAGGTTAGCCAACGAGTCTGTGAGAATGTTGTTGTGTCGTCGAGAGAGAAGACAGCAACACCAACCCAAGTAGCTCGAATCGATCGGAAGCCGAGGCGGATCCCGTCATATATGCGACTTCATCGTCAGCACCGAGGGACCGAGGCACTAAACTCGAGCTGGCCGACAGCATCCAAGCCCGACTCCGCATCCGCGCCAACAACGGCAATCGCTGCAGGCAGTTCGCCCTGGACACACACGCTAGTGATGGGTGATCACTGAGACCCGGACATGGTCCCCCACAGTCCCCCACACGCCAAATCGACGAGCCCGGGATAACTCAGAAATCTCACTGGAGGAGCCCTCTGGAGCAAGCTGGGATTTGGGCCTAGCGTCATCTTAGCCTGACAGTTCTTACCGACGACAACCCGAACATCCTCTGACAGCACCCACACACGACACTACTCTGTACACTTCTTCACCGAGACCTGTCCACTACTGCAGTGCTGTCAAGATGGCACATGGGCTAGACACTAAGCGCAGGTACCTACTTAGGAGTAGACGCACAAACCCAATCCGCCTCAGCTGGTCTCATGTGTCTTTTTCAAGCATGGAGCTGTCATCCTTGCCTGAAGCAGGCAGGCACTGAAGCCTGAGTGCTCACAAAGGAGCGCGTTATTGACACTTGTGGACAAGACTGAGCCCGTCAGTAAGCCCAGCTCGATCGAAGCATCCACTCGAGAATGTCATATCCATCCACTGTTCATTCATTCATGCTATTTGAAGGTATCTATCCAAGTGAGTTCTGTGATGCTTAGTCTCGCAGGTAAAATGCTGCAAATGAGTGACATCGTCCAGTCGTGTCTGCACCTCAGACATCCCCTCGGATATCCTCGTGGCAGTTATGGCCTGGCAGAAAGGTCCTTCCATTCTGTCATGGTTCGATCATAGGTGCAATGCTTGCTTCATGCTTTCAAGAGAAGCACAGGAGGGTATCGGAAAAGGACTTGGCCTATCCATCAGGCACTCTACTCTATGTGCGGAGACCAACAGAACCCTGGATGTGTGCATGGCGCAATGGGAATTCCAGGTCAGGCAGTAACAGACTGCCTATGTAGGTAGTTCCAACTCATTTCCATCAGTACCTGGGTATATTGTATTGGGATCCTGACTGGAGTACCTGCCTACATAGTGAAGAGAGATAAGATATTGGTTGAAAGGGGTGTTGGCTGACACCTGAGGCTCAAGTGTTGTCCGGGCTTCTCCTGTGAGCCTGTCCAGGAGGAGATAGGTCGTCCGCCAGATTGTAAACACTGTATCCGACCACCTAGCAACCACCATCAAAATTCGAAAACTTCCAATTCCAAGATCTTCCATGGCAGTCTTTTTGATACCACTCGCTTCATAGGTATGATCAACCAGTCCCTGGGTCTTGACCATATCGGATGGAGTAATCGTCCCAAACAGGCAGTCTCGCTCCTGCCTCCTTCGCCGAATTCTGGAAATAGCTGGCATTGCGTTGACCTCCTCCTCAGAATCAAAATCATCGTGGGCTCCTGCCCGTTTATTATCACCACACCTCCTCCTCACGCCTCCTCACGCCTCCTCACCCCCTCGTCACTGCCTCGTGGGCACCTTCCTCCTTCCCCGGCCCATCTATAAAAGGGCCCCTTTCCTCCCCTTTCCTCCCGCTCTCTTCCTCCTTTCAATATTAGACATTGCTCCGTCTTCAAGATGGCGTCCAACTTGAAGCGACCTGTTGGAGACGACCAATCTCAGGATATCAAGCGGGTCAAGCTCGATCCTGATCAACAGCTCATCACCAAATTCTTCACCAAGCAGAGCACTGAAGATGTTGGCGATGACCAGGAGAGCTCGGGAGCGCCCTCGCCGGTTGAACCTGCGAGTAACTCGGAGCACGACTCGGAAGTGCCTCCGCCAATTTCACCTGCGGACAATTCGGAGTCAAGCTCTGAGCTTTCCACTCCACCCTCATCGCCGCCCGGATCGCCGCCCGGATCGCCGCCTGCATCGCCGCCCTCAGCCCCGGCTGTAGCTCAGCCGGGACAACCTTTGGTTTGGGCCGACAAGAGGCAGTCCTTGTGCTCTGCACTGCCTTGGTTCAAGTCCTACCAGGGTGGCCTCCATACCGGTGGTGGCTTCATCAAAGGCCTTCTCATTGATGCTGAAGCTCGCAACAGAGATGTTATTGGATCTGACGTGATCATGACAAACATGTAAGTCTACAAAGAGTCATACATGCAATCCAGCAAAACTGACTCCTGGTTCAACAGCGGTGGAGGCAAAGTCGATGATGGAAGTGGCAAGCGCGTCCACATCGCAGACCAGGATGAGGGCCGATACGTCAAGGCACTCAGAGCCAACAGAGATGCGAAGAAGCCCATAGGCGTGATTCTGGGTAAGAAATTGCAACTACGACCCAAACATGCTCTCGTCCTGACAGATCAACTAGGCAAGAACTACCCTCACCAGCCGGGACCGCAGCTTCAAAAGCGCTACTCTGTTCTGGAATGGTTTCACGTTGTCGACGTGTTCCAGGAGAAATACCAGTCCAACCCGAACACCCCTCTGGTGACTCTCTGGGCGCTTCGCCTGGAAAAGATAAAGGATGAGGAGACATCTTGGTGGTCCGATGGACACACTGCGATAGACACTCCGGTCGATGCTCCTCTTCCAGTTGAAAAGTGTGGAGAGTGCGACCAAGACCACCCGCAAATCTTCACCCAGGGATGGACCTGTCTCAAGGCGGACTGCACCGAGTTCTTCAACTTCCGCAATGTCCCTGTCGAGCTCAGTGAGCTCGTATATTCGCCCCAGTATCTCGGACAGCGAACCAAGTTCCAAGGCGATGCTGATCTCCTCCCTCCGATCATGCCCCCACTCCCAGACACGGAGTATTTCCCCGAGGACAAGGAAGCCACCTACGGAACCGAAGAAACGTTCCGTCAAGGAATGGTCTGCCACCGGTGTGGAGGGTGCTCGAGTCGCCGCTTCTGGACCCACTGGCAGTGCGAGAATCCTGACTGTGAATACATTCACAAAGCTGGAATGATCAAATATCCGCTGAAGAATGTCCTCATCGAGAACAAGGCGCTGAAGAAGCTGAAGGCCAGGTCAAAGAGCTGCAGAAGCTCGTTTCCCTCTCAGTCGAGCGATCCTTTCGAGTTGAGCAAGCACGACGGCTTGAAGCGCATCGAAGACCGCAAATATGGAGCTTATACTGCGGCTACCTATTTGCTCCCAGGTCCTGACAAGGAGACAATTGGCACAGTCACGATCCTCCGTTCAGATTCGACGATCAACGGCCAGCCTGGTGGAGCCGACTCGCTCTGGGAACAGCTCGAGGGCAATGAGGATCTCGATCTGAAGAGAAATCCTGTGCGTCATCCAGGTCGCTCCTCGGAGATCCTCACTCGGCACTTTGGCAAGAACTATGGCTCCCCATACAAGTTTGTGGTATCTGTCGAGTCGAGCGCTTTCAAAGGTGCTCCACAACCAATTCTGAAGGCTCTGATGATGATGACTTGGGCCGGTGAAAAGGTCATCTCGGACATGGCGGACATCGTTACTGAGGCCTGGGACCCGGCACTCGTGCCCAACGTCTACCAGGATTTCAACGAACTTCTTCATCTGGGATACATGGAGAAAGACAAAATTGATTACCATGATGATGGAGAGAGCGAGCTGGGCCCAACGGTTGCAACCCTCTCCTTGGGTTCGCCATCGACCATGTCTTTCAAGCCCAAGCGGAAATCGGGCGTCTAGAAGACGCTCGAGATTCCAGGCAGCAAGCCTTGTGTCCTCAAGTTCAGCCTCCGGCATGGAGACATTTTGATCATGCATGGGGCCAAAATCCACAGCCACTACCTGCACATGGTAGAGCCACACGGCAAGCGTCGACATGCCCTGACTTGCCGTTATGTCGACCCTGCCCGCAAAGTTGACGCAAACGAGAGAGCGGATGCTGTTGAGAAGGGTCACATCCCTGACGATATTCGGGAGCGCTACCAGTATCACGGAGGCGTTTGAATTTTGACAAGCGTCGTGCTTGCTCTTCTCTTCGCTGCCGTCTCTAACTCAAGTTCAATATGCTCCTTTGGCACTGCGGCCGGCTCGGCTGACACTAGCTTCTTGCGGCTGTGCAAATTTTCTCTTTCTGTTCTTTCCTTTTTCATTTCATTTGTTCTTATGATGGGAACGACCGGTTGGTGGTTTGGGCACATGGGCACACAAAAGTTCTCAATCCATACGCAATGCCTGGGGGCCGGGATTGGTCGATCGAGTGGGAAACAAGGGCGTCTTTCACGCTCACATCTATGGTCTAGCACTGAAGTCCGATCTTCTATCGGCACAACGTTATCCTCAATCTTGCGCAGGATAATATTGCTAGCATATACTTGCTATCTGACGAAAGGTAGAGTGGAGGTTTCCACGATTCTACCATAGCTAGACCAGATCTCATGATTCCAGAGCAGCTGCAAGAATACGAATTCTTTTTCTCAACCCAAGACTTTGCTTGATTTGACTTGCACAAGGGGCCTCTACTAATGCCAGGTGGAACCCAGGTGCAGGCCTACATGGCTACCAGCTAATCTTTGTACAGTGCGTATATTTACAAGGGGTTAAATGTCCCAGTGGAACGGCTATCTACTTCCTGCTGCTGCCAGAGACGAGAAGAATGACGCTTCCCAGTTGTCGGCGCAGGTCCACCTTCTCTACATCATGGGTGTCCTCGACCTCGCCCCAGTTCCCGATCTGCCAGTCCACCTCGATGCTGGTGGCCTTGGCGGCCTCCTCGACGCCGTAGCCGGCCTGCCGGCCCTCGAGGGAGGCGACCCCGGCGGCGCCCTCGCTCCACTCGGCCACGAGGCGCGAGGCGCTCAGCAGGCTCTTGCCCGCCAGCACGGCGCGCTCGAGGCCGGCGAGCTCCCAGGGCTCGAGGCCCATGATCCAGCCCTGGACGACCTCGCGCACGCCGGGCTTCTGCTGGCGCGGCATGATGGAGTCCTCGTCGAGGACGGGCTCGAACTCGACGCCCGGCCAGACGTGGGCGGAGAGGAAGCCGACGACGCGGGCGGCGGCGCGCTCCTGCAGCTCGCGCAGGGACGCGCCGTCGGCGTTGCGGCCGTGGGACAAGGGATCCGGGGGCGGGCTCCAGCACAGCAGGCTGTCCGTGTCGAGGTAGCGGAGGAGGATGGTGGCGATGCCCGTGCGGACCGGGGCGAATTGGCCTGCCGCATCACTGGTGGCGCTGTGGTGGTGGGCGGCGTCGTCCTCGGCGATGTCGATGGCGCGGCAGACGAGGCTGGTCAGCGGGATGAGGTGCTGCCTCGTGGCCTGCTGGGCCGAGACGAGCATGTCCCACTCCACGGCGAGGGCGTGGGCGAGGTTGGGCTTGGAGAGGGGCAGGCGGACCTTGGCCTTTGTGGTCGGGTGGCGGAGGGCGCGGGTGTCGAGGTGGATCTCGTATGCTCCTGTTTTTTTGGTTATATCTCAGAGATCTGTTTTATAGATTCTTCTTCTTCTCATTCGAGACGAGTGAAGGCGAAGAGAATGGGGGTGGGGGCGGTGTTAGCATACCATCGACCTCCTTGACGTGCACGTCCTTCCAGAAGCGCTTCTTGAGGGCGCCGGCCTTCTTGTCCTTTGCGCTGGGCTTGCCCTGGGAGGCGGCGCGCAGCTCCTGGGCCCTCTTGAGCATGTCGGCCTTTTTCCTGCGCTCGGCGATGCGGCTGTCGACGGGCTGGCTGCTGCTGGGCACGGGCGGCTCTGGCGGCGGGCCGGTGCCGTAGACCGGGACGACGTTGGCTCGCTTCGGGGCGCCCGAGTGGATGGCCCCCCGTTGCTGGAGGAGGCATGCCGGCGGCGGCAGCAGCGCGGCTGCTGCGGCTGCTGAGCTGCGGCTCCGGTGCTGCAGGGCGCCCGAGAGGGGGAGGTTGGCTATCCTCGCGATTGGCTTCATGGCGATGGCTGATCTGGAACGGGGACGGAGGAAGGAAGAGAAGACAGGCTACGATATGCCCCCGTTACACTACACGTACGTTGAACCGTCGTGAAATTTTGATGGAGCCTTGCCAGTGTCCAGTCTCCAATGCGCTATCGATAGCGATAGCGCTGGAGCCGGACCGGCTGGACCCTTGCATGAGCACCCGATTGGTTGATGCGCGGGTGTGTGACATCACGGTACAGCATTGGCAGTGGCAGTGGCAGTGCGTGGGCGTTTGGTCTGGTGCTATTGGGAGATGCTACGGCGTGAGAAGGAAAAGAAACTACTTGTAACTACAGACGAAGCTTGCTACATAGGTATCCTCTCTTTCCCCCCCCCCCCCCCCCTCGATGAAAAGACAGGAGTGAGTAATGTATGTATGTTTGGATTTTACTTTTATTGTGCATGTTGTGCCAAGAGCTCTTTGCGGCCAGCACAAAAGATAAGAAAGATCAGCCAGCCATCGTAAACGTCTGCCGAATCTTTGCCAGGGGGCGCAAAATAGCCTCCGAATGGGGTATCAAAAGGGTTAGATTTGGAGAACCTGCTCTCAATCTGGGTAGAGATGATGTCCAAGTCCACCAAAGAGGCTAAATAGGCAAGGAGTCGCGCCCAAATGACGCATGTCCTCTGCAAGAGGAGGTGGAGTTCCCAGCAGGCGCTCTCGAATCACAAACCAGTCCTTGCTCCCCCGCAACTGTGGTCTGTGGTGAGGAGGATGTGCAGCGCAGCGTGTGTGAGACGGTGTGAGACCATCCCCCGTATGTTCCAGAGCCATGCTTTTGACTGTGGTTGTTGTTTGGGTAGGTATTCCTCCCTACTAGCTATTCGCTACCTAGGTAGGTACCTAGCATAGCACGGACTACCCTTACCTACCCAATGTTGTGTGTCTGGGGTGCATATTCAACAAGTATGCGGAATACATGCCCTGTAAGCGTGCTTCGAAGGCGGCAATGGACATACACATGTTACTAGATTTGCGCACCTGTATATGCTTGTAGCACCTTGTGTCGATTGCCCAGCTGCTGCTGTAGGTGTGTGGTGGGAGACAAAAAGACACATCATCAACAAGCGCGCACCGTCGTCATCCTTTTGTATTGCGGTTTCAACAACTGCATTGTTCCCCCCCAACAGAATTCCAAGGTGTTCCGCGTTGCCTGTCCGCTCCCTATTCTGTTTCTGCTTCTTGCCAGCAGCATCTCTTTGATCCTCGTCGGGGATATTCTAAAAATGGAGAGGTTATCCCATGTCAAGAAACTCCCTAAACGGAGCAGGGATCTGTGAAGTGTTATCTTAATAAAAGCTGAAATCGCTACTTGTACAAGGATTTGCGAGAGTGGTTCATCAGGGGGCTGGAAAGTACCTAGCTTGCCTGATTAGGTGGGCTAGGTACAAAGGTGCTTAGTGCGCGCCTGATGGCCCCCGGGGCGTGAGATGAGGTGGTCCCCAGAGCATTTCTAGGCGGCGTAATCCTGGTCGCCAGCAATCCCGCAAAAAAATAAGCTGGACAGGGCCGCACGCAACACCACCACCACCACCGAGATCTCTCTCTCGTCAAGGTTCTCCCTAAGGGTAGCCTCCTGATCCTACTCCCGTTCCTCCAAAACTCTATCGCCATTTGCCCATATCCAGACTCCCGGGACCGACGACAATCCATCCTCTCTTGCCACCCTGCACAGAGCTGTCTACTTCTACCTCGCCCTCTTCCTATGCTCTCCTAGGCAGCCCGCTCGATCCCTTCCCCCCTTCTCTCGACCACCCGCCAAGATTGATGTTTCTTGACCCGGACTCAGCACAAGCGCGTACGCTGTCGCCGTTGCGATGAACGCCATCGCCCAAAAGTGCCGGCCGAAGCACCAGGTCCTCGTCCTCAAGTGCTACCCTCGCACAACCAAGGGCGCCGTCGACGTCAAGCCCAACTCGAGCGAGCTCAGCTACCTGCTCTACTATGCGACCTCGCGCCGGTCCAAGATCCAGAAGGTCGGCTCCTTTCTCGAGAAGAAAACAGCCAGCGATGTCTGGCGCCTGCGAATCGGGTATGCCCTCCCTCCCCCCCTCGCATGCTGCCGAACCCGGCCCTTCCGGACTGTCACTGCCAAGCTCGAGACCGAACACCGCGTTGTATCACCGCCGGATTGCTAACCCTCTCCCTCCCTCCCTAGAAATGTCCAGGTAACACTGCAGATCCTCGAGGCCTTGATCGAGAAGAACCCCAAGGACCTCCCTCTGTTTGCGCAGTCGGTGCTCAAAATCCTCGACAACATCCTCCGCTCCAATGATATCACCATGGTCGAGTCGTCCATCCCGACCTTCGAGGCCTTCTGCGCGCACCACGACACCTCCTCGCTCCTCGTCGACCGGGCTTACCTTAAGCAGTACGAGTCCATAGTGCGACAGTATGCTTCGCTCGCTTCGACACGCGCCGTCCCCGGCAAGGCGCACCCCAGCAAACCAGTCGCCATGCGGTGGAGAAACACCGGCCTCGAAGCCATCAAGTGCGTCGCGTCGTCCGACGTCCTGTCCTCGGTCTCGGCCCGGCAGTACGAGATCATCGTCCCCATGATCCTCGAGAACCTCTGGACCGACAACGAAGACTTCCTCGAGGTCCTCCTGCAGCGTGTCCAGATGGAGGAGAAGGTCGACTCGGACAAGCTGCTGCGGCGCCGCACCAGTGTCGCAACTGTACGCACTGCCGAGGGCGCGACTGGCGACACAAACCCCATCGCCCTTTCCGGCACGGCCATGGATGTGGACAAGCTGGCCGAGGAGGACATCGGTGTGCTGGCGATGCAATGTCTCAAGCAGCTCTTTGTTGCGCCGAACCGAGCCCAGGTCCGCTTCTCCACGGTCTACCTCCTCCGATTCATCGAAGAACGCGTAATACAGGAGGAGACGCTGGTCAAGACCGACAACAACACGGGCCGGGATGGAGGCTGGGCTGTCAAGATGTTTGGCCTCATCGCACAGTGGGCCCCGGTGCAAGATCGCTTCATG
Organism: Thyridium curvatum; assembly: GCF_004353045.1. Lineage (NCBI taxonomy): Eukaryota > Fungi > Ascomycota > Sordariomycetes > Thyridiales > Thyridiaceae > Thyridium > Thyridium curvatum. The sequence continues at coordinate 109,648 of NW_022156810.1, read as the reverse complement.
ATCCTGGTTACTACCCTGGATACCATGCTGCGCATGCCCTTGACGGACGAAACCCTGCCTCAGCACATAGTCCTGACCGCCATGATCGGTTCTCTATTGCGATCCGACGTCAACCTAATCGGCCTGAGTGTCATGGACGTGTTGATTGGGTTGATACAGCACATGAGGAGGCTGGTCCAGATGCCGGGCGCTCCTATTGTTTCGCGAGGCAACGGCACCGCTTTTGGCCCGCAAGAACCCAAGTCGCCCACAACCGAGGCTGCTGAGACGGTGGCCGCCCAGCGAAAAGAGTTGTTGGGCAGGATCCAGCAGGCTATCGGTGATCTCGCTACACATGTTTATTATGCCGACCAGATCTCGGATATGATTTCCGCCATCCTCCTCCGTCTCAGGCCGGGCCGATCCAATAACACTGGCAACTCATCTCCCCACGGAGAAAAGGCCGAGGATCCGAACGCTTCAACCACGAACTCGATCGGAGGTCACCACGGAGAGTCATTGTTCTCCCTCACCGTGGCCAAGACGGCGGCCCTCAAGGCGATCAAGGCCATCCTGCTCGTCGCGAACCCAAAGACTAAGATTACTGGGAACATGAGCCTGTCTAGGAACCGGGTTCCAATCCAGGTATGGGAGGGGACGCAGTGGCTGCTGAGGGACCATGATGGTTCGGTTCGCAAAGCGTACACAGACGCGATCGTGACCTGGCTCGATAGGGAAACGACCGGGAAGGATCTGCAGGCGCGCGACGAGACCGCTATGAACTCCCGATCCGCTTACAAGAACGGGCGCGAGGTACCCTCCACCAGCATGGCCCGGAGAGTAGTCTCGAGTGCTTCGAACCGCGAGAAGGTGTCCATCCCGCGCTCGCACTTCCTGGCGCTGCTTCACCTGGCCGTCTACGACAATGCTATCCAGTACGTCGACTACGAGACGGACGTTGTGCTCTTGCACGTCCTCTTGGCCAAGCTCGTCAGTCGCCTTGGTGTCAATGCCGTACGATACGGCCTTCCCATGATCTTCCAGCTCCAGGAGGCGATACAAGAGGTGGAAACGCCGTTGGCCAAGGTGCGGGTCGGCAGTCTCGTACACGGCTACTTCTGGGCCGTCATTGACAAGTTTGACATTGATGGCTCGGTCGTCGGACGGGCCATCAACAACGAGGTCGTTCGCCGGCGGAGCAAGCACTTCTGGGTCGAGGGCATTCATGTGCCGCCCCCACTCATCGAGCTCGTCGGCACCCCCGGCATGCTCAGGCCGCAGCCCAAGATGCCGCTCAACGAGATAGAGTCCGAAGCGCTCTTGCCCTTCGACGACCGCATCTCGCTCGTCGAGGCCGTGTGCCACAGCTACCAAGACCAGCCCCGCTCGCCACCTCACAGCCCCGCGACCTCTCCCGGCCGGACCTTCACACACCCCATCCTCAGCTCGACGCTGAGCGCGATCCCGGCTCTCGATGCTGCCGACCACGAGCTCCCGAACTCGTTCCGCGAGCAGATGCTCATGGAGTGGTCGCGCGACGCCGTCATGGTGGCCACGCAGGCCGGCAGCAAGTCGGCCTCGCTCAACGGGTCCAAGACGGGCACGACGGGCACCAACATGAACCGCCTCACCATCAACAGCAACATGCTCAACGGCGGCCACGCCGGCTCGCCCTTCGGCAGCCAGCACAACCTGCGGCCCGCCTCGCAGCCCGTCGGCGGCAACCTCGCCCCTGGCGGCGGCGGCGGCGGCGCCTCCAAGCTCCGCAAGTCGAGCGTGCGGAGCGGCATCTCGCCCGCGCCCTCGTCGAGCTACGCCGGCGGCAACGGCGGCGGCGGCTTCGTCACGTCGGTCGACCAGCTCAAGATGGCGCTGTCGGGCCACCTGCAGCCGCCGCCGAGCATGGGGGGCCGAGGAGGGGGCACCGCGCGGCCCGGGGCCGGCGGCGGCGACGACGACGCCAGCAGCAGCGATAGCATGGTCAGCTACGACGCCGCGCCCTCGGAGCTGTCCTTCAACCCGCCCGCCCAGCAACAGCAACAGCAACAGCAGGGCCACCCCGTCACCCCCGCCACCCCCGTGCGCACGCGCTCCGTCTCCCGCGAGCGTAGGGCCTCGTCGCCCGGGGGCCCGCTCGACTCGCACCCGACGCACGACAGCGCCGACGAGTCCCCCGGCCCCGCCAATGGCGACCAGAAGCCCGCCGCCGCCGCCGCCGAGGGCGCCGTCGCCATCCCGCCCGTGCCGCCCCTGCCCTCCGACTACGCGCGCGAGCAGCAGCAGACCCCGCCCGTCGCCGCGCAGGACCACGCCTACGCCTCGTCGCCGCCGCAGCACCAGCAGCCGCCCCGGACGTCGGCCGGCAAGCGCAGCCTGCGCAGCCGCGGGGGCGAGAGCATCGTGGCCGGCAGCTTTGGCGACGAGGGCCCGGCCATGGACCTCGCCTCCCTGCTGAGGGGGATCGACAGCCGCGGCGGCGGCGGCGGTGGCATGGGGGAGTCGCAGCAGCAGGCGTATCTGGGCGGCGGGGCCAAGAGGCCTCCTTATTGAGACAATACTCGGGGCGGCAAGGGAAGCCATTGATGTCCATTTCAACAGGGCGGGCGGTTGATGGGGCTTGGGGGAGCGGGTTTTTGGCACTTCCAATTGTAATTATAGCGCAGAGGGGGAGAGGAAGCGAGCGAGAAAGCCTAATACGCCCCGTTCTCCGGTGATTGCCTCTCTTTTTTTTTTTTTGCCAACACATGGGCTTCTCCTTGTGTCTCAGCTTCTTTGGTAAGCGAAGTGTTGTCTCTCCTCTTCGGAAGTGGAGACGAGCCTCTCAGAGACTGAGGAAACGAAGAGGGCAGGATTCATTTCAGGTCGATCTTTTTTCCCCTTTTCATTATCGGAGCATTCACAGCATACAACAAGACTGGGGAGGGCAGAGGGGCAACTCTTGTCGACAAATTGGCATTTGGGCTCCCGCAAGAGGCGCCAACTTTTTGAAGGGGGCAGCGGGAACGGAAACAAAATCAATAATGGCTTGAACAGCGGTTGATAGGGATGGAAAACGGGCGTGGCGACCTTGGGTTGGGCGGGAGGGAGGAAGATTCCATGTGAGGTTGGCTTGGGCTTTCTTGTATAATTATTAGCGAGCGTGACTGATATCAATCTGGCGGAGGAATAGACAAGTGAGGGAGGGACATCTCGATTATCTGTATTGGCCTGCCTGCCCCTGCCTGCGTATCCGCATGCCTTGTGTGATGATTCTCTGACCTACTGCCCTCCATGTCTAAGATTTTACAACTGACTCTTGCCATCATCTCCCATTACTCCTCTGGTCTTCCCAGCCACCTGGCACACAATGATTGACCATCGCCGCGCTCATACAAACGCAGTTCCCCCTTCGTCAGTGCTAACCATACGCTTCCTGCGGCTGCTCAGAAAGATGTCGACTATCCTCTGCCCACCCAGGGGAGGTTGCAACGAGGGTGTCGTCTCGCAGGCATCTGCCTGGCCGTCGACTCCTGGATCGTTGCGATGTTCCTCCGACATGTCCGCGAGCCGGTCCTGCGACTTCCCCAGTCTAGCATGCGGGCGTGGGCCAAATTGCCTCTGCAAAGCCGTGGTCAGTCCAGGACTAGAAGTCGTCGAGCCAACGCCGTGTCCGTCGAGCGCTCGAGCCGCATATCCTCCGAGCCTCGCCGAAGCAGAAGTGGGCGCGCTGTTTCTATCATTTCCCGCCGCATGGAGCTTCTTCAGTGAGCGGAGGCGAGCCAAAGACTTCGCCCGCCTGGCCGCGAGCAGTCTATCTTCTGGTGTCCGAGGGTGATAATATTGCTTCTTAGTAGACTGTACTGATTCCTCAATGGTAAGGCTATTGCCAACCCCAGAGGATAAATCTCGAAGTGGGTTCCTAGGAGGAACAGGTGGCGGGGTGCTATCCGGCAATGAAGCATCTCCATTCATCTCGTCTTTAGAAATGGAGCTCGGAGCTTCATTCTCGACGAGATTTGTTGTAGTGGACATATTCAGACGAGCCAGGGATGGCTGCCATGGGGTCGCCCTCTCTATAGATAGAGGCGTTGCGGCCAATACTGGGTCATCGTCTGCGAAATCCGATGAATCGTGGCCATCACTCTCATCAGAAATCTGAGCTGGCTCCCTGACATGGCCCCGGCACTTCGGGATCCTGAGAAGAGCCTGCGTAGTAGTCGAGGACCTTACACTCCGCGCAGGGGAAGACTGTAATTCCATGCTGCATGCATTGTCTGTCAGCCATGACTGCCAGTCGATTGAACTTCCTGGCGCCGTATCAGACTTCTTGATAGATCGATCATGCCAGTCGCGTTGTCCTTCAGCTTTGCTTCTCATCATATCTGGGGATTTTGTGAATCCTTGCAGAATCGACCGGATTTCAGCTGCGGCCTGTGACTCGCTGGTGCCGTGTGATGAATATTCGCTAGCAGAATAGCTTCTGCTCTTGGTGAGAATCGGAGAGGCCTCATGTCTCATCGCACCCTCACTTGCCTGCATGCTTTCTTGGAGTGCAATCCGGTAGCTGCTTGCAGTCCTGAATAGGTGGAAGGACGGACTGTCCAGTGATGGGTCGTGGTAGCAAGAGGCGTTGGGATTTTCGTAGCCCTCATCCTTGCGTGTCCCATCATCGGTGGCCGAAGGCTTTTGTATCGTGGGGGTCGTGGATGCTGAAGCCCCTGATCCCCCTTGATTATTGCTGGTGTTTGTAGCCGTTGGCGAAACGGTGCGAAATGGGTTAGATAACGCGTCGCTTGGAGCATACGGCCGCCTTGTGCGCGATGGTTCCCTCCCCTCGTCCAACTTCTTCATCAGCGCGGAGTACAATCGCTGAGTGTCGAATGTTGCACCTGGCATGGCCGCAATTTGAGCTTGGCAACCCGCCAGCGTGGCTGGTGGGCTTGTTCCAAGATTCGCTCTGCGCTGGCGCTGGAGTGACGGCGAAGGGCAGTGGTTGTGGTGTTCGTCAATCACGGAGAGCCTTTGCCGTTGCCAGTCAGAAGACTCCTCCCATGGATGACCAGCGGAGACCAGGCTTGAGCCAGCCCAGCTGGTGGCGCGAGATTCCTCGTCGCGGTAGCTCGAATTCGGTTCACCACAACTGATGTCGCCTATCAGGCCTTGCTGAGACTTCAGTCTTTCGGTAGAAGGAAATGAGTAAAGGGACACGAGATTTTGCTGAACATTGGATACTGTCCCAGCGTCGCTGGGGTGCTCGCCGCGTTTGCTTGCTGGTGAAGATGCCTCGCTGTCAAATATCGATGCTAAAGCTACTGTCTGTTGCTCTTGGAGTGGCTCAGTGTCAAGATCCGTCTTTGGGCGACCGAGGAGTGTTCTGAACTTCGACTTCAACGATTGGGAAGCTTTTCTCGCAACTATCTTCAGACTGCCATCCCGTTTAATAGTAGACTTGCCCGTCCCAGCAAATGAGGGTACCGCGCTGTTCGAGCTGCTGCTGCGGAGGGACTTTCTCATCATTGCTGAAGGTGGCAGTGGCTTTGCTGGCTCTTGCACGGTCGTTGATGCGAGCCTCAATGGCTGTGGGATCAAACTTGAGTCGGGGGTGAGTCTGCTTGCGGTGCAAGTGGCCTCACCTTCATATGGCTCCTTTGAGATGAGTGGGAACAAGGACGCTTGGTCTTGAGGTGACTGACCGGGCCAGTCCAAATCTGCATGAGAGGCGGGAAATATTGTTGAGGGTTGGCGATTCTCCTTCAGATGGCCCACGCCTCCTGGGTTTGGTGATCTTAAAGATTTCTGATGGGAGGTGAACATGGACTGAGATCTGCGAAGGCTGCGAAATGACAACGCCTGGGAGGCAATATCATCTTCAGGTGTGTAGTAATCCGCGCCATCTCCTTGTGAATTGTCCAGAATGAGCGTGTCATGTTGTTTGATAACGGTATTGGCACCACTCGTCTTAGAAAGGTTACAGACCGGGCTCTTTAGCATGCCATGACCATGTGTTTCATCTCGAACTTGATTATTGTTCTCAGAGCAATGGTCATGCTCTCTTGGGGTACTCGGCGTATACGCTCTCCTCTCCTCATCCTTGGCTTGATCTGCTTGAGATGCTGATCTCACGTAGCGAACACTCCGAACCTTGGTGGCCCCCGTATTGGCGAATCGTCGGTGTGCCTGAGTAGCGAGGCTGCTACTTCGCGAGAGCGTGGACGTTTCCTTGGATGAATGACATCTAGATAAAGAAACGGGGAAAAGGCGCTGCGCTTGCGCCGAGCGATCCGTGCCCTGGTTGTATGCATGTAGCGCAGCAATATGAGCATCGCGTAAAGCTACGTCGGCATCGAGGTGTTCGAGGCATACGCTTCGGCCGGAGGAGACTGATTTGCGCCGGGCAGGATCGGATCGGGACTTGGTGCTCTGCCTCCGCAGCATCTTGTGAGAGCAATACCGATGCTTGAACTCGGTATGTTAATTTAGAAGCGATCACAGTGGTAATTCAACGGCAGGGGAAAAGCGCTTGTGTAATGGTGTTGATGAGGCTGCAAAGATAAGTGATCAAAATGTGTCTGCTTCTCCATGAAAGATGTCTAGCATAAAGGTATGAGTTCTCATTGTCCATCGAAGCATCGTCATACCCGACTGTAGGCTCAACATGGAAGGAAGGTATGTTTACGACCGAAAGACAACCTTGGAAAGTATCAAGGAGACCGCAAGGAAAGAATTGTTCATGGATGAAGTAGGCACAGCAGTGCCGATTCACCACGGCAGGTGCTTTGTCGCTCACTCAGTTGCTCGTTGCTTCCTTGGCCAACCAGCGGCCACTCTACTGAGAGGTTGAGAGTTGGATCGGGGATGGATGAACTCTGGATGCTTGCAACTGGACCCAAGACCCAAGACCTACGAAGGTTCAATACCCCCTGTCATAATCACGAAGGGCTACAGAGAGCAATTGATCACTTGTGTGTCATGAGAATGCCAGAATGCATTGTATTGAGCGAACCAAGGGAACGTAACTATGATGAGATGCGTATCATCCTCAATCCGCCGCGAGCGATAAAATCCACGTCGCGTTGAAGTACACAAAAGACAACCCGATAACAGCGAAAACCATGCCCATGTATGCCGATAATAAGAGATATAGGAAAACGCCGTGTGGCGGCAAGATACACGATGGCAAGCAGAATCAAGCTACTCCCATCGCATCGGATGAGACTAAACTATCCGATTCAGATCCATGTGGCTTAGACAGTGATCTCCTCAAAGAACTCCTTGAGCTCATCCTCGACAAGGTCATGGATCTTCTTGGAGAACTTCTCAGCCTTGCCAGTGAAGGACGAGACACCATGGACAACCTTGCCGGAGACAACCTTGAGGTCGTGCTCAATAGCCTTCTCAAGCTCGGAGACGGAGGTGTAGACGTCCTTCTCCTCGGCACGGTCAATCTTGTAGCTGCCCTGCTCCAGGATCGCGGAGTAGTTGCTGCAGCCACCGCCGTTCCAGGCCAGCAGGTTGGGGGTGTCCTTGGGCAGGTCGCTGAGAGCACCGACGGTGGCAATGCTGAGCATGTTGGCCTTCATCTTCTCGGGAGTGATGGGCGCAACAGAGTACTCCGAGTCGGTGGAGGGCTGCAGGGACAGGTAGTAGGCCAGGAGACCGCAGATGTGGGGCGAGGCCATCGAAGTACCCGAGATGGTGTTGACGGCATACTTGGAACCGACCCAGGTGGACTGAATGTTCAGGCCAGGAGCGAAGATGTCAGTGCACTTGCCCCAGTTGGAGAAGTAGGCACGAGCGTCGTTGATATCCGAGGCACCGACGGTGATGGCCTTCTGTGCAGCAGCGGGAGAGTAGTTGCAGGCATCAGCGTTATCGTTACCGGCGGCGACGGCAAAGTGCAGACCAGCGTTGACGGCAGCGTTGACGGCAGCATCGAGAGGGGTAGTCTTGCCGCCACCAAGAGACATGTTGGCGACAGAGCCCTTGAAGCCCTTGCGCTTGCCCTTCTTGGCCTTGGCGACCTCATCCATGTGCCTCTGGGCAGCGAACTCGACGCCAGCGATGACATCAGACATGGTACCAGATCCGTTAGACTTGAGAACCTTGACTGCATAGACGTTGGCCTTCTTGGCAACGCCATACTTCTTACCAGCAACGGTGCCGGAGCAGTGAGTGCCGTGGCCGTTGCCGTCAACATCAGCATCGTCCTTGGGGATCGTCTTGCCCCAGTGAGCGCGGCCCTCAAAGTCGACATGCTCGATGTTGGTACCAGTGTCGATGACATAAGCATCGACACCCTCACCGCCGTCATCAGCGAACAGGTATTTGTTAAAGGTACCGAAGCTGAGTTGCTTGCGGTGAGAGACACGAGCCAGACCCCATGGGGCGTTCTTCTCGGTCTCGGGGCTGCAGTCGTCTTTCTTGTCCTGCTTGTTGTAGCTCATGGTGTGAACAATGGTATCCCGGTGGATATACTCGATCTGATGGTTATTCAGTCAGCTTTTGTTCGTCCTCTCTCGTCGCCAGCAGACTTACATCAGGATGCCTCCGAACCTGCTCGATGACTCGGTCATCGAAGTGGCCGGAGTAGCCGAGGAAGCCATTGCCGATCTTGTACGTGTGCTTGAGGCCACGAAAAACATCGTCGCCGAGGATCTCGCCGCGCTTGCGCAGCTCGATCACCCTCTCGTCTTCACGCTCGCCATGGATCTTCTGGATCCACGAGTGGTGGTCCGAAGCGGATGACTCGCTGACGTGATCCTTGAACTTGATGATGTAGGCGTTGGGGATTTCATCAGCATTGTTGGAGGAAAGGATAGGCGCAGCACCATCGTGGATGGTCTCGGTGCTGAATGACGGGGCCGCAACAGCGCAAGCTGCGAGCGACAAGGTAACTAGACCTCTCATGATGAAACGGGTGTTTGGGACGATCTTTGGTCTACCTGCGACACTTGAAAAGACGGAATCCCGGATGTACGGAAATGGGCAGAAACAAAAGAGAAGAAAGAAACAAAACACCCAGACGATGCTTTGATGGCCCGACGCGACACAAGATGGGTTGCACGGGGGATGATGGACGACGGAAGATGGATGACGAGAGAGAGCAGAGGACAGGATGGATGTGGGAGAGTCAGCGTCAACAGGAACGGGGAGCTCTGGGGTAGATAAAGGATGGCGAATCCACCAGTGACGGCACGCCAAGGATGGCGGCACTGGGAGGGGGGAGGTCGCCTGAGCGCAAAGCTGCGGAAGGGACAGACAAGCACAGCCAGACAGTGCTATCAGCCAGAGCCAGCAGCAGCCAGCAGCGGGCCTACGCAGCTTTTCCCCACACCAACCTTTGGACATGGGGTGCCTCACCACACTGCGAGGCGTGACGCAGGCACCATCCACTCAACCACTGCACCCAGGGTTCGCCAGGTTCACCCGACTGATAACAGGCAAGCAAGAGTCAGAGGGATGGCTGGCGTTACCAAAAACAGTCTAGTCGTGGATGGCCTGGCCAATGGAGCCGGTAGATCGCCAGATACGTACCCATAAAAGTGGGGGTTTGTGTTTGGGTGGCCATGATAAGACGCCACACCGACCTCGGAATGGAGTTGGTAGGCACACGCAGAACATGATAGTCTTTTGGGGACAGACAGAGGGAACACAGCATGCCTTGTCAAAATGAAGGCGTTGAAGTCTGCTGTAGACAAGTAAACAACAGAGAGAATCCCCATCTAGATCATTCAAATAAGCGGCTTCTTCATTGCAAGCACCGTGTAGCAAGCACACCTTAGCACCACGGACTCCGTCGGTAGCGTGCGAGGCGAATGGATTCGTCATGGCTTGACTATGGCTCTCCTGCAAGGTTGCATGGCGAAAGCGCTGAGAGCAAGATACTTCCAGGGAGGTACCTGCTCTCAAGGTCATGCGGTGCTGCTGGTTCAGGACTCCCACCAGTTATCCGAGGATCTGATCCACCTCTTTCATCCCTTGGACGACCCTGGAGGGTTTGCCAGTCAATGTGATTCTCAGTTGCTCGTAACAGCTATCTTCCCAGACTCTGTCGGCTCTATCAGTTCGGCATCCCCCAACCCTTTGCGGGATGGTGATTCAGATGGAACAGCCAACAAGTTCCCGGTGATAACGCCGATCCACACAAGCTCCCTATCAGCGGGTGCGGGGAAGGCGCACATTAGTCCCAGGCACATGATCAAGTCCTCATTCCGCCTGACACACGTGTGCCATACATCGACTCCACCGTTCACCAGGGTTCCAGCCTGGAGGGAACATTGTCGACTTGGTTGTTTCACTGGAGGCAATGGAAATGTTTCGTCCTGAAAGACTTGGTCGCAGCCGATACCTGTGGAAGGCTTGGTTTTGGAGCGTTTATCATCGCTCTCGAGAGCCTCTCAATGTCTGTTCGGAGCATCAGTCAGGCCCGGACGGGTGTCTGATTCAAGCTCCAGGTGGCCGAGAGACTAAGAATAGGCCCGCACCCTAGCGAGAAGCCGCCCCATGTACAGGGATTACTGGACTGCCTGTTGACTCAGTTGCATCATTACTTGTAGAAGGCGCGCCAGTTCCCAGGTAAGACGCCCAAGTGAATGAGTTTCCTGAGACCATTTTCTTCCTATGGTGACTACACATCACTACTTTATTTGAATGCTATGGCTAACTCTGATGTATGCTCAGCTCTAAAATGTGAAGACCAGCTTTCGCTTTGTACCTTAGATAAGATGGATATGCTCACTGGAAAGTTCAGCGCTGGAGTTAGCCACTCGGTAAACACCTTCAACACAAAGAGACCTGTGGCGATACACCGTCTTACTGTCGTTGGCCTGACCATAAGATGGTCTCAGCAAACTAGACGGCAGGATATGCAGGGTATCAAGGTATTCACCACCAATCCCCTCCAGTGAGGGCCATTGCAAGACAATGCAGCAATCACGCATGCATGCATGTCTTACCCCTGGGTACATAAGTACAATTCTCTAACCAGACATCTGGCACGAGACTCCTCCAGAGGATACATGTATTGGGGAAGTGAATATAAAATATACTTGCGTCCGGATAGGTGTTATCATGGCAATGCCATTTTCTAGATTGGCGCAGGCAGAAGATTAGCTTTGGGAGAGAGTGGGACAATTTCCTGAGAGGTTTGAGTTAAAGCATTGCATCTCTGAGCTGATTGAATCATATTATATGTTATTGTGCAAGAGGGAACTTTACTGATCCTTATCCTTACCTCCGTACAGCCTCCTGTGCACTGAGGGAATCAGACAAGTGTTTTGGGCTCTTCTAATACTCATCTTGAGTGAATAAAAAAGACACTGGAAATATTCAGTCAATAGGAGTGAATGTCCATCTCCCCATGGCCTACAGCGAGCTTTTCCCAACTCGAGCGCTCCCCTGATTTAATTCATTCATTGCTTTCTCAATCGTATTCAGCTCTATGCTCAAGCGCTTATTAGTGACGCGCGGGCGATAAGGGCGCCATATCTTAGCGAAGAAGCATCCACCACAGGTGGGGGAGCTTCAAGGCAGGCAACCTGCAAGCTTGCATAGGATACTACCCAAGCCACATCCTACCCTGAGGCTGAGCCTTTTCGATATTCAGATCGCGAGTCTTGTGTGCAGATTGCATAGAACAGTAGAGAAGGCCTGGTTGCTGTTCTCGAGTAACTTCCTTGTGTTTTCTGGCCATCGATTTGGTACGACCAGCCGCCCGAATCCCCGACTCGACCCAATCTTACCCTTCAACGGCCCTGAGCCGACTTTCCATGCTCCAAGAACTTGGCTGCAGCCTAGACCCTCGAAGGGTACTGGGATCTTCTGCATGAAGCACAAATATCCGTAAAGGGAGGTGGAATCGGGTAGCCGCGCATCCTGTGACGCCGCGATCACTTCACAATGGCGACCCGACCAAGTCGATACCGGTCCTCGACCTCCGCCTCGAACCCTCCAAAGACCACAAAAGCGGCCGAGGTCCTCCAAGGTCTCTTGGACAACCTCTCTTCTCATATTCGAACGCGCGGAGTCTCCGGCTATCCCGACACGCAGGCCCTTATGAAATATGCTCGGCAACTGCACCAGCATCTGGCCGCGTCGACCCCCCCCAGTCCCTCCCAGGACGACTTCAGACATTTACACGGCTACCAACACATCCTAGACCTCCTGAGATCATTCTCCGGGTACTACAATCCCTCGAAGCGTACACAGACAGAAAAGAAGGCCCTATTTGAGCTCCTGCATATTGCACTAGCTGTCTTGTCTGCCACATTTCGCGGACATCAAGGAAATAGGCGCTACTTTCGCCATCGGGTCGAGGGCGGAGGATGGGAGGCTCTTGAACAGATAATTGCAAGCATTGGGCTGGGTGGTAGTGACTCGGATCTATACTCCAACTGTCAGCTTTTTGGCAAGCTGCTGTCGTTCGCACTTGACGACCAGCGGCTAGATGAGCTGTGCCAGTCCGTTGCTTCTGCACAGGCGGCCCGCGCAGGAGCAGGCAAATCCGAGGACGATGAAGACGGTGCCGCCAAAGGGGATGCATCCTTACAAAAGGACGCAGAGATGGCCTTTGTTGAGACCGAATTACACAACATTATTGGACCCAAGACGGTCCTCCAGAACGCAGAGATCATGCGTACCGTCGTCGGCTTCTGGGAATCCATTCCCCGGCAAAAGGAGAAAGATCCTGATATAACGTCCTTCGTCGTTGTCACAGCCCTATCGCTTGTCGTTTCGTCGTCGTTTGCTAACCTGGCGGCCTTGCACACCACTGGTGTCTTGTCGAGATTCTTACGTCTCTACTTTGGCCAAGGTATTCAACTCGGTGACCTTGAGAGGGAAAAAGTGCTGGCGCTTTGCAAATCCATGATGAGCCTCGGTGTCAACAGGCTAGTTGATGCGCAATTCCTTCTCTCGAACCAGGACCCTGCAGCATCTGAGTTCTCCCTTGCCATGGCCGAGAAGCACTGCAACCCGTCCTTCGTTCAGTTCGACCTGTCACTTCATGGGCATTCGTCAATCGAGTTGCCAAACATAGGACGCTCATTCCCTCCCCTCTCCTCTGCCGGCTACACCTTCACGGCATGGCTCCGCGTGGATAACTTTGATCCAAACTCCCACACTACCATCTTCGGCGTCTTTGACTCGACGCAAACCTGCTTCTTGCTGGCCTATCTCGAACGAGACACCCACAACTTCATTCTGCAGACATCTGTGACTTCTCAACGGCCAAGTGTTCGCTTCAAGTCTGTCAAGTTTAAGCCAAACCAGTGGTATCATGTTGCCATCGTACATCGGCGACCCAAGACAATGATTGCCAGCAAGGCCTCGCTCTACGTCAACGGAGAGTTTGCAGAGCAGCTGCGGTCCTCATACCCATCTCAACCGCCCCTGGCCAGCGGCAGCACCGATAGCTTTGCTTCGTTCGCATCCAATGCCCAAAAGACAGCTCAGGTCCAAGCTTTCCTTGGAACCCCACGAGATCTGTCGACCAGGGTTGGCCCGGGCTTGATATTCTCAAAATGGTCACTAGCAACAGCACACCTTTTTGAGGACACTTTGAGCGACGACTTTATCGCTGTACATTACCGCCTTGGGCCTCGGTATCAAGGGAATTTCCAGGACCGTCTGGGCAGCTTTCAAACCTATGAAGCATCTGCAGCCTTGAGTCGTCGCAATGAGATGCTCCATCCCGGGAAGGAAGAGAACTCTGATATCCTAAGAGCAATCAGAGACAAAGCAAGCGTGATCTTGCCAGAGCAAAAGGTACTGATGGGTACGATCCCTGGGGCTATGTTTCGGACAGATGGCCAATTCCTGGAATCTCTTCTCTTCAGATCCCTTTCTAGGAATGCGGCCAGCAATCTTCTCTCGTTGACCGCTAAGACTGGGACGGCGATAGCGATCAACTCCGCTATACCCTGTGTCAACGATGCTCTTGTTAGGGCCCATGGCGTGTCAATCCTGGCAGGAGATCCGGTCCTTGCTACACCATACAACTTTGATGACAATCTGTGGCGACTTGGAGGCTTCACGCCTGTTGCCCTCAAGTTGGTGGAGAGGACTACAAATTCTGATGATCTCCTACGCTCGGTTGAGTTTATGTTTCTCTGCATAAATCAGAGTTGGCGTAATAGCGAAGCGATGGAGCGGGATAATGGCTATGCTATCTTGGCGATGCTCCTGCGAGCCAAGTTAGGATACCCTGGCTCTGGCCCTGACAATACTGGCTGGCGGTTGACACTAACCAGTGAGGAGCGAGATCGTCTGAGTTTCCAACTTCTCAGCCTCGTTCTGGCGTTTGTCGGATACAGACATGCCGACAATCTCGAGTCGTTCATTGTCAACCCTCTGGCCTACCGTATTCTGCTCATCGACTTTGATACGTGGCGAAAGGCAGCGCGTCTTACGCAGGAGCTATACTACAAGCAATTCTTGACATTTGCGGTCACGAGCAAGCACCACCAGTTCAACAACAGGCGTCTTGTCAGAATGCGTAGGTACCCCCTTCTTTTGATCGTCATATTTTCAAAACTAACGCGTTTCCATCCAGGTGTAACGAAACGACTCTTAGACGCAGTCAAGGGCGAATCGATCTCGGAGGAGGTCTTGCCTCACTTTCTTTCCGCGTTTGAAACACTCATCCGGTGCAACTATAATGCAGAGGTTCACCGGTCCCTGGCTCTGTTCATCACATACGCGCTCCATACTCAGCCAACTTCTCTCCCGAGAACCCCAAAGCCGCTTTCAGCGCTCAGTCGGTCAAGCACGCCGAAGCCACTTCTCGACACTAATGGATCCGTCAGCGCAAACAACAGTAAAATCCTGAATAAGAGACAGCTCGCCGTCCGAATCCTTGGCATGTATACAAGAATGCTGTGCGAGAAAGGGAACTTGACCGACATTCGCAAATTTGCCAAGACCGTAACAAACAAGGTCAGTCACTCCTTGCAAACTGGACCCAAAAGGGGGACTAACATAATGATAGTGGTTGCTTTATCTGCTCGCGGAAAATGACCCTGAGATTGTCGTCAACGGCTGCAAGATCCTTGCAAGACTTTTGGTCTCGCATGGTGCCGGATACGTCGCAAAGTTTGCCACTAAGACTGGCGGCTTCACCATCATGGCCCATCGATTAAGAAATTGGTGGGACATCCCGACACTCTGGCCGATCTGCTTGTGCATACTATTCGGTAAAGATGTTGCCGAAGTGGACTTTGACAAGCCCTTCGATTTGACCAATCTTGCGGCCATCTCTTCTAAAGGCCGAATCGTATATCCAGAGGCGCTGCCAGTCCTCATTTCGATGCTCCAGCACGGCCTGAGAGACGTTTTGAGATACCAAGATGATCCCGACTCTCCTGCCCGCCCTTCAAGTGGTGCTAGAAGCCCTACGGCACAGGTCGATTTGCTTGATAGCCGACCCCGAGACAGGTCTATGTCTTTAGCAGAAGAGCTCGCGCTGAGACGTACGTAACTTGCCTCCCTCCAAGCCGAATACTTCGCTAACCGATAGACAGAGTCGAACAAGGCAGACAAGGACAGAATCAGTAGCCATGCGACTGTTCTGCAAACTATGGTCCGGTTTCTAGCTGACCTCTACACACGGTCTTCCACCTTCAGAGATTTCGCTTTAAGCTCTGAATACGTCCGACTGCTGCTTACTGCTCTTTACCCGGTAATCGTTAGCACTGATGCTGTTTCTCCTGAAACCGAGTTAAACTCGAAGGACTCGGCCTTGACGTTCGAGGGTGGCGATGTTCTCATAAGACCTGTACCCGGTTCGGCGCTCCCTGCCCCCATTGTGCGTACGGCTAGCGCCTCGTCAACAGAGTCCGCGGTCTCCCTCGGGGTGCAACCAACGCGAGGCACGCCGCTTCGGAAAGCCTCGTCCTTCATTCTGTTGAGTGCCCAAAAGTCCCCTCCACCACAGAGTGCTGCACGATTCAGTCATGTCATGTCTCCGAAGAAACAAGTTGCTACACAACAAGTGAGCAATGTTGTTCTTGAGGGGCTGCTGGATCTGGTCATCAAAGTCTTCGCAGACCAAGTCATGGTCCGAAAAGAATTCTCTGGATTTGGATTATTCTTGAAAGTCCCACCCGGGTTCCAGGAGCACCAGGCTTACTTCGAGTCGTATGTCTTGCGGAACACAGTCGAGCAGTTAGGCGAACTTGTCCGGTCGAATCAGAAGGTCCTTTGCGAACCAAGGATCCTCACCAATATGGCACGGTTAAGTGTTCATGTGCTCGAAGCAACCTTTGAGGGGTGGTTCATGAATGGGGCTCTGACAATGTTGGACTTTACTGGCATGCTGCTCGAGTATCTTCAGCGCCCAGAAGTCTCCTCGATGAAGAGCGTGCGTCTGTGCATGCCAGCAGTGGGCACTCTCCGACTTTGCTTCCTCAAGGTAGCTCTGCTTCTCCTCTCGGACATCGACGATGCTCAGATATCAGACGCAGACGCGCAATCGGCACTGGAAAAACTGTTCTACTGGCAAACTGTGTTATTGAACTGCCTGTCGACTGAAGATGAGTACATGAAGCTCTTTTGGTATCAGCTCTATGCCAAACTGCTGGACAAGAGAGAACCTATACGTCTTGTTGCCGCCAGCATTTGGCGTATTATGCTGGTGCAGAAGCCACAGGAGTCAGCCATCACTTTCCGGCAGTGCTCGAATTCCGACCAGGGCCAGTTGACGAAGGGGTTCAGCAAACTGACTGAAGTTGATGACGGCGCATTTGTTGAGTGGGTCGATCAGCATAGGCCTTCGCTCGACACCATTTTCTTCGGAGGCATGTCCAAAACCTGGGAGGATTTCGTGGGTGTCGAGAACCAACGTACATCTGCAACAGCGCGATCTCGAGTTGCGAATCGAAAAGAGAAACTGAAGCAATGGCGTGCCGAGGGGCGGGAGAAAGAGAACGTGCTCTTGCGGCATGAAATGGCCAACAGCTCTTGGATGAAGAGCATCTACATGACTGAGCATTTCAGATACCAGCGCACGCTCCAAGACCAACAAGACGATCTGACCTTCCTCATCTCCAACTTTAGGAGGATGGAGAGGGACTTGAAACGACCCGGTGCAGTGTTTGCAGAGCCCTCCGTTATTAAATGGAAGCTGGATAGGACTGAGGGGAGAAACCGGATGCGGCGCCGGCTGCTTCCAGTCTACTCTACACAGCAACAAGACTATCTACCGAAGCGACGAGCGACTGATTCTACACCTTCCAGCATCCCCTTGCGTCTGAATACTTCGGCCGGGGAGGCTGCGACGGGCCAGAGTCTCAGTGCAACCCCGATCAACAATGATG
This sequence comes from Thyridium curvatum, assembly GCF_004353045.1. NCBI lineage: Eukaryota > Fungi > Ascomycota > Sordariomycetes > Thyridiales > Thyridiaceae > Thyridium > Thyridium curvatum. The sequence goes on along the minus strand of NW_022156810.1, from coordinate 92,378 downwards.
GGCCTCCGGGTGACAACCTAGGTCGGAATGCACTCGTCTCCGCTCCAACAGAGGACGAGGTCGCGGACTCGGCATCAGAGTCAGGTGTGGGACCAGAAGAAGATTTTGAGCTTGTGGAGGACCCGAACGACGCGGAAGGCGATGACGCCTTTGAGGACAAGAACAGAAAGGTCATGCGGAGACTTGAGCACGGCGATGCAGTCCAGCATGTTTACAACATCTCTCGGATCATTGGCCTTGATGCCTGCGAAGGAATCCTCATCATCGGAAAAGATGATCTTTATATCATGGACAATGTGTTCCAGAGGGCAGATGGCGAGATCGTGAACGTGTGGCAGGCACCAGTTGAGGAACGGGATCCATTCTCTCAGATTATCACTGGCACCAAGCCTGGCGACAAGGAGAAGCGCCCGACACTTAAAGCCAGCGATCAGGAGTCGCGCAATTGGAAGTGGTCGGATGTGATCAGCATTTCGAAGCGGCGCTTCCTCTTCCGTGATGTGGCCATCGAGATCTTCTTCCGTGATGGCCGGAGCTACCTCCTGACTGCGCTCAACCCTACGAAACGTGACGAGGTCTTTGGCAAACTCATGCTCAAGACGCCGCACACCACCGGGCCAAATACACTGCCCAATCCTGAGGACGCTTGGCGGCTCGAGGCCCTCAAAGTTTTCGAGGAGGCACCCCAGACATTCGGATCCAAGTTCGGGTCCATCTTCAACTCCTCACCATGGAACCCGATCATGAGAAGGTGGCAAAAGGGAGAGATCTCCAACTTCCACTACCTCATGTTGGTGAACACGATGGCAGGCCGAACTTTCAATGACCTCACACAGTATCCTGTGTTCCCTTGGGTACTGGCTGACTATATGAGCGACGAGCTCGATCTGGACGATCCTTTGACCTTCCGAGACTTGAGCAAGCCTATGGGTGCACAGAGCGGAAGTCGGCAGAGCGATTTTATGATGCGGTACAACAGTCTTGCCGAGATTGGCCAGACTCCCTTTCACTATGGCACCCACTACTCGTCTGCCATGGTCGTCTCTTCCTACTTGATTCGGTTGCCACCTTTTGTCGATTCATACCTGCTGCTCCAGGGTGGCCACTTTGACCACCCAGACCGACTCTTCTTCTCGATTGAGGGAGCCTGGAAATCTGCCTCGCGGGACAACGGCTCCGACGTCCGCGAGCTGATCCCGGAGTTCTACTGCCTTCCCGAGTTCTTGACAAATATCAACGGGTACGATTTCGGGCTGCGCCAGGGCGGCAATAAAGTTGACAACGTGATCCTCCCGCCCTGGGCCAAGGGTGATCCGAAGATCTTCATAGAAAAGCATCGCCAGGCGCTCGAGAGTCCGTACGTCACGCAGAACCTCCACCACTGGATCGACCTTGTCTTCGGCTACAAGCAGCGGGGTGATGCCGCCGTGGAGAATCTCAACGTCTTCCATAACCTGTCTTATCACGGGGCGATCGATCTAGATAATATCACTGATCCTCAGGAGCGAGCGATTGTCACCGGCATCATTCACAACTTTGGCCAAACGCCTCATCAGGTCTTCTCAAAGCCTCATCCTGCCCGCGATCCCGACCAGGGAAATGCTAAGCGGCTAGATACATCGGTCGGCTCGTTGACGAAGCTTCCGTATCCACTACTAGAGAGTCACGAGAAAGTCGCGTCTTTGATCTACACGCCCAAGATCGATCGACTGCTATGCGCCTCTCCGTTCAGGGTCAACCTTCCGCCTTACTACGACAAATTCCTGGAATGGGGCTACGCCGACAACAGCATCCGGTTCTACTTTAGCGACAACAGGAAGCCTGCTGGCCTGTTTGAAAACCTTCATATCGGCCAGATCTCCTCTCTGACCTTTGCGGACTCCAAGACTTTGATCACCGCGGGCGAAGATTGTGTCGTCACTGTGCACTCTGTGCAGTCGGTGTCTGGAAAACCGGTTGAATTGCAGCAACGCTCGTCGCTCTTCGGGCACAAGTCGCCCGTCACGACCATGGCAGTGTCCAAGGCCTTCAGCACTTTTCTGACCGCGAGTGAGGACGGAGGCGTCTTCCTCTGGGATCTCAACCGCCTCGAGTTCATCCGCAAACTGCCCATCTCGAGAGCGGTGGAGTGCGCCCGCATCAACGATGTCACGGGCGACATCATCCTGTGCTCCGGCCCCAACGTGCTCCTCTTCACACTGAATGGAGAGCTGCTCGTGGACCAGAACGTCTGTGGCGCGGAGAGCCCCGATGACTTTGTCCAGTCGTGCTCGTTCTACGAGGGTGCCGGCAATGAGTGGCTGGAGAATTGCCTGGTCTTCACCGGCCACCGCAGGGGGCGGGTGAATGTCTGGCGCAAGACGGCGGGGAAGAACGGGCGCTGGGCGCTCGAGTTCCTCCGCAGGCTCGATCACATCGATCCCAAGTCCGAGTCTGGAGCGAATGTTGACGCCGCTATCACATGCATTACCCCTATGCCTCAGCTAGTCTATACTGGGGATGAAGACGGGCGTGTGGTACGTGAAGATACCCCCTTTGACATAACATCTCTGTGATCTTGACGCTAATTTTGACTCTTGCAGTATGAATGGAACTTGATTCCTCGAGAACGGTAGACATGGGATTGATTCTTTTCATGGTGAGAGCCTTCGCCGTGCTGCATTTCATGGCGTTCATGCTAGGAATTCCGTTTGGGGATTCATCCCAGGGGTCGGGTCTGGCCTAGGATTAGAATAAAGGGAAAACAAATCTTGGGACCCTGGATTTGTTCGTGGAGCCTGCCCAACACATTGACGTGACCCATAATGATGGACAAGGTGCATCGTCTGACTTGGTGATTTGCTTGATTTGAGGTTATATGACACGGAGGCTCTATGCCTCTGGTAATCTGTAGAATGTCCCCAACGCCATCCTATGTACAATGGATACACATGCACTTGCGCTCCATCGCTCGCGCTCTTGCTGCAGCTCCAAGGCCGGGTCAGACCTGGGCATGTTCTGTTCTTGCTCATCTCCTCGGTCCCCAATTCCTCATCTCGAATCAGTCATCATAGCCGGTGAGCTTCTTCCTCGGCGTGGTCGGGACTATGTAAATCACATCATGGTCAGTACACTACAGCACACCTTCAACGGGGCAAAGGGACGCCCCGTCCTCCTCCTGTCGGGTCGGGCATACCAGGGTAGGTCAGCGGGACGGGCGGCGCATCCTCGTCTCCGATCATTTTCCTGAAGGGCGGGACGGTGGCCAGGACGACGGGACCGGCGGCTCCGACGATGACGGACCAGAAGTAGGCAGGGCGCTCGCGGGCTGCCCAGCGGCAGTATCGGATGGGCGCAGCCCAGAAGCGTGGCGTCACGGCGGACATTGTTCCTGTCTGTTACGAACGGAGAAGAAGATCAGTTAGACAGAGGCGTCCCGAGATGCAATTGGTGATGGGCTCATTGTGGCTGGCGCTCCGACTTTCACAGGACTGCATTGGCTGAGGAGGCTTACCTGTAGATCAAAACTCGCAAGAGCAGAGACAATTGAGCTGAAGCCCTCGAGGATTGAAGGTATCGCAAAGCTACGTAGCTATGGGATGTTCGCTCGGCTCAAGGTGGGAATCAATCAATCAGAGGGCATCCAATTGGCCCGGGCTTGAAAAGAGGTCGGATTAACCAAGCCGGAACAATCCACGCCTGGACTGCACTGAACGTGGACGCTGGAGGCTGCCCATGGTGGGACCTACAGCGCATCTCGGATTATCTACAGTGGTGCGTCTTAGCGCTTCGAGACCCCTGCAACATGGAAGCCGCGCCCCACTCTTAATGATACGCGGCTTGGCAATGGTCTACGTATCCCTAACACGCTGCTGAGAGCTGTCACTTTTATGTGCAAGGTGGTGGCCGAGTAAGAGCTTCCCTGGATTGCGTTTTCAAAGAGCGAAGCAAGGAATTGCCATCGCGACAGCACCCTCCGACCACATTTGGGCAGACTCATTGACTTGAGACTCCTGAAAGTGTGAATTCCTGCCAATATGAAGTCGCTCATTTCCTTTCTCCTGCTGCTCCTGGCAGCTGTCGCCCAGGCCGTGAGCTCCACTGGTGGCCGCTTGCTGGCTGTCCTCGATGATGTGGCAGACAAGGCCAGCTACTCCAAGTTTCTGGGAAGCCTGGAAGGTCGGTCTCGCCGGGCGCCTCTATCGATTTCTAGGCCATCGAAATACTAATATTTTTTCCAAATCACCAGGCCGAGGCTTTACCATCACTTACGAGACCCCCAAGAGCGAGTCGTTATCGCTGTTCCACCTGGGCGAGAGGGCATACGACCATGTCATTCTCTTCCCGATCAAGACCAAGGGTTGGTGGCATACACGCCCAATCTGATAAATACGAAGCTGGAAACTAACAGAGGGAATGCACTGCAGGCCTAGGACCCAACCTGAGCCCGAACCTGCTCGTCAACTTCGTCAACGCCAAGGGCAACATCCTCGTCGCCCTCTCCTCAGAGATCACGACCTCGACCTCCATCGTCGGCCTCCTGAACGAGCTCGACATCTCCCTTCCCGCCGACCGCACCGGCCTCGTGGTCGACCACTTCAACTACGACGCCGCCTCGGCCGCGGACAAGCACGACGTCGTCCTGGTCCCCGCGCAGGGCCCGCTCCGCCCGGGCCTCCGCGACCTCTTCACCGGCCCGGGCGGCGACAAGCTGCCGCTCGCCTTCCCGCGCGGCGTAGGCCAGGTCCTCGGCGCCGGCGCCCTCCTGTCCCCCGTCGTGCGCGCGCCGCACACGGCCTACAGCTACAACCCCAAGGAGCAGGCCGAGAGCGTGAGCGACGACCTCTTCGCCTCGGGCGCCCAGCTCAGCCTCGTCTCGGCCTTCCAGGCCCGCAACTCTGCGCGCGTCGCCGTCGTCGGCTCGGCCGAGATGCTGAGCGATAAGTGGCTCGGCGCCAAGGTCAAGAGGGCCGGCGAGAAGAAGGAGGTCGCCACGGCCAACGACGAGTTCGCCAAGCGCATCAGCGGCTGGGCCTTCCAGGAGATTGGCGTCCTGCGCGTCAACTGGATCGAGCACCACCTCAATGAGGCTGGGGCCGTCAACGCCTCCAACCCCAAGATCTACCGGATCAAGAACGATGTGGTATGTCTTTTTGTCTCTTGTCCTCCTTCTTAACCGCAAGACACAGCAGCAGACTGACTGATTGACCCTCTCTTACTTAGATCTACTCCATCTCCGTCTCCGAGTACGTCTGGGACAAGTGGACCCCCTACACCGTCCCCGCCGGCGACGAGCTTCAGCTCGAGTTCTCGATGCTCTCGCCCTTCCACCGGCTCAACCTGAGCCCCGTGCCGGCCGAGGCCACGGCCGACGCCAGCGTCTACCGCGTCGCCTTCAAGCTGCCCGACCAGCACGGCATCTTCAACTTCATGGTCAACTACAAGCGGCCCTTCCTGTCCAACGTCGAGGAGAAGGTCACCGTCTCGGTCCGCCACATGGCCCACAACGAGTGGCCGCGCTCCTTTGTCATCTCGGGCGCCTGGCCCTGGATCGCGGGCATCGGCGTCACCGTCACGGGCTGGCTGGCCTTCTGCGCGCTGTGGATGTTCTCGCAGCCCGTCGGCAAGGCGGCGGCGGTGAAGAAGACCCAGTAGAGTTGTGGCTACAGGAAGGGGCGTGGAGGAAATGTGTGGGAGTGAACTCCGATATGAAAAGATGAGATCTTCTTGCTATGAGAGGGACAATCCCTCCGTGGCGGATCTGCCAGCAATCGTGTATATTGCGTGTCATAGATACCTAACAAAAACGAGGAACGGTCATAGAAATGGACTAGATGGGACAAAAGTCTCAGGAATCTACGAGTTTTGCCTTTTGACTGGTTGATAGAAACATTACGAACAACTTTGATGAGCCAAAAACGTGTGGGATTCGGTAATTGATATATTTAAACCCCTAGTAATATTGGTCCGTTTCCTCGGTTAGGTTGGATCTGCTCACTTGAGCCTCCTAGTAGGATCGAGTCGAGATAGAACAACAACAAACATTCAGCGGCCCTCAGATTAGCTCTCTTGTGTTCTCACTGACAACTCGCTATCCACACGAGGTAGATGCTGCTGCCTGCAAATTTGGCTTTTTGGACTCGTTGTCATCACCGGGCTGTGTTTTGTTGTTCCACCATCGATCCAACCAGACGCGCAACTGAGACCACAAAGCCCACCACCGTGGGAAACTCCGGCACAGCTCGACCATACTCCAACTCTCCCGACGATAGGGCTCCGATTGAAAACTATGATTGAAAGCCGTCATTGGCCTCCAGCAACCTGAAAGAAGACGAGCCGCATCCACCCTCGAAGCCGGAGCCAGGTGGGAAGGAAGGGTTGCTTCAGAGAGGGTGTGGTGACCTCTGGTGAAATAAGCACGAAAAGGTTATCGTCATTGCCTCGAACGAGAGTGGAGGAGATGGGCAGCGAGCTGAGGGAAGAGGGTGATGGGACGGGGGACAACTCGGTACTGTGCTGTGACTGGCGGTGATGGGGAGAAAAGGTAGGTTCTGCTTGACGCGCACGGGCGTCAGAGGCAAGAGGTTTGCTCAGATCTCTGTTCTTTATATTGTTCTCATGTCGGCGCGTTCTGGAGAGGCCGCTTGCCGATCAAGAGTATCTGTATAAGTTGATCATCATCGCGCGGGATCTTGGGTGAGGAAGCGAGTGCATTGGGGAGGTCAATACACCTTTTCACTGATGTGGTTCCAGGTGCTGCCATAGGTAGTTGAGCAACCGAGGAGGTAATTCCGACACTGGCTGGTAATGTCGAGGAAGGAGGCAGTCACGCATTTCTTCCCCTCGAGAAAGAACGCAGGTCGGCAGCCCCTGACAGACGAGTTGGAGACAGCTCACTCACCAAACAAACAAACCTTTCGGAGACGATGGTATCGTAGCTGCGTAGTGCAGAGTGAATGGCAACAACCGTTCGTGGCAGTATGACTTGAGCAATATTCGTTCTCTCAAAGTCGAATTACATCTCTCGGTAGGAGGTCCTGGTAAGAAAGCTGTATCGATACTCGTTCAGAGGAGATGATGAATGAGGCTGCATCACCTCCAGGGGAAGAGGTACATTAATAGTGGGGCTGTATTCAACAACTCCCCTACCATTGGCCAGCGATTACTTCAATGGCGCGACCAGCACCAACTTACTCCACAAGGCTGAAAGTGTTCTTCTCCTACCCATCGCAACCTCGTTCCGTGTCAAAGTCCAACCAACGCCCAGCAGACTTGCTCTACTCCACGAGTGCTCAACCCATTCGCAAGCCGCGATACCCTCCGATCGCACACCGGCAAAATGGTACGCCAGACACAACTCCTCCCTCAACCCCAGCCCGGACCCCGTATCCCACCCGCCCGTTGCTAACCTGCCATGTTTCTCCCCTCCGCAGGCGCGAAACTCGGAAAAGGCCCAGTCGATGCTCTTCCGCTTCCGCGAGGCCCAGGCCGCGGATCTGGGCATCATCGACGCCGGCCGCTCCCGCCGGCCCCGCGGCATCACGGAGCAGGACTCGGTGCCCAACTGCGAGCGGTGGCGGGGCCAGGTCCTGAAGGAGATCTCGCGCAAGGTGTCCAAGATCCAGGACCCGGCCCTCAGCGACTACCAGGTCCGCGACCTCAACGACGAGATCAACAAGCTCATGCGCGAGAAGCACATGTGGGAGGTCCAGATCCGCAACCTCGGCGGGCCCAACTTCATGCGCGGCGGCGCGCGGATGTACGACGAGAGCGGGCGCGAGATCCCCGGCGGCGGCGGCGGGAAGGGATACAAGTACGTTATATATTGTTGTTACTTCCACCTCTCTCTGCTTGTTCCGCTTTACCCGCATTCGCTGGGATGCGCCCCTTTCTTCCTTCCTACAGACTGCTGACCTTTACCTTGCTGCTTACCCTACAGATACTTCGGCCGTGCCCGCGAACTACCAGGCGTCAAGGAGCTCTTCGAGGCGGCGGCAAAGTCGCGGTCGGAAGAGAAGCCGCTCGAGGCGCGCGACGACCTGCGCAAGCAGGTCAACGCCGCCTACTACGGCTACAGCCCCGACGAGGAGGACGACGCGCTGCTGGCCTACGAGCTCGCCAAGGAGAAGGAGGCGGCGGACAACCTCGGCTCGAGCGCCGCCGGCAGGGAACCGCCGCCCGGCTGGGAGCCGCTGCCCGGCGACGTGGGCGACGGCGGGGCGTGGGAGCTGCCGACGGTGGAGGAGGTGCAGCAGGAGCTGATCGAGAGGAGGAAACGGAGGTTGCTGGACCAGTTCTAAGCGTGTAGAGGGGAGTCGTGCGAGCATGGGTAGGCGTTTTACGGCGCAGTTTCGTTCTGTTTTCGCGGGATCTGGTTAGGTTTCACTTCCGCATATCGTGCACCCCCCCAACCCTTCGACACATGATGCTCAGGTTGGAAAAGAAATCACTAGAAAAGGGGGCAGATGGGCCATGGCAGGTCGCTATATCATCAAACAGGCCAGGCGGAAAGTCATGAAAAATAAACTCTTATATGTGTCATATATAGGTATGTATAAAATCGTTATGTGCTGATCATCTCTGGACCTCATTTTTGCATATCCCCACATGCATCCTAGCACTTCCAGTTGTCCTTGATCCACCCCGCCATCGCCTCCGTGAACGAGCCTTCCATATACCTCGCCACGTCCTTCTCGCTGTAGTCACCGCCGCTAAACTTGAGCGCCAGGACGACCCAGGGAGTGATGAAGTCGCCAAAGACGACGTCCACCTTCTCCGGCTCCTCGCCGCCCTCGGGGAAATCAATCTCGGCCTGGATGCAGTTGGGCACGTTGTAGAAGCTGATGGCCTCGTGCTCCGCGTCGTCGCCGTCGTCGCCGATATCGTCCTCGGTGGTGTAGCCGCTGACCAGCTTCGGCCTCTTGGCATCGTCGTCGTCGCCGAGCGGCTTTTGTTCGGTGGACTCCAGGAGCATGCCCTTGCCCTCACCATGGCCGGAGGCCACTCGTGGCCCTTTCCTATACCACTGCTCTGGGCTCGTCAGGAACCGCGAGTCGAGCCCGCTGCCCTCGAAGATGGGACCTCCCGCGTTGAGGATGGTGATGACCTTCTTGGCGATGAAGTAAGGCACGTCAGGCACGTAGTTCAGACCGCTGGTGAATGGCGAGATGATGTACGTCGTGTCCACGGTGAAGGGCCCCTCGAAGATGTCGAAGCGGATGGTGCCAGTGTTGAGGATGGAAAGGCGCGGCACGTGTTTGCGCGTCTTGTTGACCGTGACGTCCGGCAATACCTGCGTCTCCAGCCAGGTGTAGATGCTCTCGTTGCTCGGGAACGGCGCCCTGGACATCCAGTAGTCCTGCGGCGCACAGCCGTATGTCTTGTCCAGGTCCAGGGCTTTGCGAGCCTTGGCAATCATGTCGGTCACCTTGCGGCCGTGGTCGGTCGGGAAGGTCGTCTCGTTGAGACCGGTGTGGTGGTACAGGCCGAGGAGGTTGTTGTCAATGTATCTCCTCTGGAATTTGACCGACGCCTGAGTCGAGACGTCACCTCCCTTCTTGCTCTTCTTGTCGATGCCGTCGACCGACATCCACCCTATCGTCTCAAAGTAGCGCCCGCTGGCCATGGCAAACGCCTTTGCGTCATATTTGGTCGCATCGCGGACGTGGGCATGGCCGCCGAAGAAGGCGATGGGCGTGAACCAGTTCTGGGTCCTGATCGCATCGAAGATGGCTTTGAACTCGTCCATCTGAACGCCCACGTGGCCGATCACGACGAATATGTCTGGCTTCTCCCGTATCGCCTGCTGGAACCAGTCCTCCTTGACTACGCCCTCGACTGGCTTCACCACGGTGTTGTTCGCGTTACCCGTGAAGTCGAACAGGAAGCCAAAGGCCACGATAGTAATATTCTGGTTCTTGGTCTTGAACTTGGTGTACCTCTGTGCCATGGGCACCTGCTTGCCCGTGTTCGGCTCGATATAGTCCAAGTTTGACGCGATGTACTTGCCACCGAAGTTGGGCACCGTCTGGTCGCGCTCGGCATCGGCGGTATGTCTGTGGTAGAGCTCGTGGTTGCCCGTGCAGATGATGTCGATATCCTGCTCCTTGAAGATGTCGTAGGTATATTTGCCCTTTGGGCTCGATGAATCGTACAGCCCATTCCCCTCTACCCGATCGCCCGTGTCGACCAGAAGCAGATCCCGGCCCTCGTCATCCGCGCGCTTCCGCATGTGCGCGGCGAAGGAGACATAGTCACCCCAGTCGGCAGAGTACTGGGATCTGAACGACGCCGTTGTCAGCAAAGAACCAAGACTTGGCAATGCCGTGTCGAGGAGGCGCACTCACTCTTGCAGATGCCCGCCGTGCCAGCCGTGCGTATCTGTCGTGTGGAGGAAGTTGAGCTGGCCCCATTGCAGGTCCCGCATTGGTGCCGGCACGGGCTCTGCGGCGTTGGGCTGCATCGCCCTCGACAGCGACGCGGCAGCGCCGAGCAAGGCGATTCCCGTTCTCATATCGACCAACAATCACTAGGCAGGAGTATGTGGTGAGAAATATCCTTCTTCAGATTCAAAATAATGATGAAGTGTAGAAGAAATACTAACTTCCCCTCCCCTTTGATAAGAAGATCGTCTCGGTTGTTGTTGATCTCGAGGAGTCACCTGCGAGTTCATCTGATGGGGTGGCATGGGGAAGCTCAAACAAGCGCTAAAAGCTCCCGGGTGACGCAATTTACAGGGCGGATAGCGGCCGCACCAATGGATAAGCTTGCCGCTAGCAGGGGTTGTGGAAGCCTAGCCATCAAGGTTCCAGGGGTAGGAACCGCCCAGACAATTTGCTGGCACCACAGGGCACGCGTGCACTGTACAACTCATGGTCTTCAACGGCTAGAAGTACTTCTTATCAAAGAATGAAGTGTTGGTCGATTCTGTGTGTTTCAAGGTAGCATCGCGTACCCAAGTTAAGTGTCTAACATATAAACTACTCTACTCGATAGGTTGGGCCCGAGGCATCCCAGTTGAAGAGTACTTTCACACCCGACAGAGCATGCCGTCGTGCTCCTTCCAGCGCTCATTGCCCACGCATGGCGTACACCAGAGCACGTCCTGGGGATCAACATCTCGCTTGATTTCGACCAGGCGCCCGTAGTGGTCACCCCAGAACTGGTGCTGCCAGTCGGGCTCCTCGGGGTTGGCCTGCAATACATCTGGATTAGCAGTACATTCAAGCTTAAAGGGAGGCCAGGGACCCTGCAACAGACCTCGTTCATATAAGCCCCCATGTCTGGAGCCAGCTCCCGCATGGGCTCCAGCATGTAGTTTATCTTCTGAAGCGCCTCAGCCTTGGCCGAGGCGTTGAGCGGCTCAAATTCGACACCGAAGGCTAGGGCGTTTTGTGTCAGTGACAGCTGCGCAACACAGTGGACAGTGACACATACTCGAGTGGACGTATGCCTTCCTCCAGGCGGGATTGACCGCGTCTCCGCCACCTCGCGGCTTCGCATCCATGACACCTTTCCCGCTGACCAGGAACGCCGTGGCGGTTCCGCCGCTCGAGAGCCGGTCTAGGGCAGCTGCAAGAGCGGTGACATTGCTGGTGAGAGCCTTCTTGTCCAGCAGCCGGCTCCCGACGTAAGAATCGGTGCCCGTCGTCGACTTGTCGTAGTTGACCGCGTACCAGCCGGAGAAAGAGGTGAAGTTTGCCAAGTTTGGGACGATCGAGAAGCCCGGCCATGTCTCGTTGATGTGCTTGAAGATCGGATTCCACAGCGTGAGAAACTCCGTGGTGTCCTGCGTATCTTGGATACACATGCTGGCGTAGAATCCGGCTACCGAACCACTGCTCGGGTCGTACGGATTGGGGAAGTCTCGCAAGATATATGAGTATCCTGACATCCCCGCGTCTCCGAGGTCTGGAAACTGGCTGACGACATATGCCGCGAGATCAGGGACGCTCTTGGCAGCAAAGGAGTTGGCATCTGTTGCGACGATGATGTCGCCGCAAGCCAGCCGAGGTGACGGAAAGGTCTTCACCGTCACAGAGGTCATGATCGCAAAGGTAGAACCGCCGCCCTTTCATTTCGAGATATCAGTGCTCCGGTCAAGGTCAAGGGTGCAGAGGGTGTCCGACTACTCACCCCTCGCATGGCCCAGAAGAGGTCTTGATGGCTGCACTCATTAATGGTTAGGATCTCGCCTTTTGGCGTCACAACCTCCATCTCGAGGACCTGATCGGTGGCAAGGCCATAGCGGCTGCTGAGCAGGGAGTGGCCGGCTCCGGTGAGATATCCGCCAAGGCTGACCGTCTTTCCTCCTCCGCCGATGACTGTTCGATTGATCGAACCCAGAGCGCCGTACAGTTCGGCCATCGCCGACCCAGCCCCTGCCGTGACCGCCCCGCCATCGATGGTCACTTTGCAGGACTTGGGCTGGAAACCTTCGTGCGTCTGCAAGCCCGTCATGTGATGAGTCCATATCGACAGTGAATTGGGAGCGATGGACCGGCCGATGAAGTCATGGCCACTGGACTTGACGATGAGACGGATATGGTGCTCCCTTGCTAGACGCAGATATTAGACACAGACTGCTCACTCACTTACTTGGTCTCAATGTGCTTACCAAAGTCGACCCCAAGCTTGACATGCTCGGCAGTGGTCGCATTTATGACGAAGACAGGATATCCCTCACCGCTGCACGGATAATGCGGGTCAGGAAGACAGGAGTCATTGCTGTATTGGTTCCAGTCGACGGAGACGGGGTCTGCGTCGTGGAATTCGTAGGAGGTCCAGCCGGCTTGGACGCCTCGGCAGGTTGCGTTGTCGAAGGTGGGCTGTCCGGAATGGCAGACAGCTCCTGGAGGAGACGGTCGCAGCAGTCGTCCCCCAGTTGACTCATTGAGGCTGGCCCAAGTCTCGGTCGAGGGCCAACCTGCGCTGCCCGGCACTGACTTGCAAAGAGGATCGCAGCTGCTCCCGGGGCGAACATCTGCCAGGGACACTCCGGCTGCCAGGAGGGCACAGAGGAAGGCGGAGGGAGACTTATAGACCTGAGATAGGGTGAGCATGGTGTGCTGATATACTTGACTCAAGGAGAAAACCATTGACAAAAGGGCAGGATTGTGCAACTCTGGACTCTTTTGTCTTGGCGGAGGGTGAGGGGACTAACACGAGGCCTTGTCGGGTTGTTTCCCGGCGGCTATTTAAGCACCGATATTAGAGACGACGATGTCCAATGCGAGGAATGCGAGATCGACGTCGAGGGCTGAGTCTTCTCTGAACAAAACCAGATTTCCACAGATCAACGTAATGGCGTTACGACTAGAACGCACAGTATTATACGTTACGTTGTCGGCCTTGGGCTCTGCCTGGGTTGCTCGATTGGGCGATGGGCGAGAAGTGAAGTGTGGTGCTATTGGCCCGAGGCTGCTGTCAATGACCGTATTTCGTAAAGGCAGCCCGCCTCATCGAGTGGAGTACCTCTAGACTCGGGTGGAGAAAGCTTGTTTCTGCTACCTGTAATCCGGTGCAACATCCAACCGTGCGTGCAGACTTGCTGCAGCACAGCGAGAGCTGGTTCACTGTAGATCGGCTCGGGTTATATCTACGGTTAACCGGCTCCCGCGAACCTGCTTAGAGTCCAGATCAAAGAGGAACTGTTCTCATTAGACCTGTGGATCTCTGCCGACGTTCTAAGATGTGGGATAATCCAATACAACCGGCAATGCGTGTAAGAAATCATCCGCTCAATACTTACCCTTAAGTCCAAGAGCAGATCCTCCACACTTTGGGAACAATCCCAGAAAGAGCCAGCAACTGTGCTTGTTGTTGGCTTAGCTCCCGAGTTCTATCCGGCATGAAGGCCGTATCTGCCGGGCTCCACCCGGAAACGTTCTAACATCCACTCTTACACTACACTAAGCACTTGAGACTTCATGTTCAACTCATGCAGCTCATGAGCGCTTCTTCCTGGAGCAAAAATGCATATACTTAAAACGAGACTGAAATAGGTAGAGGAGTGGGTAAAACCAACAGGAAAGCCGTTAAGCCCATCCGCTTCTTTCCACGACCTATCTAGCCACAGTCATGAGCGTACTAGCTGTATACTTTCATAGATACAGTTACTTATCAACAATCAACTATATAGAATCAAGCCAGAGACAGAGCTCTCAATGCTTCAATGTCCAATTAAGAAAGAAAAATACAGCGCCGGTGCCCCGTTCAGGTTAGTGATGGTCAAGTTGACAGGCCGCTACAGAAGTAGTTAAGTAGTTGAACATCCATCAGTTCCATCGGTTTTATGGAGTGAGATAGACTCGCAGGTCCGAGAGCAAGGATACGCATTGTTACCATTGAGCTGCCTCCTAATGAGATCCCGAGAACCACTCTCACCTTCTTGCCAGGCCACCTTGGATGCAAAAGAGTGAACGAGGCGGTGCAAACTCATCACTGTAGTGTCGGCTCCGAACCTTGCTTACAAACTGAATGGAGGTGCCGAGGTTTAAAACTCAAATTCCGAGCAATTGGTTGATCCACAGCCCACACGGCGCCTTGGAGGACCCCGACACCGACTACAGCATGCCTGGGGCCCGCTGAAAACAGCGTATCTGGGCCCCCCAAGCGGCATGATGTAATGAATTGGTCCGCCTGGCTGGAGCTCGATGCGCCAACACCAGCTCTGGTTGCTGTGGATCGACCACTGGGAAAAAAGAGCACGATTCCAAATCTTGACCATTGCGCCGCCCCGCGACCCCCGAGACCGTGTGCCAATTGTGGATGCATCATCGCATTACCAGGTACTTGTACATTACTTATCGCATCATGAGTCGTCGAGTCGTCAACCCTCTTGACGGCTCTTTTTCTTATAAAACCCCATTTCCTCGCCTCCTCTTTGCACTCAAACGCGAGTCGTGATGTCCATCCCCAAATCGCAAATATCTGCGCTGAAATTCACGAGCACAACCGCATCATCTGTAGGTGACATCAGTGCTGTAAGAGGATTGGCTGCACCTGGTGCATGAATGACTGCTGACGATTCTACAAGGTCTCTCGACGTTTACTGGGTGAAACCGTTGCCAAACCTCGCGGGTTTTCATTTACGACAAGGTTCGCATCGCGGAGAAGAGGCTTTCATACAAGGTCTTCGCGTCTGCGTGCACAGCACCTTATCCACGAGAGCGCACCTCATACCCCCCTTGGATCTTCTTTCGCAGGCACCGGCCTAGTCCTTGGCATCGTCACCATCGGCGCATTCTCCTTCTACCACCGACAGCATCTCTACTCCAGCATGTCGTCCAAGCTCATCCCGCAGAACCCATCCGATGTGATGGTCATTCGGGAGATCTCGCCGAATGTAACGACCCTATCCGTCCCTTTCTCTCGCTTCGGCACGATCAAGATTGGCGGCCGAGCCACCATCGGTGAGCAATGATTTCCCCAAATTTAGTGTAGACCCATGTTCTGATGCAGGTTACCCCCCTACAGTGCGGCTCTCATCAGGCGAGCTGGCCGTCTTCTCGCCGGTCGCTTTGACCCCCGAGGTGCGGGAGAAGCTACCGCAACTGGGCTCAACTGTGCGCTACATCATCGCGCCGGACATGGAGCACCATATCTTCATCAGCGAGTGGGTCAAGGCCTTCCCAGAGGCGCGCATCATCGGCCCCACCGGTCTGCCGGAGAAGCGCGCCAAGCAGGACGACGAGAAGGTGGGCAAGGAGGAGTTCTTCAAGGTTTTCGAGGCGTCCAAGAAGCGGGAGACTACGATCGCCCCAGACTTTGATGCCGACTTTGAGTACGAGTTCGTCGACGCCCATCCCAACAAGGAGCTCGTCTTCTTCTACAAGCCCGAGAAGATCCTCATCCAGGCCGATCTCATGTTCAATCTGCCGGCCACCGAGCAATACTCCAAGGTGCCCGAGGCTGAGCGACAGAAGTCCGGCTTTGCGGACAGGCTGTTCCAGAGCCTCCAGAACACCGAAGGGGAGGCCAAGGGCACCAAGAGGATGCTGTGGTATCTCATGAGCCGCTCCGACAGGCCGGGCTTCAACGACAGCGTGCAGAGGATCAACAAGTGGGACTTTGAGACCATCATCCCGTGCCACGGAGAGACCATGATTGGAAACGGTAAACAGCTCTTTGAGAAAATCTTTGAGTGGCATCTGCAGGGCCACAAGTGAGCCCACCATCTCGGCTACCATGTTGAAGGCTAGTGTTTGCGTTTGGTTGGTTGTACAACATCAATGCACGGCAAGGAGTTCGCGTTGCTTTCTACGATACCAAAGATAGAATTTCCATACCTAATCCAATTATCATAATGTCGCAAAATAGACATGCCATGGGTCGATGTGAACGAGTATCGTGGGCGCAAGAGGCAAGCGATTATGTAAGGCTGCGAAACGTTGCGATTGTTGCAAGCTCCGGCTCCATCGTGATATCTTATCGCAGCTTTTATCGTGCATCATTTTCATTGATGCAACCTAACCTTCCCAACCCAATTGCGTCAACTTGCCCCGAGAACGCGGCTTGGAACACTACATGTCGCTCAAGGCCTGTAGGCTTCAGAGCCTGCGCCCGTCACGTAGGCTCCTCTCCTTTACCTGGAGCTCGGTAACTCCGCAGCGCCACGCACCCGTTCGACGACTTGCGTCGTCGTCGCCAACCTCGAACCACTTCATCACAGAAAGCCCGACGACGAAAACGACGACGACGACACAACCCGACGCCGATGCTGACGGCGCTCAAGCTGCCCAAGATGGCTTCCCGCCCTTCACCCTCGCGGTCAAGGACAACATCGCCACGCTGAACGAGCCGACGACGTGCGCCTCGGCCGGCCTGCGCAACTACACCTCCCCCTTCGAGGCCACCGTGGTCGCGCAGCTGCGCCGCCGCGGCGCCGTGCTCGTCGGCAAGACCAACCTCGACGAGTTCGGCATGGGCTCGCACAGCGCCAACTCGGCCGTCCCTAGCCCCGGCCGGCCCGTGCCCGGCTTCCCGGACCCGGCGCGCTCGCCGGGCGGGAGCTCGGGCGGTAGCGCGGTCGCCGTGGCGAGGGGCGACGCCGACGTCGCGCTGGGGACCGACACGGGCGGCAGCGTGCGGCTGCCCGCGGCCTACACGGGCACCGTGGGCTTCAAGCCCAGCTACGGCATGGTGTCGCGCTTCGGCGTCGTGCCGTACGCCAACAGCCTCGACACGGTCGGCCTGCTGGCCAGGGATGTCGGTCAGATCTCGCGGCTGCTGGTCCGGGGCGGCATGTGGCGCGAGAACGACCCCAACGACCCTACCAGCCTGTCCGACAGCACGAGGAAGCGGTGCGCCGCTGTCAGAGAAGGATACAGCGCTGCGGGTGCTACCTCGGAGCCATCATCAGGGGCGGCGCTGACCAGCTTCAAGCGCCTGACCTTCGGCGTCCCGCTAGAGTACAACATCGAGGAGCTCAGCCCCCTCGTCAAAGCGGCATGGCAGACCACCCTAGACCAGCTGCGACGCCTCGGCGCGCGCGTCGTCCCCGTCGCCCTGCCGACGACCAGGCACGCCCTCTCGGCGTACTACGTCATCGCCCCGGCCGAGGCGTCCTCCAACCTCGCCAAGTACGACGGCGTGCGCTACGGCTCGCGCGACCCCTCGGGCGCCGCCGACGGCGCCGGGGACGTGCTCTACTCGGCCGCGCGCGGCGCCGGGTTCGGCGACGAGGTCAGGCGGCGCATCCTGCTCGGCTCGTACACGCTGAGCTCCGAGGCCATCGACAACTACTTCATCCAGGCGCAGAGGGTGCGGCGCCTCGTGCGGCGCGACTTTGACCGCGCCTTCTGCCTGGGCAACCCGCTGCTGGACGGCGGCGGCGGCGAGGAGGGGGGGCAGCAGCAGCAGTTCGACCTGACGGACCTGCCCGAGGGCGTGGCGCTGGACGACAAGCGCGGCCCGCCGCAGGTCGACTTCCTCGTGTGCCCGACCGCGCCGACGCCGCCGCCGACGGCGGACGAGGTCCGGAGGGCGACGCCGCTGGACGCCTACATGAACGACGTGTTTACGGTGCCGGCTAGCCTGGCCGGCCTGCCGGCGATTAGCGTCCCGATGCCCGGCAGGGAGTCAGAGTTGCCTATCGGCATGCAGCTCATCGGGCAGTTCTGGGATGATGCGCGGCTGCTGGACACGGCGCAGACACTTGTGCAGGCGATGAAGGGATAAGAGAGCCGAGAGGAGAGCACCCCTTGAGAATGCAGTGACTCTTTTATTGTGTTCAGGCGTAGCGCAAGACCTGCTTGTGTCTCGCCACACCAGCCGCTCCGACCACTGAACGGCTCAGCGGCCGCTGTAGATCCATAGTGGCGAGGAACTGGCGACTATGTACTATATATAGTGGGATCTGTATCCCTCGATCTAGATCTGTACTATCTGTAACATAGAATGTAGACCGGTCTCTAAATGCGACCGGATCCCACCATTTGACCTTTTGTAGGATAGCTCGCAACGACCCCCAAGTTCGGCGTGTATGCTTCTCTCACAGTTTGTCGCGAGATGGCCCCATGCTGGTCAGATCTGGTTGCTCAGGGGGTTCGATCTCCAGCGGCCAGAAGGATGAAAAGAAAGGGCAAAGAAGTTCGTCATGGGCGGCAAAAAGCTCGCAGACTCACCCGGAGGGGAGTCTGCTACGAAAATCCCGGGTTGGGATTTTGCTGCCGCACAGGATCGCACTGTCGTCGAGTAGTGGTCTGTGTTGTCGATAAATTTGCTGTCATCGGGAATCGAACTCGGGTCCTCCTCGGCCTGCCTTTGCAACTTTAATTCTCCCAATGAACCAATCTGACCATGTTGCCAAATTTTCCAATCGTCTTTTCCTCCCCGACAGCGGACTGCGTTAACCTGACCTATAAGGGCTCCTGGGCTCCTGAGCTCCTGGGAAATCCCTCCCTCGGCGCAGGGGCCCCCCTTCAGGATCCTTTTTATTTAATCTTTGTCTCGGGGATTCCGCGCCTCTCAAGGACTAAGCTCTCCATCCGACCTATCATCTCTCCTGCTATCCACGTCCATCTCATCCCTCTCACGACTCCTCCGCGGCGACGAATCCCTCGAGCTGGAATACCTCCCGTTCTCTCGCCTCTCTTCCCTATCCTCCCGTTCCCGCTCCCTTTCGTCCTCCTCCATCCCCTCATTCTCCTCTTCCTCCTCCTCCTCCTCCAACAGCTCCTCGATATCCCCCAGCGGACTGACCCGCGGCTCCAGCACATCCAGATCCTCCAGCACCTCCCTCGCCGGCATCTTCCACAGGCTCGTCGCGCACACGCGGTCTTTCACCAGCAGGTCGTCCACGAACTCGTCCACGTACGTCAGCGTCGTGCCCGCCCGGCCCTTCCTGCGCAGCTTCCTCCTGTCCTCGAGCAGCGGCTCCAGCGTCCGGTAGACCTCGGCGGCGGGCCTCGTCAGCCGGACGTAGAAGGCCGCCAGGGCGCGCAGGTACTTGAAGCGCTCGCCGCCGCGGCGCAGGTAGGCGGCGAGGACGTCGTCGGCGGGCGCGAGGATGAGCATCTTGAGCGCGAGGCACAGGAAGGGCGTCGGCCGCTGGGACTCGCCGGCCACGCCGCCGACGTGGCGCACGTGGTCGACGACGCGGTCGACGAGGTCGGCCTCGTTGACGGCGAAGCACTGCTCCTTCCAGAAGTACGAGTCGACGATGCGCTCCCGCACGGCCTTCTCCATGATGGTGGCCGGGTTGAGGCCGTTGGGGGCCAGGGCCGCCGAGGTGCCCCGCTCGTCGAGGAAGCGCCGCTCGTCGGCCGCGTGGTGCATGCTTCTGCGGCTCATGGTGCCGGTCGGGTGCTGTGTGTGTCTCTTCTTCTAGGGTTGAAGGATGTATCGCGGTGCGGGTGGGTGGGGAGGATGCTTCTTCGAGTCACGGGTCTAGGGCATCCGTTCGTCCTGAAATGGGCTGCGCCGAGATTCAGTTGAGAGGTATACTTTTGGCGGCTAGAGACAACTTCTATCAATTACGTTGTCTGGGTAGTTTGGGAGCTATGCTCGTTGTCGCATGTCAAAGGTTGTTGTGGTGGTCGCTTGCGATTGAGGTTCTATCAAAAAAGCGGGTGGGCATTTTTTGGGTGTCGCACAGCCGGCTGGGGAGCTTATCGATTAGGACCGACCAGGGGGTGAACTGCATTATCGATAGTTGCTGGGTCAGCCAAGTAAACACCCCTCTTACATGGGAGATTCCAAGGCACAGAGCTGAGTATATGGTAATGACCTCGTATCGCAAGCATGGCAACGTCATACCACTAAAAGGCATCTGTATTTCTTGAAACACAAGACAGAACAACCTCCAAATACCCATTTGCAAGAGCACTTACATTTCACCGGCTTGCTATATTATATCAAAGAATTTACATGACGGGCCGCCCCGTCCTAGACAGATAGAAAGAATGCTGCTCACATCCTCACAAGTGTCGGTAGCCGTGTCCTGTGGAGTCGGTACGTTTCTTTCCCATTCCAGCCAAGAGCGCTCTCCCGCATTTGACTTGAGATCTCAAGATCATTTACCTACCTGCCTTGGGGCTGATAACTCGTTACTAACCTCACCTGGTTGCCTGCCCCCCCCCCTCGACCGATAGTCGTCTGCTGCACCGTCGCCCTCTTCCTCTCGGGCTACTTCATCCAGCAGCGCACCCTGCGCACCCTCCGCGCCGCCATCCGCGAGCCGCCCAAGCCCTCGCCCAAGATCTTCCTGCCGGACCGCTTCAAGATCCAGACGACCGAGCTGCCCGACGGGACCATCATCGTCCTCGACGGCAACAGCAACAACGACGGCGAGGACCTGTTCGCCGGCGCCCAGGCGGCGGCGGCGCAGCAAGAGCCGCAGCAGCAGCAGCAAAAGGAGCAAGTCCTCGTCGAGGTGAAGCAGAGCGTGCCGGAACTGCGCAAGAAGGACGAGGGGGCGGAGGAGGAGGTGCTGCGCGGGGAGGCCACGGCGGCGCAGCAGGAAGCGCAGGAGAAGCTGCGCAAGATAGAGGCCGAGGAGCGGGAGGCGCGAGAGGCAGACGCCGGGAAGGCGCGGCAGAAGACGACGACGACAACGACGGCCAAGGCGGCACAAAAGAAGAAGAAGAAGAAGAAGCAGAAACAGGCGTCCAAGGGTGACGGCAAAGACGGCAGCGAGGAGGAGAAACCGATCAGCAGCGCGGAAAGACGGCGGCGCATCCGCGAGGAGATCCGGAAGCTGGCAGAGGGCGACAAGCCGATATACTACCAGCGCCGGCTGTATTGAAGGTTGCAACGCGTCGGTGAATGGTTGGCGGATGACAAGAGTTACGTACGATATGTTGGATTTCTTGAGCACGGCATTTTGAATTTTGGAAGGCATGTCATATCGGTTACGGGAATTTGTTTTAACCACGTAGGAGGAGTTTTCTATGCTTTTCACCACCCCGATCTACGTGGACGCGGTATATATCGGATTAGAATCGGTTTGCATTGGGTGATTCATGTCATAACTACCTTATATATATACACGCAGGCTATGTAGGGAAAATACCACAGATGTGTGTGCAACCAGCAAGCATTAAACTCCTTTTCCAACCTGAAGAGCTTTTCGCTCATTGTTCCCATCAAGTCTTCCCATACATTCTTAGTTGGTCATAATTCGGGAGCGTTTTCCCTCTTCCCTTTTCCCTCCCGTTCATCAAATGATTAATTTGCGCCTTGTTTTGTGTGCCGTACTCCCCCCAATCCGTCTTGTTGTTACAGTTCCTGCCCACTTCTTTGCTTTCGCCTAGTTAACCCTCCCCCGTTGTTACATGGAAGGAGGAGGGGGAGGGGGTCGGAACGAGTGCTGTCCCGTCGTCCAAATGCTCGCCGTTTCTCCCGACCTTGAGCCGAAAGGGGGGGCGATGGGGGGGGGGAAAGGCTCAGTGGCCGAGCCTCGACTCCATCCGGACCGACCTGCCCATGAGGTCAGGCCTGGCCCTCGAGAACCTCTCCATGCGCGGCTCCTCGCCCCGGGTCGAGGTCACCCACTGCTCGTGCTCGGGAAGCAGGCCGTCGCTGAGGGACGCGCCGCTCTTGAGTGCCTGTATGCGTGCCCAACGTAAGCATGTGTCCCCCCTCCTTTCCCAAAGGCATATAAAGAGAAACAAATCATATTTCATTTTTTCTCGTCTCCCCGTGTATAACCTTTCGGCTCTGTCTCGAGCCCCCCGTTCTCGTGATACACCGGGAGGGCGGCTCGGCTCGGGAGCAAGTGGAACAAGGCCACCCCCCTCCCCTCCCGAAGCGGACAGCCGGTGTATGCACAAGGCCTTGTTGGGGGGTTCGTGTTGCGTTGTCTAGAGCGGCGGTTGTGCGGTTGTGTGGTATGGTGGGCAGAAGGGAGTAAAAGTGGCAGGGTTTCGCTTACCAGGCAGAGCTTACACCGGTCGCCGAATCGGTTGACGGTGTTGTGGCAATTGATTGAGCCCTGTTTTGTTTGGACGCAACCAGGTTAGCACCGTCGTTGAGCAAGATAGTGTGTGTGCAGTGTGTATGCATGTTGTAGGTAGGTATGCAAGGCATGGGTGCAGGATACATGGCGTGGTGGGTGGTGGTGGGTGCAAGTTGTCGTAGAGTTCCAATGCCTGATCGGCGTGCAGGTCTCGGCATTTGGCGATTGGTGAGTGGGCCGCTTCCTCGCCCTCCATCAGCCCTACTGAGGGCTGTCTTGGGCGGACAAATGATAGAGAGGAGCCAGACAAAGGTGTGGCTGATAAGGGAGGGCGAGCAGGGAACTTGTGATGAGCAGATTGACAGGAGAGAGCTTGATTTTGGGGAAGAGAGATCGACAGAGATAGCTTGAAAGCTCGCTGCTAGCGTTTGGGGAGAGGATGATCGTTCGAACGAGCCCGAGGAAATCGAGATAGACATGACGACGGTGGAAGAGCACCTACATAGTAGTTCGCACAGTAGCAAGGCATGGTGGCTGGTCTGCTGGGATCTGATGATGTTGCGCCGCGAATTCGAAAGCAGGATAGTAATGGACAGGGCAGCTTGGATGGAGGACGAAATCAAAGCAAGCTGGGTAGGCAGTTGCAGCAACGGTCTTTGGTTGAAAAGGACGAGGTCGTCAAGTCTTCTTTGGTGAAGAAAGTGATTCAAGATGAAGGGGGAAGAGGTGTGAGCGGCGGGAAGGGCAGCTCAGATATACACGAGGCGAGAGAGCTTGCTCCAGCTAGCCCATCCAAGCAAGAGAACAAGAGATGCCCAAGAGAGCGTGAGACAAGGATCGATATCGATCGAAACGGATGACGGGTCCCAACGGCACAATCCTGGTTCGAATAAGACAAAGTACGACCCCTTCGAGCCACCAGGGGACCAGTCAGACCTTGGGCATCCCACCCCCCCGAAGAGTCTAGATCCACCGGCCGTGTGTGGTTGACGCCGCTATCTTGGCCTTTTTCTTTCCGTCTTCTCGCAGCCAAAGGCAGCGTGTGTGTCTCTCCCTTGACGGAGCTAAAACGTCGCCCGTCGTGCGTAACCCGCAGAGAAGGCCGAGATGGAGAACGATAAGACGTAATCAACTACTAGACGTAATCAACTACTTAGTTACAGTGGACTACAGGATGACTATTCCTACCTAATACCAGGCAAGGTCAAGATAAGTAGACTTATTGTTCATGCACTACCAACCCCAACCAAAAAAAAGAGACGTTTTAGTAGTCAGGACGGACTCAAAGTCTAAAATATCATGCTATGCTATATATGCTATATATACATGCAATCACACACGGAGCAGTGCGGGACCTCTTTGTCATTGAAACTGCCTCGACCGAGCGGACAGATGTCGTTCGCTGCCCCAAACCGGGCCAAGAAGAACCCTTGCTTCCCCAGAGGCCCAGAGGGTCATAGCCGCTCGACCTATCGGCTTGTCTCGCCGATTGCTCGACGGCTTTGTCCTGTACTGTACCATTGACACTACCTACCTACTCCGTATCTCTTCTCGTCCTTCCCACGGTCCGTCCTGGCGCGCGCGTTGCTGACAACACCATCTGCAAGTGTGCGGAGCACGCAAAGAAAGCAGCAAAGATGAGGGCGCAAAAAGCAAGCACGCGTGCATCCTATGGAATCCCCAACATTGCTTGGTTTGTCCCTGGCGTTACACATGGC
Organism: Thyridium curvatum; assembly: GCF_004353045.1. Lineage (NCBI taxonomy): Eukaryota > Fungi > Ascomycota > Sordariomycetes > Thyridiales > Thyridiaceae > Thyridium > Thyridium curvatum. The sequence goes on along the minus strand of NW_022156810.1, from coordinate 68,282 downwards.
CGACACCAAGGTTTAGCATGCCAATGGCCTGGACTGGCCCGGTTGGTTGCTTCAAGATAGAGCGGGAGGACACGCAAGCGACGAGTACAAAAGAGTTGATACGTGGGGGGGGCGGGCGGCTCGAGAGGGGGTGATACCGGGTTCCGTATCGGGAGGATGAATGGAACAGGCATGCGGTTCCGAGGGTAGGTCTTGTATCTCGGTCGGTCTCTCATCCCCCCCTTCTTCTTCGCCGGTCCCTCTTTGCTATACCCAAGAAAGCAAGTCATCCTTATCTGGTCGCACGTAACGATTCCCTGCCTTGGGTTGTATGACCTTCCCTCCGGGCGAACCGTGGAAATGATTCGAGAAGGACTTGGCATGCTCCGTGTTGTGCATAACACTGACTGGGCTGATGCAATCCTCTTCTCCACTTGTTGCGTGCTTCACTTCTCCTCTTACGTGAGTTGTTGGTCCCGTTTCCTGCTCAAAACGGTTCCCTCCGTGTCTTCTCTCCTTTTTTCTTTTTGGCTTTCTTGGCTGGGTTGTTTCAACATACCTGGACCATGTCTGGTTCTGAAATGTGTCGGATCGTCACTAGATCTCCAAGATTCGAGTAAATTTTCTGCTCGTCCCATGACACGAAACCAAGGGGGGGCTTGTGGGTGGACTATCCTGTCAGAGGATGGTTCTGGTAGCCGGGTCGTGATCCGACTTGACCGGGAATCCGGGGTAATCAGGAACGAACCAAAGTCCCGGGGGGAGAAGCTGGAGTTGCTTTCCAGCCGCCCCCACTCCCCTGCCCTCATTCCTTCCAGGGGCGGGTATCGTCCACCATCGTCCGGGGGGGATGAGGAGAGCTGGACGAAATGGAACCAGGCTCAGACGAGTTAGGCCATTGTAACAAGTCCATCTCTTGGACTCCTCCAGTACCGAGGGGCCAGCACATCATTGATCCTACCTGCATGCTGCTCATCTGCAAAGCAATTCCATAAAAGATAGCACGTCACGTCACATGTAATCGCCTATCAAACGAACGAATACTCACAGAGTCAAAAAAGGAAGAGAAGGGCCTGGGAAAGTTCCGTAGACGGGCTTACCCGATCCGGCCGTCCGTCTCAGCAAAGACAGAGCAAGATTACTGAGGATTCCAAATGCGAAGATAGAGAGAGGAAAAGGGGTCTTAGTCCAGATGTCCCGCCCGATATCTCACAACCTGTTTGCGTGACAAAAAAAAATCCTGCCGGAACGCGTTCTACGATTCTTCTCCTCCTTCTTTCCTCCATCTGCCGCCCCATCCCTCGGGTCTCTCCCGCTCGTCAAGGCGCGTATGTGCGCGCGGAAGAAGGAAAAAGGCGTGCCTACTCCCAGAAGCAAACTCTGCGGGCCCGACCAGGAAGAAAAAAATGGAGGAAAGCTGGTCACCTGCGACACGAGCCGTCTCCCATATGGCTCCACGTAAGTCCTAGGTAGGTAGGCTCCTCCCGTCCCGCCGCTCTGCTAGGTACCCGAGCATCTCCAAGGAAAGGAACGACGTTGCAAGAAAAGTCGATCCAGACAGATTGACCGTACTAGCATGGGTCATCCTCCCCGGACTCTGCTGTCAACACCTCATTCGCCGGCGGGAGGAGCTTGATGTCCGGAAGCTCTGTGCTCCCATCCCATCTGGCGGTGAAGGGCCTTGGTTGAGAAATCCATTGGCTCACCGCGCGACACGCCCCGGGCCGCGTCTTGCTAGACTAGCCAGGCCAAGGATCGAGGATGGATGGCCGTCGTAACGAGACGAGTTATGATCCTGGCATGACGTGCCGAGAGGAGAGGATGGCATCTTTGCTTTGGACCTTGGCAGGACGTGCTCGGGAAGGAAAACATGTCCTGTACATACGTCCCCGCTGGATGGGAATCCTGGGGTGCATACGTGGTCTGTTGTGTGCCATACTCGTTCAAGATGCCAATCATCCCGGCTGCCCGTCACGAACATGGTACCAGCGACGCACGAACATGGGGAACACAGGATGCCACTAAATCCAGCTACGAGTAGTTGTGCCCCTATGGCTCCTCCGGATACCAAACACTTCATCAAGATCAAAAGTTGTTCCATGTTCAGACACACAGCACAAAGACAGAGAGGCAGAGAGCGCAGGGAAAGACAGAGAGCGCAGCAGGAAATGGAAATATCAACTCGCTATAGTCAGAGATATATGTCTTCGAAATACAGATGCTATTAATGTTTGCACATCGGCCCCCCCTCCCGCCTGCTGAAAAGGGAGGATCAATAAACAATCGAAGAAGAAATACAATACCACTCCGGATTTGGTACCACGCGGTCCTTTTCCCCCTCTCCCGACCGACCGCCGCAGCAGCCACCCGTACCCATTTCTTCAGAAATGCCGTTGCAGATGGAGGGGGAAGCATGGGGGATGGATTGGGGGAAAAGAGAAGAAACGCATCCATCCACTGGCTAGCCCTCAGCCTAGTGTCAAAGACAGCCACTGTGTAACCGGAAGCCTGCATCTGTGACGCCCCACGACCTTGGTAGGATTGCCCGGTATTCAGCTCGCCCGTATCAGAATCTAAGCTCTCCGAGGAGGGGGTTTGCTGGATTCTCCGAAAAGGAACAAAAGCTCCGGCACAGGTTCCTCAAGCTGGAATTCCATAGCTTGGAAAAGGGTTCACGAGAAAAAAATGGGGGTGCGATACAGTCAAGATGGTGCTTTGACAGCGAATACGCAGCTCAGATGAAGCTCTAGCCATGACTGTCGCACTGAGAGCGTCACCCAAGACAGACTGCACGGTCCGTCGCAACTGGCGGCAACCATCGTTACGATCATTGGACGCGGCCATGCGGTATTGGAGATCCAGTCAAGGCCGGTTTCTCTGGAGAACCGATCATGGACGCACGCTGCGCTTTCCAGAAATCAAGAGCCTCGACCACATCCTCGCCCCGCTCATCCTCGTAGACGAAAATAATCTAGAAACATGTTAGTCAATATCTCTTTACCAGTGTAATGCCGAAAAGATACCACATACCTCGTGAGTACTGCTGTGTAGCATGCGGATGTTCTTGTGAGGCACAATATGAATAGCGCCCGACTCAATGTTGCGCAGCTCAATGAAGTTGGGCTCGAAAGCCAGGATCCAAGGGTATGACAGCGCAAAATTCTGCGGTGCTCCCTCCCAGTCGATCCTCCACTCGGGTCGAGCTCTCCAACCGTTGCGGTTGACAAAGAAGGAGAACTCGGAGTAGTTGAGCAAGAATTCTCCGTTGAGACGCTCAATGTGGATGGGCTTGACGTTTTCTTTGCGAGCCACAAAGTCCAAGGACGTGTCGGCTTGGTCAAGCAACGACTGGGTCTCCAGGGTCTCGAGAGAAACCACTTCGAAGCCGCGAGCACAAGCCACGCACAGCTTGGATTTGAGGAAATGCACTGATGAGGATTCCGTGGGGATGTAGAACTCCTTGAACGGCTTGAGCTCGTCCTGTCCTGCATTGAACATCTTGCCAAATCCTTTCTGCTTCTTGGCCTTGGACATGGCGTCATTCGGCTCGTACACCTTGATGGTTGTTGACAGCGCTGATGACTTGATGCAGCAGACCAGGTGCCTTCCGAGGCAGATGCCAGTCTTGAAGAAGTTGCAGTGGCCTTGGATCTTCTTCCCGCGCTTCGACAGCTGGGGTTCGTTGGGATCCAGAGCCGACAATGGATACGAGACAAGCGTCCTATTTGACAATACCAACAGCAGCTGGTACTCCTCCAGAACGTCAAGCTGAGTGACGGTCTGGGCCTCAATGACACGCTTGGGAACCTGGTCGAGGCGACTCTTGCGATCAGAGACGTAGATGCCGTTGTCCGTTCCATAGATGAGCTTGCGGCCACCATCTACGTAGTCATTAGCAAGCAGTTATGGGCGCAAAGCGCATTCAACATTGCAAACTTACCAAATGGAGCAACACAGTTGACCTTGTTCGTAGCCGTGAAGAAGTTGGACGAGATGACGATCGTGTTGAGGAAGTCAGCACGAGCTCTCAACTTTTGCTGTTGTGTGTCGACATGCTCGAGCCACTTCTGCCTGGCCGCTTGGTTGGAAGCATAAATAGTCAGCTCATAGCCAGCCTTGCCCAGATGCCTCAAGGTAATGGGCCAGCCCTCTCCCTTCTTGGCGTCCGAATTGGCATTCCTCAATGCCGGAAGCAAGCTGGAAGACGACCGCTTCACAGAACCCTGTTGAGGGATGACTTCGTCCATCTCCTTGATGGAGAGAAGTTCGAGCGGGATAGGCTAGATTATTTCGTCAGCAGGGTAGATCTAGCGAGCATAGCAGTGACACATACCCGTCTATACGCCTTCTGGCGCTCAAGCTTGCCCACTTGCTTGGTCCGTACCAGGAGAACAGCATGGTCCAAAAGATAGGCAATGATATCAGCGGGGTCGGTGGGAGACTTCTTGAACTGATTCTTGAAGATGAGCTCGCGTCCCTCGTCCAATAGCCTCAGGTCGACTCGCTCGTTGGGCCTAAACTCGAGCTGGTCGTGGAGCTTGCGCAGATTGAAGCGGTTCTCGGCCTTTCCGGACTCGGCATTGACCCTACCGAGGAGATCGCGAATCATGACGAGGACCTTGGGAATGTCTTCCCTATCCGGATTCTCCGCCTCGGTGTACTTGAGCACATTCTCGAGTAGCAGAGGGTAACGAGCCAATCTTGTCGTAGGCTTGGTCAGATAACCGTTGAGCTCCAGCTTACGAGACTCCTTGCGACGCTCGATCTCGTCGACGAACCGACCAAAGGTAGGATTGATAGAACGTTCGTTCTCGAACTCGTACTTGGCTTCAAGCTGTTTCGAACCGTACATGATGAAGGGCTCGAACTGAGGCACGAACTCGAGGAAGATGTCACCAATATTGCGCACAACAGGGTTCTTTTGTTGCCTTTCCGTCAACGCCTTAGCAAAGCGAGAACTGACGGTGTGTAGAGCCGGATGGTCGACAATATTGCTGAAGATGTTGCGCACGACCCTGTCCTTGCGGTTCGGTGGGATGGGCGAGGCCTTCGACCGCAAGGGAATGATCCAGAAGTCGCGTAGATACTCCAGATCCTTGACGAAATCTCGCTCAGTGTAGCAGATCTCCGACAGCACTTCCTGCCTCTTCTTCTCCTTGTCTCCCACGCTGTCTGCAATCTCCTTGGGCACGGAGTTGATCCAGAGCTTCTGTTCGTCTGTTTGGTCGGCGTCGTCGTCATTGATCGCGGGTCCCTCGTTGCCCTTCAGGCCGGGGCCCATCTTCAGATTCAGACGAGACACCTGTTCCAAGCGGCGGGGACACGCAATCGAATAGCACAGCTGATCCCGAGTACAGGTGGGCGAATAACATTCCGACAATAGGACGAACACTCCGTTCACCGGGTTCTTGTCTTCTGGCGGTGCCTCCTCCGTCAAATTCTCCCTGAACTGGTACATCTCCGACGTCGAGTCCCGCAATCGGTGTTCGTAGGTGACATCGTGGAAGAATTTCTGAGCATCAAGGGCTCGCCCGAGAAGGAGCGCCAGGTTTCTGTCGGTGGTTCGAATAATGTAAGAAAGAACGTCCACCGCCTCCGCACCGCTGAAAGCATTCTTGTAGGTGAGCTCGTTCTTGGTCCGTTCACCAGTCACTATCTTTTGCTGGAACACTTCTGCCACCCGAGACAGGAGGGCCGGATAGACCAGCGGCGGGCGGATCTTGGCGGTCGGTGGCCGATCGCCGTCGGTGGACTTGGTGCTGACAGAGGGTCGGTGAACCAGGGTCTGGGTCTCAGTCCTTTCACTAGCAGCAACTGAGGGAGCCACAGTGGACGCCATAGACATGGTTCGCTGGTGGTCGTTGTTGCCGCTGTGAGAAGATGTGATGCTCATGGTCCTCGTTTGGGATCCAGGGGTGGCATTGAAGCTTTGAGAGGAGGCATAGCCGTTGGTGTTGGGCAGATCAGGCGCTGTGCCTGCTCCAGGTATCCTGCGGTTTGGGATGACGCGCCCACTCATAGTCTGATGAGAATCTCGGTCGTGAGATCCATAAGCACCGCTGAGGGACATGGTCCGGTCGTCGTGCCTGTCGGGGACGACCCTGCCCTGCGCTGTCGTCCTTGCCTGATGGGGGTTGTATTGCGCTTGGCGGGAGGCGTTGGCAGCTGACTGCTGATACGTGTTCGGCGGAGGGTGATACATTTGCTGACGCGGAACGCTGGCGAGAGATTGCGATCGATAGGGGTCGGAATTCATAGAGGGCTGCGGAGGGCCATTGTAAAACCGTTGCGCCGGCGTCCTCATGTTGCTGTAGCCGCCTTGGGGTGGAGGACCCCGAGGGGGAGCTGGCTGGCCGGGATACCGTCGCATTTGCTGTTGCTGTTGTAGATACTGAGCCTGCGGAGAGGGAACCTGCTGTCCGGCAGATACTGTGCGTTGACTCGGGTAGTAGCCACCCATGCTGCTGCTGTCCATCGTTCTCGTCCTAGGAGACGGTGGTGGTTCCCCGTTGTAGCCACTCGGTCGGGGGCGAGGGGGTGGCATCCGCTGCATTCCCGGCATGTTGGGTGACATGTTCTGTTCGCGAGGGTATCCTCCGCGAGGGTCTCCACGAGGATCTCTTCGCGGGTCTCCACGAGGGTCCCCGCGGGGGTAGCCGCGAGGATCTCGCTGCTGCTGCTGCTGCTGCTGCTGCATCATCATGTCTGGGGGAGGGACAGAGTCTGTCATGGTCTGCGATCGGCCGGGAGGGGGGGCGGCGCCGAAAATGTTGGAGAAAGCCGCATCTCGCTGGTAATTATCGTGGCCATATTCCTGAGGCCGCGGCACGGGGCGCCGCTCAGGGATGGACTGGTAGTCGGCCATGCTTTACTTCTACAGGTGCAACAGGACAAGGGACAAATTAGTGACGGCCCTCGTCTGGAGATGGTAGGCTGGTCCTTTGTGGGCAGGCAAGGCAGGACCAAACAGGGGACTGAGGGAGTCTAGGACTTACTGGTACGAGGCCTCCTAGTGGCCGCCAACTCGAGATTGTTCGAAACCGGGATCCCTAGTAGGCGGCGATTGTCATCGAGCAGCGAGGGCTGCCTCCAGAGTCATCGACGGTTGATTTGTGAGAGAGAGATGGCGTGAGTGATGGTTCAGAGGCTGTTCGTTTGGACAAAAACCTGCACCGCCCGCTGCCTCCTTTCCGGGTTCCCTAGTGACGTTGCTGGCAGGGCAGCGTTGGGGCCGTTGAGGGAGCCGGGGTGGCCGGCCGGAAAGCTGCAGCAGAAAATAAGAAAAAAAGGGAGTGTTGGTGCTGTCGAGCGCAACGAGGTCACGGCATGAGCAATGAAATGAGAGCGGCCGAGGGGGGAGAATGGTCGTCGGTCGGCGTCGACGTTTGGCGTTGGGAAAGATGGACAGAAAGGGCTGATTAGGTGCTTTCGGGATTGTAGTCGTCCACGCACGCAACGCACGCACCAACCAGACGTTGAAAGAAGTTGCAGTGTCCCTAGCCCAGCAGGAGAAGCGCAGTGTATTCGCGATTTGAGCCACTAAAACGGGCTCAATCCGTCCCATCGATAGGCACTAGCAGGCCCGCCCAGCCTGTGCTCACTTGCTGTGCTGCAGGGAGCATTTTTGCTCGTTCCCTGTTTCCACGTAGCATCCAAGTAGCGCCGCCTGTCAAGGTACCTCTGTGATCTGTGCCTAAAGCCATTCCCCCACCGGCCAGATAAGGGAGCATCCCGCTGCTGTCAATTGCCCCCATCTTGAAAGCAACGACGAAGATGGTGATCAATACCTAAGTATCCAACATATCTGTAGACTTGCAAATCTCATTCAAGTTCAAGCAGGCCGTTCCTAGCAGGGCTCGCGGTGCAAAGCCATCTTCCCCCAATATCACTCGCTGAAGCCGACACGCACTAGCACCCCTGCCGAGCAAAGTACTGATATCAGCTCGCGACTTGTTTTAGCCCAAACGGGACTTGCTCTTTTGGTCCCGCCGTGTCAAAGCCTCTCAGGGACACATCGAAATCACGTGGACCCGGTCCAATCCAGTCTCTCCCCTGCTAAGTCGGTAGCGAGCTTCGTCGTCACTCACTCGCGCTGTAGGCGTGGCCGAAAGCTCCAAAGCTCCATCAACCATCACCACCTCCGCCACACTCGACCTCGAGCAAGATCCCTTTGCAACACAACACTGCTCCCGTTGCTGCCGCTCCGAGATCCGCAATACTGGTGTACATCGACGTTGCAAACGATCGTCAAGATGCCCGAGTCCGAGCTCTCCCCCAAGTTCGCGCCCTTCCTGGGCATGGTAAGCCGCTCCCCCTCAGAGCTTCTTGTCGTTACGCTGCGCCATCACAAGACTAATTATATGCTTCCAACATAGGCCGGTATTGCCGCCGCCATGGTCTTTGGCTGTACGCACAGTTCTTTCTACTCAAAAGCTATCGAATCCAAGATGCACGATCAAATACTGACCTCGACTGGCACGGACAGGCATAGGTGCTGCGTACGGTACCGCCAAAGCCGGTATCGGTATTGCTGGTGTTGCTACCTTCCGACCTGATCTTATCATGAAGGTACGCAGAGGAAATTTGCGAGGACTATCTCTATATCCGGTCTAACGGTGCGCTTCTACAGAGCTTGATCCCCATCGTCATGTCCGGTATCATCGCTGTCTACGCGTTGGTGGTCAGTGTCTTGATCGCCCAAGACTTGAACCCGGGGGCATCATACAGCTTGTTCAGGTGCGTATTCGAGCGCAGATGGATATCGGCTTGGACCCCGATCGCTAACTTGAGATACCAGCGGCTTCCTTCATCTTGCGTGTGGACTGTCTGTGGGCTTGACTGGTATGGCTGCCGGTTACTGTATCGGCATTGTCGGAGACAAGGGCGTGCGTGCCTACATGGAGCAGTCGAGGATCTTTGTGGGCATGGTCCTCATTCTTATTTTCGGCGAAGTTCTCGGTCTATACGGGTTAGTCCCCTCCCCCATCCTTGACACTTGGGGATGAACGCGCACACTGACGTATCATTAGACTTATCGTCGCCCTGATCCTGAACACCAAGAGCAAGGCTTAAGCATACAGCCAGCCACGCAAAACCAGTCAATATCCTTTGTATTAAAAATGTCAGTAGTATCATCGGGTGACGGAGAGGGACGAACTAGACCAGCATTGCATTTACCAGGCGTTAGGGAAAGAGTCAAAACCTTTCATGTTCATCTAGGTAGCTCAGGACAGGCTTCAAATGCGACAACCTATATATATATTATGGTACGAGTTGCAGAGCGACCTTGGCGGATCTGATCTTACAGCGTCATATTCTGGAATTGAGACACGCCAGTCACGTTCCAAGTCTTGAAGATGCTTTTGAGCAGGGTTTATTGAACCCCTACGTATCCCTACGTACCCTAAATTGGTCAAACGAGTGTCGAGAAGTGCAGACATATATATCCACATAACCATAATTGCGTCATAGGCATCATTCTGTCATATCAAAGTCACCGCCGTTGCTCCCTTCCATAGGTAGGTGGCCTTGGGAGATTCGCGGTGAACCAGATCCGGGTCCCCCCATTTTTTGCAAGAAGCACAGATGAAAAACCAAATAACGCCAGATGGGAGAGCTGATGCCCCGATGCAGTTTGATGCTTGAGAACCCATGACCCATGCCTCAAAAGGAAAGAGGGGAAGAGAAATACTCCTCTGGAAAACCCCGCGGGAAGGTGTTTCGCGGTGAGAGAGAGGGCGTCGGTCTTCAACGGAATCCGAAACGTCGCGCAAACCTGCCGCCGCGCGAAGAGGAAGAAGACGACGACGTCAGGCTCTCCATCTCGCGACGGAACTGACGGAACTGCTTGCCGTTCCTCTCGCGCTCTTCCCAGCCGCGGAGCTCAGCTACAGAGGAGAGTGTCAGTCAGCAAGGACGATTCGCACCCAACAATCCTTTTTTTTTTCTTTTGGAAAATCAAAAGAAAGGGAACAGGAAGAACAAAAAAACACTCACCGAGGAACCCGTCCCAGCAGCGGTCCTCCATGACCAGCACGTCGTCGCCGTTCTCGCGCGCGAGGCGCTCCTGCCGCGCCCGGCGCGCCGCCTCCTCGCCGACGAGGTAGGGGTCCTCGAGCGGGCGGAAGCGGTTCCGCTCGTCCTCGTCGATGCGGTCGAGCACCATGCGCCGGATGCCCTGGAGGTGCGACTGGCTGTTGGCGGCCGCGACGCGCCGGTGGGCGACGCGCTGGTAGTGCCGCGCCGTCGGGTTGGACGACATGGTCGACCACGAGGGGATGCGGAAGGCCGTCAGGTTGGGCAGGTCCGCGGGCCGGCGCGGCTGCAGCGGCGGGATGGGCGGGAGCCCGCCTCGGGCGGAGGCGGAGGCGGAGGCGGAGGCGGGACCGCCGCTGCTGTGCGGAGGCAGGAGGGTCGGCGGCGCGGAGGACGTAGACGGCCCGGAGGAGGATGTGGCGGAGCCGGAGGTCTCGACGGCCCGCGGGGAGTACGGGGGGATGGTCTCGCCGTGGGTGGCGGTCGAGTGGTAGGAGGGCGCTTCGGAGGCTGGAAAGAGGAAGTGTCAGCCCATCGCGAAATACCCTGTGCGTCTCTCGGCTCACTGCCTGCTGCGCAGCTATGCGCACGTGGAGGGCCGGCCTTCTCGACGGGGATATGGCACTGGTGGGACTTACTGTAAGAAGGAGCGGCTGAGCGGATGGAAGCTGTCTCGAAATCCTCTGCGCTCAGTACCTCGAGAGGAGGCATGTAGCGCGGAGCACTGCTGTCATATGCGGCCATGCTTTGCGACCACGGGAGGCTATGATGGCACAAAGGTAGAGAGAGCGTGTGAGACGTCGGCCAGAGCCAGTGCGAATGTTGGGCACGCGGGATGTTATTTCGGGCGGTGTGAGAAGAGGCTTGTCTTTACGAGAACGGACATCTGCCTCGAAGGAATACGAAAAAAGATACGGAGAGACGGCGAATGATCAAGAATAGAGGGACTATGTTCAAAGAGGAGGCTCCGTCAGAGAGCGAATGTGACACGGTCACAAGCAAGAGCCTGGTCCACAGCAGGTGATGTGTGGTGGTGGTGACGGTGGTGTAGACAGGTGTGTAAGTGAGACAGGCTGTCGGATGCCGTCATTCAAGGTCCACGGATATCCTGCCGTGATTCACAGAATGAGAAGATGCAAACCAGAGCAGACTGGACTCTTCGTCTTTCTCTTCTTTAGTCAAAGAACTACACAAGCTCCTATCACGCGAGCGGGAGAGAGGGCGAGCAAGCTTTAAGAAGGGAAGAGGCGAACGAGGAAAGTGTCCATGTGAGTAGGGGACAGCCACGCCCATTTTTGTAGATCCGGCGTTCTTGGCCATGCGGCGGCTTCGCGGGAGCGAACTGCAGCTTTCCCAGTCGCCAGCAAGCAAGAAGCGGACGCAAGCTTGCGGGTTTTGGGGCGAGTGGAGGGAGGGTGGTTGGCTATGATGGAAGCTCTGCTGTTCCGGGCCTACTCCGTAAAGAGTTACTCGGGAGACTGTGTGGATGAAGACGAGGTACTATCTTGGATGCGGGGTTTCTGTCATGGGCGCATGCATTCTTTGGGGGCAGGTGGCCTCCCTCTGCTCGCCTGATAGTGTAGGTACGAAGCTTGGGTAGATACAGTGGTCTACAAGTACTTGTAGATGATAGCACATGGAGAAAATGGTACATCACAATCAATACCTACCTACCTACTTACTCCTAGGCACTCCTCTCTCTTGATTTTCCCCACTTCGCGATGATTCCCCCGACCCCCCTCTCCAAGTAACAAGGCGAGTTATCCGGTCCAAGTCTCCTCGGCCCCTCTCTGTCTTACATGCCACCCCTCTTCACTCATCCATCCTTTGTGGCTCTTCCGTTCTTGGTCGTGTGCACGTCGTTAGCAGCAACTAATCAGTGCTTTGTTACTCGAGCTAGTGGCCGCGCGCGATCTCCCTAACCCACTGTGGCTGTGGTACATGGAACTTTACCAGTTCCTGGGAGAACAACAAGAAATGGGGTACGAGCCGGCCAACCGGTTTGCGCCGCGGAACTTGAAATGCTTCTTTTCTTCCGGCATGGAACAAGGACATTGCCATGGGTTTTCACCGACCGGGAGCAGATACTTGTGTACATACCTCTGTCAACGGGCCACGTTACCTAAAGTAGCTATCTGACATTCGCGGAACCCGCAGGATGCATGCAGATATCCCCTCCCTTCTGCTGTGCTATCCAACCCCTTCAGCCCAGTCAATATTAGGGACCGAGTGAACTTATCCGATCTTCAGGGGTATAGTGCAGTCAGGACACTAGCAAGTAGGCGATGCAAGTACGACGTAAGGCAACGGACGGTCTAGAAAGATGGCATTTATTTCCTGTTAGACTGTGAAAGAGAAGCGGAACCTACACTCGCTTGAACGCAAGCGGTGGAGGTCAGTACACTCGTCCTCGGCTCAGAGAGCCACATCTCATCGATCCCGGCCGTTCCAGACTACTTCAGGTACCAGACCGTCAGATCCGCCAGACCCGCCAGATCCTTTGCAGAACTCCAAGACATGTTGCTTGCTGTCAACTGGCAAATGGGTTGGCGGCTCTTTTACTTTTCCCCGCGAGTTGCTTGAAGGCGCACAGTGTCAAGTATCAGCCAAGACAATATGCCCAGGCTGTTAAAGGCCTTCTTGCACTGATTTCTTCACATGCGGCAACGGTAAAAGGTGCCGAAGACAAGAACTTGGCAATATACGAAGCAAAGGCAAAGAAAGACACGGGGGAATCAGCATACGAATGAGCACTTGCGTAATCGTACAGCATTGTGGATAAACGAGTTGTACAAGTAAGTTCCAATGCCCCATCGTAAAGCATCAATGACGCGATGCAAGGAGCTGGTGGAGTGAAAGTGGAAACACCAGCTCCTCCTCTCCGGACTCCCTCCAGCCATCTCATCGGCATTGTCCACGGCTCAATCGTCTCCCTGGAAGATCGATATGGGAGTGGTCAAAATATAGGAAAACGGTGCAGTTATCACTCACGGCTCTTCAACGTCGCCCAGCCTCTAAATCAAAAGTCGCAACCATTTTCGCCAAATAAATTCAAGAATCACTACAGAACAAGGCCTTCATGCTAACTGAGCATACGAAAACAGTCTTCTTCTTGCATCTGTCCCTCAATGATTACCAAAGCTGTTCTCGTGGATAGTACCACCCGTGAATGAACTCCATCACAACTCCAACCCAGGACATCCACCCCATAGACCCCATCCAAGGCTGGAACACGAGCCTCTCGTCTATGTCAAGCCCGAGCCACCATGGACGCGGACGTCTTTCTAGCAAGCCAATCAGATAGGGCCGAGTCCAAGAGCGGTTTGCTTTCAGCCATATCTTGCGCTCCTCCTGGTTCGCTATGTACACGACGATATTGTACATAGCAAAGATCGCAAGGAAGCACAGTGAGTAAACTGTAGCTCGTCTGGGAGGAGACCTGGCTCCAGTTTCGCCCGCGGGTGCCGGTGCTCCATCTGCTTTCGTCGAAGTAGATTGCGTTTCTGCTTCCTCCAGATCGTCGTCGAAGATCTGTCCCATCGTTTCGTCCTCAGGTGACGGAGGAGCTGCTTCATGTCTACTCTCCCACCGTGCTTCGTCAAGTTGATCGTTGAGCTTCTCGACTTCCAATCTAAGAGCTTCATTGTCTTGCTCCAGAGCCACCAGCCTTTCAAGTCTCTCTACTTCATCTTCTTCTGGCTGAGCGTCCGGCTTTTCTGAACCTTTCCCGTAGCGATCGCCATCTTCAATTTCGGCGTAGGGTTCAGCCTGCGCCGGATCCGTCTCGGCAGGCGTTGTGACTTCAGCCTCTGCCTCGGGAGACACGCGCTTGGGAAGCAGTTTCTCAAGGCCTGCCATGAGTTCCGTCTCCCGGTTGAGGATCGCAAAATGGGGACCCAGGGGGTCAATCGATGCGGCATCCCTCTCCGCTATTTCGCGTCGGAGTTGTTTGAGCCTCTCCTTCAGCTTCTTCTTTTCCTCGCTCCTGGCGATGACTGCTTCTTGCTCCTCCTCGTTGAGGGCTTCGGCGAGAACTTGCGAGTCGGACACTGTCCTGCGGTCGTCGCCCTGCCCGGTAATGTCTAAGCCGTAGTAGCTCCTCTTGGTCTCTGCCTCCAAGTCTGCTGCCAAAGCACTGAGCTCTTTGGAGCTTTCTGCCTCCAGATGGAGTTGCTTCCGCTGCATCCGGACCGTGTCCTTGAGTTCTTGAATAGTTGCCCGGCTCGAGATGAGCTCCTTCTGCAGGTCTTCGATCAGTCGATCCTTGACTTGGAAATGGATGTTTGTCTCTCTATCTTCGACCGAACTCCCTGCGTCGGACTTTGCTTTCCTTCTTTCATGCTTCCTTATCATCGAGGCGTGCTTTCCCGCCATATCGTGGTATTTCCCTTCCCAAGCTTCCGCAGTGTGCTTCCAATGGTCTCGATCTTCGACAAGTGCTTCCAATGTCTCATGTCCTCCGAAGTCTTCGGTCTCGGATCGTGCTCGGCTTCCACTCTGTTTACGCATGCTGTCACTCTTCGTCTCGGGGAGAATTCGACTTGCTTCTTCGACATCGGGTTCAAGTTCCATGATCTTTTGGGATATCTTTCCCAGTAGTTTCTTGATAGATTCGTAATCCTCCTCATTCACATGCCCCCTGATCCGGTCTAATATCCCATCTCTGATGGACATTGATTCCACCACGAATGTGCTCACTTTTCCCATCAACCATTCTCTTCCTTCTACAGGAAACAAGGGCGGCAAAGTCTCGTCAGGGGCGTCGGGCCCATCTCCCTCCAGCTCCTCGCGCGAATATCCACTTGCGGCCGATCCTGTCGGCGATGCCAGGCCGCCAAATCCTCCTGCCCGACGAGGGCTGAGCCCGGGGCTTCCGAGGAGGTACCGCGCCCTCGGTTTCTTAAACCATCCTTTCGCTGATATCGCATTGGTAAGACCGTGATCAGGTTCCTCGTCTTCGTCTTCGTCGTCCGAGATGTGCGATGTCTCTTGTGCCAACGCCGCCTGCGGCGATAGCCCTTCACTCTCATATTCATACTTCTCCACCTCCACTTCCTCATGCTCTCTCATATCGATATTCGTCGACTCTTCCATCTTTGCAACGTGGGTAGTCCCCTTTCGTGCGGTCGTGGTAACGGTCGATCGAATTGAACCGGCGCCTCTTATCTTAGGCGACCGGGGAAAAGGGGTTCGGGACGTCCCAGGCTTTGGCCAGGGGCGCGAACCGCTCGGCGCGCTCGGTCTCCGGCACGTCTGTGAGCTTCCAATGCGCCAGGAACATGCGCTGGTCCCGCCTGCTCAACTTGTCCTAAAAGTGGCAGGGGGCCGCGAGGTGGAGCTGCGTCTCGAGCTCGTGGGCGCAGCGCTTCTCCTTGTCCTGCAGGTACGCCTCGATGTTGTTGCACAGTATGCGGCACTCTGTGGTGTCTCGCAGGCGGATGGGGAAGTCGCCCTCTGTGGTCCGGAGCACGTACTCCCGGACGTCGAAGAACGGGTTGGTGTTCTTGTCGGCGGCGTGGTTGGCGAGTTCGTCCAGCGCGGCTGTGAACTCTTTACGGTCCAATTTCGGACTCGGGATGTAGGGTATCGGGAGCAACTCCGGGATTGGAGTTGGGCTTGGCAGCTGGGGGCCCGGGCTCGGGGTGGTTGGAGGGGTGGGAGGTGCTGCGAAAAGGGGTCGAGTGAGAACAGCTTGGCGAGCGGCGAACTTCTCGTTATGTGCCTGTCGGGCCCACTCAACGGTAGTGTTGGTGGGTGTCTCGCTCAGTATCTCGGGAAGATCTCGCTCCTGGTAGCCCAGGTAATGTGCGCGAGTTTTCCACTGTTCAGTCTCGCGGGTCTGTTCGGCGAGCTTGTGGTTCTGCAGCTCGATCATCTTGTCTTGGGCGATGGACCTATTTAAGGCCTCGCTAAGCATCGTCGCCGAGGTCCACACGGCCCTCTCTGAGCGCAGGTGCTCTTTCTCGAGCAGCTGGACTCGGCTTCGATCCTTGTCTTTGTCCTCGGACTCGGACGAGGGAATGGAGGCGTTCTTGGGGGCGCCATGGTTGGGCTGCACCATCGAGACAAAGGAGGGATTGGTACCCACACAATGGCATTTGCCGGTTCCGGCATCGAGGTCTTTGTTCTCGACCAGATGCTTGCGGCACTTCTCGAGCTCCTCGTTCTTTCGCTTGAGCTGTTCTTCGAGGCGATCGATGTCCTCGTGCGCAAGACCTTTGAAGAGCTCGTATTTATCGCGGTGCTCGTCGTACTTCTGCGCCAGTTTTTCGTACCTTGTGACGAGCCCGTTCCACATCGTGATGCCCTGGCTGTACTTCTTGTCGAGAGCCTTGTACTCTGCTGTTGCGGCCTCTCTCCATTGCTCGAACTCTTGCGCAATGCGTTTGGGCTCAGTGCCGAGAGCCTCGAGGTCCTTGAGCTGTGCGGCAATCTCAGCGTTCTCCTTGCGGAGCTGCTCAACTTTGGCCTGGACCTTGCTATCAGCAGCCATGGCCTCTTTGTTGGCCTGCTTCAGCTTGGTCTTCGTCTCCTTCAGCTCGGACGCTGCCTCCTCGTAGGCATTGGTCGCCATATCCAGAGCGCGCTTGTAGATGGTGAGCTCCTTCGCCTGCTCCTCATGAGCTTGTTTGATGATGACGTGGAGCTCCTCATCGGTCTTGGTGTGAGACTGGGTATGTACGGCCATCTTGGCGCGCAGCGTTCCCAGCTCAGCCGTCTGGTTCTCGTAAGCCAGCGTGGCATTGGCCAGCTGCTCCTTCACGTTCTCGAGAGTCTGGGTATGTGCGGCCGTCTCGGCGCGCAGCGTTCCCAGCTCTGCGGTCTGGTTCTCGTAAGCCAGCTTGATATTCGCCAGCTCCTCCTTCGCGTTCTCCAGAGTCTGGGTATGTACGGCCGTCTCGGCTCGCAGCGTTCCCATCTCGGATTCCTTCTCAGAAAATCGAGAGGCCATCACGTTCTTGGCCTGCTCGAGCTCGGCATTGCATGCGCTCAGCTGCGCCAGAAGGCTACGCCCCTCTGTGTCTTGCCGAGCTGCCAAGTCGTTCAGGCGAGTGACTTCCTCGTTCAACTTGGTGTTCTCTGCACACATACCGTTGATGTGCTGCTGGTATTGCGCAATCTCGGCCTCCAACTTGGAGACCGTGTCGTTTGACGGGTTTTCGTCCAGCTGCGCTTGGAGAGCGGCGCACGTGTAGGTCTTGTCTCGAAGCTCGTAGCGGAGGTCGTGGGCCACCTTCATCACTGTCTCGCACCGGTGTTGGGTCTCTTTCATGTTCTCCTCGCATGCGATGGCTTTGTTGTACCACTTCGCTCCCTCCTCGTGCTGCCGGCTCAGATGCTCCACCATATCGGTGGCTTCGGCGAGAGACTTTGTAATGGCTTGGACGCGGGCTTTCTGTTCATCCATCGCCTTGGCCAAGTCGCTGTTGTCTTTTTTCAGCGTGTTGATCTCGTCCTCGGCAGCTTGCAACTCCATGTTCTTCTTCCAGATTTTGTCCTTAGGACGGGTCTTCTTGAGCTGATCTTCGAGGAGCTGGATCTTCTTGTCCTTCTTTTCACAGTCATCCTTCAGGCTCTCGGCTGACTGGCGAGCGGCGTGGAGCTCCTTGTTCTTCGCTTCATAGTCATCCTTGATACTCTCAGCTAACTCGCGAGCGGCTTGGAGCTCGTTATCCCGGTCATAGAGCTGACCCTCGAGCTCCTTGATGCGGTCCTGGGCGGAAGCGCCCATCGCCTTGGTCCTGGCAAAGTTGAGGAGGCTCGTGGCGGCGACCCGCTTCTGCTTGACCTCAAGCTTGCGCTTGAACTCCTCCTTCATCTTCTTCTCGGTCTCCACCTGCACGCGGAGACTCCGGATGACCGGGTCCTGGCTGTTGGCCCCTCTGCCGGGGATGCCTGCGGCGGTCATGATGAAGGTATGGACCGCGTTGCAGTCCTCCGGAGGGATGGCGACGGCCTTGAGAACATCTGTGCCAGGGATGACTCTGCCAGTGCTCTCATCGGTGCACTCGACAGGGAGCACAGCGAAAGCGTCCGTGCGGAAGGGCTTGCTGGGGTCAGGGTTAGGGATTGACGCTGGCTGGTAGTCTGCCAGGCAGCGGCCGACCTCGCGGTTCTTCCAGTCGACGTACGGGGTGTCCTTGGGGTCAAAACCAAGACCGTTCACAACATGACGGAGAGCCACTGATATTGATTAGCAACTTTTCTGCAGGTATGATTTCTCAAGGAGTGGACAGGACTGGAGATGTTGAAATGAAGGTGACGAAAGGCTTAGGACAAAGTGAAGTGTATATATACAGCCAGCTCGGGCAAAGAGGACAAGGGTGATAATCAGCAAAGGTAGAAAAAAGACTGCGTCTTACCCGCAACATCATCATCCTCGGTAGGATCTTGAGAATCCTCCCTGCAGCGCTTCGAAACGGGCTCCGGAACGTCGTCATCGTCGTCCTCCTCGAGAGATCTCTTGCGAGCGATGGGCTGGGGGCTGATCTCAGTCGAACCGGCCTGCAGGGGCAGGGGACGCGGAAGCGGACGCGGACGGGGACGGGGACGGGGGAGAGGAACTCCAGCGGACGACATTTTGCTAAGTCGAAACTGAAGATTGGAAAGTTCGGGTAAAGGTATGAAAAGGGTAGACAACTGATAGTTCCGAGATGGAAATTCAAAGAGATGAAGCTTGACAAGTGATGATTGTTCTTTGCTTGAGACAAGAGCAGTTGCTGTTGGCTGAAACGTAATCAAGTCTTGGAAAGCTTCCTGGAAAAAAGGTGTTGCTGTGAGAAAACAGATTGGGAGTCGAGGGTGAGATGAGGTTTAAGTAGTGGCGGGACTCGAAGGTCGAGAAAGGTAGTGAATAGCACAATAGCTGAGGTGGCAGTGAATAGACAATAGCCGAGTCAAGTGAATAGTGTCTATTCTGTCAGCTGGAATTCAGATTTCCCTCTCCAATTCAGTGACGGCTGAAAATCGTCTCAGATGGCTCTCAGATTCGTCACAATGGTTGCAGTGTTGAGGTGACTGGCTACCTAGCTCGGTTGTTGACACTTCACTGTTGTTATTGTTGCTTGAGTCAACCGAGTCCCATAGGCTCTTATCGCTGCACAAACAGCAAAAGCAGATAGAGGCGAGAATAGATGGCATCCCACTGATACTGTCGTGAAAATAATTGTGTCGCTTGCTAAACTACTGATTCGTATGAGCGAGCATTTGCAGGTTCAGGTGTACAATGAGCGCTGCGAATCCTGCTTTCTCGTGAGTTATGGTTCTGATTTAGAGACGTGACCCATATTCCATAAGTGCAAAAAGATCTGGTGGCTGACGTGACAGGAGGATGGACATAGTGTACAAAATACGAGTGTGGTGCCATTTCTTCATTCTGGGGGACGAAGCAAGGTGCTCAGGAGGAAGAATGCAAGAAGATGACTGCAACCTAGCTGTACCAGCCCTTGGCCCCTGGACCACCATTCGTCTGTTCCTTCCTATGCTCAATCATGGGCTCCTTGATGTTAAAAGCCTTGATAATGTCACGCCAGGTAGCCATGTCCATAGACATCACAGCCTGGTGCTTCATTGCACCAGCTCGTTGGCCTGGAGCGACTTCGTCTGCGGCATGGAGGGGATCTTCACTGCGATTAGCAAATGCACACATGGAAGAGGGGTAATCTTTAACTCACAGAGCGCAGGAAGATCGTCGTCGTCGTACTCGATGCCAATTTTGCCATCTCGAATCAAGAAACTGACGTAGAACATATTCTCAATAGTCTGGCCAAAGGAGCGAGGATTGACCACAAATCTGAGCAGGTCAATGCCTCCAGTACTCCGTAATGCGTGCTTTTCCATCAGTTTTCGGGAGTCCTCCTCGGTCTGCTTATCCCCAAGTGCCTCGAGCTCGCTCGTGACGGTATCCTGGGCAACAGACTGAACCTTCATGAGTCGGTTTAGGATCTTGTTGCAGATGGCCGCGAGATCATTCTTCTCCGCCTTTGCAAGGTCTTCGGTCCTCAGAACCTCGGGTCTGACTTCCTTCAGATCCCTAATCTTCAAAGGCGCAGTCCTCTTCGTGATCTTGCGGGTTTTCTTCTCCACAGACAAGGGTCCCAGCAGAAAGCCAGGGACAGCAGGCCTTGAAATATGGGGTACACATGCAAACCGTCCAAGGTGGGCCCAGTTCAGCATGTCGCCTTCATCGCCGACCTCTTCGTCGTCGTCGTCGTCGCCTCCTATCGCACCCCTGTTACTCGTTACCCTCCTTTGCCGCTGGGTGCTAGACAGTTCGACCGCATTATCGTCTTCGATACCACCTCCATGGCGCATGTAAGTAATACATTTCGAGACGAACTCGTCGACATCTACGCCGTTGCCGAGATTGCCCGAAGTCCACCGCAGACTTCGCTTGTATGACAGCTCAGAGATTTGCAGCATCAACCTCGCATCAATCGCCGCTTCTGAGGTCTGCTTGGCCTGCTTCAAAAGGCTGTCGGATTCGAGCAGGATCTTGTCGAACATGTGAGGCTTAGCCTCAAGGAAGTCGTCTTGATACTCGTTCGTCGTGTTTATGAGGCTTCGCATCCCGCGCTGAATCTCCCGACGCTGAGCAATGGGCTGCTCCGGGTCGTACCCGTCCGAATCATCGCTCTCCGGCTCATTGCGCGGCATATTCGGTGCGTGTATTCGTTTGAGAAACAAGACACGTTTAGAACAGTAGTAGATTCGAGTCAACGTGACATACAAAGGCCGGCTGTTCCCGTTCTAATTGTCAAACGCCCTTTTCTCGTGCTCTTGAGTAATGGTGATGATGATGGGTGATGTTGGCGATAACGGAAACGCGCTGATAATGCAGACGCGACATTCTGAGCCGTATGAACGCGGGGCGTAAGTGGCTGCTAAAGACAGGTCGGTACAGGTGGGTCATGCAGCTCCAACAGCCAGCCCCACCGCTGTTATCGCTATCGCTCAGGTGCCAATGGTGGCAGGTGGTGATGAGGTCGCATGCCTGGAAGCTCAACCTTATATTGACTCGTCTGGTGACCATGGGAATAGGGCGACTGTTCTTTGTGCAAAAGTGAAAAGACGCAAGCCGATGAATGCGATTTCAAGTCAAGGAGACTAGCTACGGACTTCCAAATCTTGCGATGGAGCCCTTTTCCTTTGCAAGCTCCGACGCCCTCGACTATCCGGTCAGCATTCGCATCATCAACCTCGAAGGCGACGAAACTCCATACCTCCACTCCACGCTCCTCGAGAAGCCGGAGCTTCGGCATATAGGCTCGAATGCCCAGGCAAACTCGGACCTTTATGCGACAGTCCAACTCTGGGCCGGGTCGAAACCTCTGACGGTGCCCGTGCAGACGGCATACAAGGCATTCAGGTCAGAGAGGAAGTGGAATGAATGGCTGACCCTTCCAATAAACTATGCCAGCCTTCCTGTCAACTCACATCTCGCCATCACGCTATGGGATCTATCCCCCACAGGCGGCAAGCAGGCGCAGGGACACTCCATACCCTTTGGTGGGACGACCCTGCCTCTGTTCGACAAGGACAACCAGCTGCAGAAAGGCAGGCAGAAGTGCTTTGTGCACCGGCAGCAAAAAGCAGACGGCAATGACAACTCAACAACTCCGGCAACCCTACCCAAGAAGCGTGGCGGGTCAAAGAAGGGCGAGGTGACGGCCGTGGACAAGGATACGGAAGAGCTCGAGCGGATGGAGCGGCTGTTCAAGAAACACGAGATGGGCGAGATACCGAGAGTCGACTGGCTAGACCAGCTGGTGTTTCGAGGGTTCGAGAGGCGTGGATTGCAAGCTGCCAAGACGTCTCTAAAGACTTTACAGCGGCAGCGGACTGCGCAGAATGGCACTGGAGTCGAGAACGGCACCGACGATGGAGCCACGGGCAAGGATTCCACAGAGCAACGACCTGGGCCTTCAAGGTTCATGCTCAATATCGAACTACCACGTTTCGATTTCCCGATCGTGTTTGCGGATCACGAATACCCGCCCCCTCCAGTCTCATCTCTACAGCACATGTCCTCGTCACAATCCAACATCATACTGAAACCGCCCCCGGAAGTCCAATTTGGGCCTGGTATAAACAGCTTGGGTGAAGCCGGTGGCGGATTTGGTAGTCGACTCATACGAGTCTATGACCCCGAGGTCGGGGCTCGGGACAACCCGGCAGAGAGCAAACACCGGAGGCTCGTGCGAAGTCAGCATCGCCAGGGCATACTGGACAAAGATCTGAAGCCGAATGCCAAAGTGCGAGATGAGCTGAATATGATCATGTCGTATTCTCCCGCTCATCCGCTCTCGCCGGAGGAGAAGGATCTTGTTTGGAAGTTCCGCTACCATCTCACGAGGGACAAGAGGGCGCTCACCAAATTTGTCAAGTCGGTCAACTGGCAGGACCTCAGCGAGTCCAAACAGGCAGTCCAGGTCCTTGGCAGATGGACCGATATTGACGTTGACGATGCCTTGGAGCTCTTGGGGCCGACATTCGACAATCACGCTGTCCGTGCCTTTGCTGTAGAGCGGCTACGAAAGGCTGACGATCACGAACTATTGCTCTACTTGCTCCAGTTGGTGCAGGCACTCAAATTCGAGCATATCTCCACTGAAAACAACCAAGAGGCCACGCACGACTCTTCGCTTGCTCGATTCCTCATCTCCAGAGCGGCACGTAACTTCATGCTGGGCAACTATTTCTACTGGTATCTGATGGTCGAATGCGACGACAAGAGCCAGGAACAGGGCCCCGAGTATCGCAAGATCTTCCGCAAGGTAGCCTACGACTTCATGATGGAACTAGAGAGGCTACCTGGCGGCAAGGATACGCGCAAAGTCCTCTTGCGACAGGCAGAATGGATCGCCATCCTCTCAAAGATCTCGGGCGAGATCAAGGAGTCAAATGAGTCGATCGCGCGCCGGTCGGAACGGGTCAAGCATTTCTTGGCGGACCCGAAGAACGAACTCGTCAATATTGATCCTCCTCTTCCTCTCCCGCTCGATCCTTCGATAGAGATTGTCGGCGTCGCCCCTGAGGATACAGTGGTCTTCAAGTCCTCCCTGCACCCCATCAAGGTATCCTTCAAAACGTCCAACGGACGCAAATACCCAATTCTGTTCAAGACAGGCGACGATCTACGGCAAGATCAGCTTGTCATCCAGATCATCACCCTCATGGACCAGCTCCTGCAGAAAGAGAACCTAGACCTCAAACTATCTCCGTACAAGATCCTAGCCACCAGCACCAGCGCAGGCCTGACGCAGTTCGTCTCGTCCATGAGCTTCCAGGGCATCACCTCCAAGTACCGGACCAACCCGGCCCTCGCCTACCTCAAGCAGAACAACCCCGACGACCGCGCGCCGCTGGGCCTCCGCAAGGAGACGCTCGACATCTTTGTCAAGTCGTGCGCCGGCTACTGCGTCATCACCTACATCCTCGGCGTCGGCGACCGCCACCTCGACAACCTGCTGCTCGCGCCCGACGGGCACTTCTTCCACATCGACTTTGGCTTCATCCTCGGCCGCGACCCGAAGCCCTTTGCGCCGGCCATGAAGCTGTCCAAGGAGATGGTCGACGCCATGGGCGGCAGCGGCTCCGAGCCCTACCGCCAGTTCCGCCAGTACTGCTTCCTGGCCTACTCGGCGCTGCGCAAGTCGAGCAACCTCATCCTCAACCTGTTCAGCCTCATGGTCGACGCCAACATCCCCGACATCCGGCTCGAGCCCGACAAGGCCGTGCTCAAGGTCAAGGACAGGTTCCACCTGGAGCTGACGGAGGAAGAGGCCATACGGCATTTTGAGCGGGTCATTGACGACAACCTGAATGCCATTGTGCCAGTTGTGATTGACAGGCTGCATGAGTTTGTGCAGGCTTTCAGGGCTTAGAGTCACATATTTGGTTTAGATGTAGCATGGCGTTGGGGCGTTCGAATTTACTGCAGGCAAGACGTGAGTGAACCACAGCAATGATTAATCTTACTTTGAAATACATCCTTGAGCGATAGGCCTGAAGACCTGTTGAATGTTGAATATTACACAATATCCTGTAAAGCAACGGCAGTACGTGCTATCTGCACAAGGTTTCCTTACTCCCTCGAAACCGCCAATAAGGAAAAAAAAAGAACATGGCCTACTTTACATAACACGAATACTCATACAAACCACACCTAATTCTTCCTCTGCAACACGTTGCCAGAGCGCCTCCTCAGCGCGGAGGGCCGCAGCCTGGCAGCCAGGTTCTCCCGTGCGGCAGACAACTGGCCCGCGCCCAGGGGCGAAGGCCGTCCCACACCTCCGGACCCCCTCGCCCCCGCGGCAAGAAGGTGGTGCGCCGCGCTGCTCACCCCTTCCCAGTTATTCCTCCCGTCCTCGCCAGAGTACAGGCTCCCGCCGCTGGGGCTGTCGTACCCGGCATCGTCCTCCTCCTCCTCGTCGTGGAACCCGACACCAGCCGGCACAGAGCGCCTCCTCGTCCGGCCGAGCAAGCCTACTCCGCCGGCCCGCAGATGCGGCGGCCTCATGACGTTGTCGTCGCGCACGCGCAGCGCGGCGGCGTCGATGGCCATCTGCGCGCGCATGGCCGTCCACGACTCGATCTGGCCGCAGTCGGCCTCGTCGACGCAGCGGCACTCGTCGCCGGCGGGGCAGTCCGTCTCGCCCATGGCGTGCCACTCGGCGAGGCAGTGCTCGTGCGCGACGCACCCGCAGCCCAGGCAGGGCGGGTACAGCGCGTCGACCGGCTCGGTGCAGTAGACGCAGCGTAGCTGCGCCTGCGCGCGGTGGCAGCGGTGGCAGGTGCCCACGGCACCGCCGACGGCGCCGTCGTGCTCTTCGGTCGTGTACTCGAGCGGCTCGAGCTGCATCTCGCACCGGCTGCAGAGGCCCGTGACGTCGAGCCCGCGGTCCGAGGCGAGCAGGGCCTGCAGCTGCTCCTTCTTGTTGCCCAGGACGAGGGTCGGCGACGTGGTGCCCGGCGTCGTCTGCGGCGGCGCGCTCGAGATGCTGTGGTTGTGGCTGTGGACGCTCTCCGCGCCGCCAAAGGACTCGTGGGCGCTGGCATCGTCGCCAAAGACGCCCGAGGCGGTCATACTGTCGTCCTTGAGGACGTTGAACTTCATAATCTCCAGCCTGGCGAGCGGCTGTCCCCACATCTGCAACATCTCGGCATAGGCATATCGATAGCCCGCATAGATGGCATTGTGGCTCGGCTCCAGGAACGGCGTAGCCATCCAGCCGTCGTCGTTGAACAGCCGGCTGTTCTCGGTGTGAACGGTGACATCCACTGCTACCATAGATAACATCTCCTCGCGACGGTAGTCGTCATCTGACAGCGAAGTTCTAGCCGTGCCTGGGTTCTCAGCTTGCGCGCCAAACACCGTCGAGCCACCCCAAGTGATATTGCTTGGCGCCAGATTACTGAGGATTGTTTCGGCAGGGCTTGGTCTTTTCCGTACTGGCGGCTCGGGGGGGGATGAGGAAATAATGCCTGACAGCGTGCGGGGCAAGCTGGCGGTGATAGTTGAGGTGAGAGCTGAGTTGGTTCGTCGGAAAGAACGGGTATTCGGTGAGGTTGACAGGCTCTGTGTCTGATCGCGCTCTAGGAGATGATCCCTCCCAAATCGCATAGGAGGTGTCTCACCACACGAGTATGAATTAGAAGCAGGCTCGCCGGCCCAGGAGACTTCCTCTGAGCCTTGTGACCCAGAATACAGGATAGGAGTGTGGGCTGTGCGCGGAGTTGTCACGGCAGAGCTCATCGCACTGCGCGCGTGCATGTTCCATACGTCTGGATTCGTAGGAAAGTACTCAAGAGAGAATGAGGGTGCCTTCATAGGCAGTGGCGTCTCGGGTTGCGTCAGATGTGATTCAGCATACGCGACACTATCTTCGGCCGAAGAGTCGCCAAAGATGCAAGACAGCATCGCAAGCATTTGGATGTCTGCAAGCTGGTCAAAGTAATCGAAGAGATCGTGGATGAACTCCTGAGCCAGGGGATGGTAGCCCCATTTCACTCGACCAGTGAGCAGCTCATCGTCTCCCTTACTGCCCCTGTCATCTTCTCGAAACCTAGACACAGCATCTCTGGCGATGACCAACACCGATTTTCGCCGTAGTGATTGTTCAGTCAACTTGAGAGGGATGTCGGATCTCAGGAGCAAGGCAGAATATCGCCATATATCCACAAGATCCGGATACCCATACTTCTCGGCGACTTTGGCATTGTGCTCACACACCTCGGCACCATCACCGAAAATAGCGTACTCTTGAGCAAACTGCTGCTTCGAGGGGAGTTCGACCCGGTAATCGTGGATAGATGTGATGCTTTTTGGCTTGCCCGGGCGTCGCCTACTGGTGCCGGTGCCTGTGCCAGTTCCAGCACCCGTTCCTCCACCGCTGGAGCGAATTGAATCGTTTGCACTCCATGTCTTGCGGATGCGCCGACCAGCCTGATACCAGAGGCTGATCTTGTGCATTGTTGTCAGCTCGGAATCGCTAGAGGAGGAAGACGACGAAGCGTCAGAGTCGTCGGATCCATCTGAGTGATCACTCGTCGCGGAAGCATCTTCATCTTCATTCCTTTGCTTCAACGGAGGCGAGTCGTGTGTCAGACGCCCAAACCCAGCAAAATTGGGTTCCCCCTTAAGCCGGTCTCGATTGGCATCGGCTGCCAACGCAAACCTGTCTTTGGCTCTCTGGTCCTTCGTCGGGAAGAAGCAAACAATCCGACCATCATTTGAGAAGCGCGCACCACAGGTCCTAGCTTTGGGTGGCACAACCATTGGCCGAAAGCTCGGTGCTAGGGTGTTGTCTTCGGTGCTAAGAGTCAGTTCCTGAGACATGGACGCTGAACCCCCGGCGGGAATCTCAGTCTCATCATCTTCGCTTGAACTCTCATCGGCAAGATCATCAGAGACGTCGTCAAAGTCTCGCACGTTCTTGAAAAACGTTGTACTCGCCTCCAGGTCGACTTCTCCCAGCAGGTAGGTAAATGCAACATCCAAGCAGTTCTTTTTCCTTTGCAGAAACTGGGCTGTCAGTTCCTGCAGCTCCGTCTCGATCTTCTGATGCGTTTCGTCTGGCATGAAGGAGCTCTGTTCTACGAAGAACCTCGGTGCTTTCAGTTTGGGATAGGATGCAGGTATATCCACCCTGACTTTGATGAAGATGGTCTCTCCCCCTTCTCCCCAGGGACCCTTCAGCGACGCGTTCAGTGTGAGGTTATCCATGTCGATGTTCTCCCATTTCACGTTTGGAAGTTGGTTACTGATGCGCACGAATTCTTCATGGATGCTTTCAGGCTCGCCCCAGTCATCATCAGGGTATCCCGGACTCAACATGGATGAATCCTTGGAATCTTGACGTTGGGGAGTGTCAGAGCTCGATTTGCGCTTGTTCATCGAGACACCCTTCATCCACCCAATTTGGGCATGGCTGCGATCCGCTTCTTGTGACGAGACAGGCTTGGCCTTCATGGAAGGGCCTCTCCAGGCAGATCGGCTCGGGTAATGGGGAGCTTGCATACTCATCGTGAGTGCGCTTCGCCGATACCCAGTCCCGCTGGTTGCAGGGCGTGGGTCACTCATCGTCGCGGTTCTCCTATCACGATGGGGGTGGTCATCAACTGTTCGGAAGGTCTTGTAGACTGCGCCCTTGCGTGTAATGTTGAGTCGTTTTCTTGGGGGGCCGCCCTTTACAAAGCCTACCGCAGCGAGATCCTCAGGGTCCGGGCGCTGCAGTCGAAGCTCGTTGTCTTCACCCCAGGACACTAATTGAAACTCGCGGTCGTCGGCCTCTTCGGTCACAGTGCCACGACTTCTCCAGAGGAATTCCTTGACTTTGTGATTACCGTGGCCCGGGAAGACAGCTACGGGGTCGACGTGGCCATCCTTGGGCGTGTTGCTTTCCGATCGTCGATCATAGAGGTAGAGATTGCCAGGCTCGTTCTGAGGCATGGCAAGCAGACCCCACCCGAAAGGAGCATGTCGAGCGCGCCATACTGGGAAGTCGGTACGGATGACCCGTTCAGGTTCGTCGCCCTCGTTCCCATAGTCCCAGAACTTGATGCTTTTGTCGAGTGAGCAGGTAACGACCCCTGTTGCCCTGGTACGGTTCCAGTCTAGCCCATAGATCTTTGAGGTATGGGCGCTGATTGTCCTCAGGGGTTCCGCGGCGTTTCGGTCATCCCAGATGTGCAGGTATCTGTCATGAGAAGAGGCGAGGATATGGCTGTCCTGCCTGTTGTATTTTACCTGAGTAGCACCTGCAAACCAGTCACAGAATGTGAGAGCTGGCTGCCTGGGGCGCCGAAGATCCCAGCAATGAACATAACCATCCACGGCACAGGTTGCCAGGAAGTCCCGGCTGTGCGCTGAGAAGTTGATGTCGGTGATTGCTCGACTATGGCCTTGGAGAGAATGCTCAATGGCTCCAGATGGCGAATCGTCGCGCAGGTTCAGATTCCAGACTAGACATCGATGATTCGCAGTGGACGCGACCCAGTAGTCTCGATCTGCGAATGGTGACCATTGCACATCCACAACAAGCCAAGGAGAGCCATGACTGCTCAACCTCCGAGGCGGGCTATAAGGTGAGTCGAGGTCTATTATGGTCAGACCCTCGGGCCTTGGTGTGCTTGTTAGCTCCTAGCTCTCGAAGAGGGGCCATGCTCGACAAGCTTACGAAGCAAGAGCCACATCCCGGCCTGAGGGAGATATCGTGGCTGACCCTACAAGGCCATCGACATGAATGGTCCCATCGGCGTCAAAGGTCTCGCTGTCAGACGCCGATTTGAGCGTCTTGCTCTTCTTGTGTTGGTCAAAGAGCCGCGTGAATGCAGAAGGCATGGTGAGAGCTCAGCGCCGTTACCTGGCGCATCATCGAGCGCGACGGCTTGCCAAACCGCTTCCTGCCTCGACAGTCGCTGCGCAGGCCGATTAAGTCGATCGCATGGATCGCAAAAGGCGCGGCTTCATCGGTTTCAGTTCTCGCCAACCATTCCTACTCCTGTGAGTCTCCAGCGGGTGTCTTCGCAGGGCTGAGTTCACGCTGGATTGGTGAGCTGTCGTGCATGAGATTAAGCTGTAGATTGACCGAGTTCCCATAGGTAGCCCTCCCGCTTTGGTTTAGTGGAAAGTGACTTTGGCCTCCCAACTTATGATGTGGGGCTCGTGACAGAGGCGGAACCTGCCGGTATCTAATCCCCCCCCACCTTCGCAGTCCAGTTGACTCTCCCGCATTCAAGTCGCTGGTGAGGCTTAGATTTCCAACGACAATCATTGATCTGCCTTCTCTGTGCTTCCAAGTTTGTCGTCTTGAGCGACCAAGCACGGGAATATCCTGCGACTCACTGCTGCGAGACCTTCTCCCGTCGTCCCGAAGGCCAAACATTGCAATCTTCTCCCGCTATTTAGCCCTCCTCAGCCCGACAACTTCTGCAAGTAGGTGCCTAATCAACACAGCTTGCTCGAGACTTTGCTTCAGAGCTCTCGACAATTAGCCGGTCTGTATCTATCCGACGACACCTAAGAATCACTCTGCGGCCATGGCGTTACCCAAGCGCATTGTCAAGGAGACGGAGCGGTTGATGGCGGAGCCGTAAGGACCCCTCGAATATCGAAATTTTGGGATGACTCGATTTGATCTGACCTCGACACGTACAGCGTCCCTGGTATCAGCGCCATTCCTCATGAAGACAATCTGCGATACTTTGATGTCGAGATCCATGGCCCTCAGTCGTCTCCCTACGAAGGTGAGTCAGCGTTGGACCGAAGGGCAGACGTTCTTGATGCCATGTATGCTAACCCGGCGACGCAGGTGGCATTTTCAAACTTGAACTCTTCCTTCCCGACGACTACCCAATGACGCCGCCCAAGATCCGTTTCTTGACCAAGATTTTCCATCCGAATGTTGACAAGCTCGGGCGCATCTGTCTGGATGTTCTGAAGAGTACTGTTTTCCTCCCCAAGTTATCCTCAACTCTCTGGGAATGGACTTAGTGACTAATTGGGATAATTCAGACAACTGGTCACCCGCTCTCCAAATCCGAACCATACTCCTATCGATCCAGGCTTTGCTGGGTGCCCCAAATCCCGACGACCCCCTCGCCGCCGACGTTGCCAAGAGCTGGAAGGAGGATGAGAAGGCTGCCATCCAGACTGCAAAGGAGTGGACGCAGCAGTATGCCGTGCCCAAATGAGCGTGTTAGCAATGTGCTTAGGTCGCTTTTGTCCTGAGAGGCATTATTATTCTCCTTGGAGAAGTTAAGAGGACGACGCCGCTGGAAGGGAATCACACAGGTTTCGGATGCTCGAAGGACGTCCTAGGTGGTGCAATCTAGCCCTCTGGAGGCTGTGGGTGCTCTAGGACATTGCAGCCACTGTATTCAGTCGGCATGATATGATGGATGATGAGTAGAGGATGGATCACGAAGACGCGTAGTCATTTCCAGCGCTTGTTGTTTCGTCATAGAAGGGACGTTATCCATATCATAGTTGCCATTGAGGGACCAGGGTGAGCTTGATTTCAAAGCTTTTACTAAGTAAACAGAGATTCATCGATACTTTCATCTGAGACAAGAAGAGTGCAGTTTATGCGGATTGAAACGCCGTACCATGAATCGCACTCCCAAGATCTGAGGATATCTATGCAAGTCGACAGTAGTCGCTGGCCTATCACGGAAACCCCTTCCTATACCTTGAGATGGCTAGCTGCCGTTGGTTCTCCTTGCATGTTCTCGGGCAGTGCCACGGTAGTAAGATTTGGTTGAGTTTCCAGGCCTTCCATCCCGGTGTATACAGCTCTATTAGATCAAGAGGGGGTGTTCAAATCCACGTGGCACTTTAGCGATGGGTTACCTTGCTGGGCCGCCGAGACTATGATGCCTGGATGCATCATGGAACCGGGTTTACATGCCCTCGTGGCTGACGGATGCTTTCTGGGCACAACAAGCAAGTGATGGTCAGGTTAGTTGACGGACTGCGAACAGAAGTACTCGACTATCCATCAAACCCATTCAGTTTTAGGTAGTGAGATAGCCCTTCCGAGTCCCAGAGCAAGGATATGCACTTTTACGATTGAGGTATCCCCTGATGAACTTCTGTCATCCATTCTGACCCCCGCTCGAACAAGGAAGTCTCCCGGAAGATCTTGCTCGCATGGCGGAAATTGCCATGGCTTTTCCCGACGAACGGCGCGACTTTTCTCTTGCTACAATCGCTGACAAAGCCGAGTGTCGGGTGGCTAGAACGCGGCCTAGATCCCTGTCACCGATGCATACGCGTTAGCTTGACAGGGATCCGGCCTGGATCGCTGGCAGCCACCAGACGGGGAGAGTTTGTGCATGGCAGAGGAGTGTTCATGGCGGACCTGTCATCGTCAGCTGGTCATGGCCCAGCAGTTGAATATACGTCCAGAAAGCCGGGTGATCTAGATTCGGGCGATGGAAGGCACTGGCTGCACATGGGCGAGACGAGTATGGATACGCATTGCAACATCGACAACACCCATGACACGGACATGTGTGTTGACTGTTCGGAAAGCCATAGCAGCAGGATACTAAGACCAATATCTGGCGTACCTTGCCTTAGTTATGGTGACACAATCGGGATGGCCTCCTACAAAGGGTGTAAGCAGAGCTTCACAGCACTATGAGAGGTGCAAAGACACGCGGATGCTGTGCGACTCCGCGTACGGAGTACCTAGCTCAGTTATCAGTGTTCATTGAACGAGAATTGAGTCTCACCGAGCAGCGCCCTCTTCTTTGTAGCTCCAAACAAACAAAGTGAGCCCGTGCAGCCCAACACCAAGAGAAGAGAGGTCAAAGAGTGGATGTCACCACTCCTCCTCCTCCCTCCCCTAAACCACAATGAGCATGCAGAGAAAAAGGACCCCTGCTCCACCACCTCCACATCCCCTGGGGATCCATTCGCCATCCCCAGCCCCCCTTCCAAGTTCCAACATTCGTTTCCTCGCAATTGCGGCCGCAATTTTGAAACATTGGACCGATCATATTATCCATGGACAAGCCTGAGACGGTTTCCAATCGACTCTGCTTGTTTGCTTTCGCATTACCAGCTGCGGATCCGGCTCCCATCCCCGCATCACGGCGTCAACACTGAACCGCGAACCAGCTGCGCGCCCACTTTGGCTCTCAGGAGTTCAGCCACCCCCCCGAAATCCGAGAAAAGGAAACATCAACGAGCTTCCAGATCCCGCGGCCCCCCTCGATCTCATTTCTTTCGTTCACCTGCCCTACCGGCTCCTGTTTGCCCGTGTTGAAGACAGAAAGAGCGCCAGCGGTTCGGACCGATCTAGCAAACGTGCCAACGCTTTGACATTCCTCGTCCCGCATTCCGGTCCCGGTTGCTCGTCGCCACCCCCCAGCTTTGACAGTGCGCCAGAAGAAGCAGCATCTATTCTCGATCAAGCGCTGTGACACCTCGCTGTCTGCCAGCCTCACAATCTTCAGCCGAGAACCATGCCTGCCCGAACGAACGGTAGCGTGGCCACCGCGCCAGCGCCAGCCAAGACTTTCGAGCTCCCAGCTCTCGACTTCAACTTCTCGTCGCTCACCGAGGGCACCAACATCCCAGCTCCTCTGCCCTCCCCGATCCAAGAAGAGCCCGCCTTGCCCAAGACGCCGACCAAGCAGGAGGAGAAGGAGAACACCAAGCCGACGACCTCCTCGAACGGAGAGCATCCTGATGCCACATCTCCTGACTCGACCGGTGCCAAGGGCGGCGTGAAGCGCCCAGCCGACGACATTCCCGCCTCTCCGACGCACTCACACCGACAGGGCAGCATCCGCCGGCTGTTCAGCAGGAATATGCTCAACTCGGCGTATGCGAGTGGAGAGGCCGACTCACAAGCGGCGCCCAGCATTGACGTCAGCACCACCAGGCCAGCAAGCCGGAGCAACGGTAGCTTCATGGATGACAGGAAATCAAAGAGGAGTAGCGGATGGTTCAGGAGACTCCGAGGCGGCGACACATCCCCACCGCCCAGCAGCAGCGGCTCCAACAAGAGGTCGAGCACGTTAATCCAGGAAGTGAGGAAGCCTGCTGGCCCACCACCCCCAATGATACCAGAACTGTCCGATCTCGAGGCCAAGATCGACCTCGACGACGGAGGCAGCCTCGGTAGCGATCTTTTCAAGAACATAAAATAAGCATGGCACAAAGTGCTTACGACTTTACTTCGATTCTACATCCGACAATGAGGAGTGGACGGCGCTCCCAGGGCAACGAACGTACCAGGAACACGCCCGGACCACATTTTTGCATCTCTGAAGATCTCATAAAAGCCAGCAGCAGACGTCAATTCTGGCATGGAGAAACGACTTTTTTTTTTTGTGCCTTTGCTACCCTTTCATTTTCTTTTCTCTTTCTCTGGCTCTTTCGAGCTGCAGAAGACGCATGCTGCGAGATATGTATCATGATACCCAGCTCGATTAACGGGCTCATTCATTCTCAACACGAGAGCTGTTCACTTTTATTTTTCTCACACAAAAAGATGCCCATTCTTCTCGAAGCCTATTTTTTTGAGTGCTTGTGCCTTATCATCCCCTCCGTTGCTCTCTTTTCGATTCATTTGTACTACGTAAGGGAATTTAGGAAAGCGGCAGCCCGCTGAGATCTCCGCCGCATGGCTTAGTTACCAGATGCCTCTAATACCTACATCCTCCACCTTCTTCCATCTGCTTCTTCCGCCTCCTCTGGCTTGCCTCCTTGACTCTTGGTTTCTTGTGAGGACTCTTGACAAATAATCTCCCCGTGTGGCTTCATGGCCCTTGCGTGGAATTGCGAAGGGCTTGGATCTTCAATGAAATGGAGTGGCAGGCCTCTAACTCGTGCATTCGTGCCCTGCCTCCCCATCTCCAGGGCAGTTTTATCAAGCATCTTCTGAGCCTGAAGCCGCAGCCCTTGAACACCGCCGTGCGGGCAGTCGAAGGGTGCGATGGCACAATGGCGATTTAGTATTGGTCTGGCCTGAGGGCTCAGCACTGCCTCTGTTGCTGTCGCCCATCTCCTCTTGCTGCATGTTGTCACACATCGGAGCCCGCAGAAGTCGGGCTTGAAGGCCTTGCGATCCGGGGGGGTGGTTGAACAATCCACGACAACAATCTTGTCCTTATAACTGGAAACGTTATGGTGTCTCTGGAGCAGGTTCATTGTGTCTCTTCAACTATGTCTAGATAACAGTATGACTCGACTTGAGGTTGACCCAAAAGTTAAACTATTGATACATATATGAATATATTGATAGAACCCCTTGTGATTCTATAAAGGTCACTCGTAGTCACCGAGATCTTCTATTGAGATATGGATATGGGTATATAGAAGGCCGGCTGGAGTACAAGTTGTACCAAGGTAAGGCAGCATCGGATTTTGGTGCAATTGAGGCCAGGGTACTTCATGATAGGTATCTCAATCACATAATATATGTATGTGTATGTATCTATTTCTAGTACTTCAAATACTTCATCTTATTTATTTCGCAGTATATCCAGATGATATGATAGGAGTCACCCAATACGTTTGGCAGCTTTGAAGAGAAAAAAGTGGCCCTGAGCAGCAACAGCTCAAGCTCCACGGCTGGACGGGTGGGGACATGTACCGTGAGCTCTAAAACGTCATTCCAACCGGCGCCGGGCCGAGAGCTTCGTTTCTTTTGCACGGCAGTCTCCGCCGACATTGACGACTCACGAAACCACACCTCTTGTTTGCGCAAACCACCAATTCGTCCGAGAAGTCAGCAAGCATACCCGGAAAGCTAGAAAGATGGCGACGACCCTGCGCTCCGCGCGGCCCATCGCCAACGGCCTCCTCCGGCCCAGCGCCCAGAGCTCGCGGACCTGCCGCGGCTGCTCCCTGCCTCTGACGGCCGTCCGGCACAAGAGCGGGCCGTACGGCTACGAGCAGGCCAAGGCGCTCGTCTTCTCCAAGTACGGAGAACCCTCTGACGTCCTCAGGTACGCAGTTGCCCCCCCCCCCTTTCCTCCCCTCTTCTCTGTCTTCCTTTTTGCTGCTGCTCGAACGACGACTGCCCCAAGAAGTATCAGCTAACGGTTTCGTCGTCTTGTTTCCCACAGCATCCACAAGCACTCCATCTCCCCCTCCCTGCCCTCGGGCTCCGTCCTCGTCCGCACCCTCGCCGCGCCCATCAACCCGGCCGACGTCAACACCATCCAGGGCACCTACGGCGCGAAGCCCACCTTCTCGACGCTCCTGGGCACCGCCGAGCCGGCCGCCCTGGCCGGCAACGAGGGCTGCTTCGAGGTCATGGCCGTCGGCGACGGCGTGTCGTCGCTCAAGAAGGGCGACTGGGCCATACCCGCCGGCACGGGGCTCGGCACCTGGCGCACGCAGGCCCTGATCGAGGGCGCCGACGCGAGCCTCCTGCGCGTCGACAGGACCGGCCTGACCCCGCTGCAGGCCGCGACCGTCAGCGTCAACCCGTGCAGCGCGTACCGCATGCTGCGCGACTTTGTCGACCTCGTCGACGTCAGCGTGCGCAGCTTCGCGGCGTCGGGCGGCGGCGCCTGGTTCCTGCAGAACGGGGCCAACTCGGGCGTCGGCCGCGCGGCGATCCAGCTCGGCCGGCTGTGGGGCCTGCGCAGCATCAACGTCGTGCGGGAGCGCGAGACCGAGGCCGAGACGGCGGCCCTGAAGCAGGAGCTCTCCGACCTCGGCGCCACGGTCGTGCTGACGGAGAGGGAGTTCCTCGACCGCTCGTTCCGGGACCGCCTGGCCGAGACGCTGCGCGGCGGGCGCGACGAGCTGCTCCTCGGGCTCAACTGCGTCGGCGGCAAGTCGGCTTCCGCCGTGGCGCGGTCGCTCAGCGAGGGCGGCACGGTGGTCACGTACGGCGCCATGTCGCGGCAGCCCGTGAGCCTGCCGACGGGCCTGCTCATCTTCAAGGACATCTCCTTCCGGGGCTTCTGGCTGAGCCGGTGGGCGAACCGCGACCGGCCCGGCAAGAGGCGGACGGTCGAGGAGATCCTGGCGCTCATCCGCGAGGGCAAGTTTGCCGACACCCCCGTCGACGAGGTCCCCTGGACGTGGGACACGCCCGAGCAGGAGCTGCGGGACGCGGTGCAGGGCACGCTGCAGGGGTTCAGGAAAGGGAAGGGGGTGTTTGTGTTTAAGGATACCTGAGAGAGGGAGGCGTGGCATGGGGGTTGGTTGGGGCGGTAATGAATGACCGAGGGTTGAGAGTGATTTGTGTAAGAACAAAAAGATGAAAATAGACTGTGATAAAGCTTGCTTGTTGTACTTTGTTGCAGTGTGCTGCCTGGGGACTCTTGGAGGTCTGGGACTGTGAGAAGCCAGGTCTGAAAGTTGATAGGATCAAGTGACTGTAGTCTTGGATCAGCCAGGTCGAGCCATGTGCCAGGTTGAGTACTTGATTTGCAACTTGACACTGAAACCTTGGTGATATGTGAGCACTCGCCTCACGAGACTCGAGCCTCGCCTTGGCAAAGAGCACAACCACTCAACACTCTTCATATAGACCAGAATTTATATGCCAATATGGCTGCTAAATGACCATGTACAATCACTGTAGAGTGCAGTGCAGTGGTGAGTCAGCTGCAGCACCCACCCCCAAGCCATACACCCCCTTCTAGGCTGCACCTCTGCCCTGGACCCGCCTCACCTCCCGCAGCCGCGTCCCAAACATCGCCAACCCAGACCCGCTTTTGACAACCCTCAGAACGCCCCTAAAGAGCTGCAACTGTACAAGTCCTCATACATCTGGGTTAGCCAGTCAGCAAGTGGCAGGGGGCGTGGGAGACGGCTCAACTGGATGAGAGTCTGGTTGCAAAAAGACTAAAAACCCCAAACACGAAAAAGAATAGAGCCGCACACGTCCTTGGCCAGTGGAGGATTCTAATCGAACTTTGAAACTCATTGTGTTCGATACCCGTTTGAATCTAATTACACATATATATATAAAACCCTCGCGGTTTTTGTAGCCGGCTTCCAGGGGGATTCGGTGAGTTTTTTTACTTTCTTGACATATCTTTTTATTTTTTTCTATGCTTTTAACAACGAGCGTACCCGTTGATAAGGCCAAATAATTGCGTGTCAACGTGACTTCGCGACCGTAACGGCGGCCTATGTACCAAGAACTTCATTGGAGGAGACTAGGCGTAGGGGTAGTGATATCTTGATTTCAAGGTTGAAAGTCGGAAGGTTGCAAAACGCCACTGGTGATTTGGGCCACCGAAAAGTGCATATCAGCTTCTGAGAACATTGCGGCACACCCGTTTCAACTATTCGAAGACTGTCATGATGCCTCAGCCGTTCCCACGTACGAGGACAAGGACATTGAACCTTGTAACAGTATCGCGTAGACTAGGACATAATCAACAACACACGTGCTTGAAGTAACGTCAGAGAGATTTATCCAAGCGTTGTAACACTATGGCAGCCCAGGCATCACCGAGGACACACAGCGCGTATCATACGAAGGTTGTTGCTTTTTTTAACTTCTGAACAAACATGAGACCTTTCGAGTGATTAAGCTAGTAGCGCGCTGCCTTTTGCTACATCCTATGGCCCAAACGTTTTCTACTCCCAGCCGTCTCGAGTCAGTTCCACTGCTTGCCAAAGAACTCGAGCACCGTCTTGTAGCCGCGGATGTACTCCTCCTTGACATGGTCGTCGGTCAGGTCCGAGCGAGCGGCCATCCAGCCGTGGATCTGGTCGCCGAAGGTCTCGACGTGCTTGGCGACCGTCAGGTTGCTCTCGAAATTCTTGACATCCTCGGGAGCCTCGTCCTTGGACGCGAGCATGATGAGAGGGACCTTGATGCTAGAGGCATCGTTGGCGTCGACCATGGCTGGATGGATCTCGGCAGCGATAGAGAAAGGAGTCTTATCCCCGGAAGTGGCGAGAGAAACGACCTTTCCTCCCCAGCAATACTAAAAATTGCGTTAGACAACAACACTTGCATTTCATGGTAGGATTGACATGGCCTACCCCTAGGATGCCCCATGACTTGATCGAAGAGTTGTGCTCGTTGGCGGCCTTGACAAAGGCGGGGACCTTCTCGGCGACTGAAGGGGGCGGGAACTTCTTGAAGAAGTTGCCGAGATTCTTCTGCTTCTCTTCGGTGTTCGGGGGGAACCTACGGCGGGTCAGTTAGCCCAGCATTTCCTTATCCCTGGTCATCAAGCTCTGAGAGGGGCCATACCACTCGATAGGGCAGGGCTCGCCGTTGAACCAGTCAGGCATGTAGACCTTGTACTTCTGGTGCTTGTCGCTGGTGGCCAGGATATCGGCGCCCTGGACCGTCTGGTCAAAGAAGCCAAAGATGTCAAAGATGACGAGAATTGCCTTGGTGGCATCGGCCGGCCCAGTGACATCTGATCAGCACGGCATCCCCAGTCAGCAAAGAATCGGAATACCTCGGTTGTCTCATAGCCCGAACGTACAAGTCTTGAAACCGCCAACCTGCTCGTACGAGCCTTGGGCCTTGTAGCCGCTGGCAACTTTGCAATGGTTAGCGACGGGTCGGCGAGCATCGTCGTCAAGAAAAGGGGTCTGCAGATCAGCGTCGTACCGACTGGGGGTATGTTACAGCAGGCCTGGTAAAGTTAATTATTAGTCTCGAGTCGTGGCAGGGCGTGGCGCGTCTCGTGAAGCGTCAATGGGAGAAACTCAGAACGGACCTCGCTGTGACCGCCGGTAGCTGGCATGCTCGACATCCTGGCGGTTTGTTGGGCAATTGGCCTCGTAAAAGCGGCAGATGTGGTTTGTTGGGCTGTAGGAGCCTGGGCCGATCGCAATGAGGCCGATGGAGTCGACGCTGAGGATGCTTGACCGCTTGTGTAGAGGTTGGGAAGTCGAGGAATTGGGTTTCGCGAAGGGCTCAGGGCGCGGTTGAGAAATCCAGCAGGAGCTCGGAGAGGTGGGGTTGGAGGCGGCATAAGCGTCACAAGTTGCAAACGGCGTCGGCCTGGAGCAGGAACAAAAGCAGCTCGGCAGTTGGATCGCGGCTACGAGCTGCACGGGCAATCTTACAAGGTTTCAATTGGTAGGAGCAATATGCACGCCCCTTTCGAACTCAATGCAACCAGTTGTCGTTCTTTCTTCAACACTGCAATGCCGCCGTTGGACTGGCGTGATCCCCAGGGCTTGTTTGAGCTTGAAAGGCGGCGGTGGCGCTGCGGGGTGTCGGTCGGGAGGGGTCAAAGCTCCCTGCAGTAGTCGGGGGCGGGTGGTGATGTCACTTTGATGTGGTCCATGCGTTATCATGTCCAAAGGAAAGGCCTGACTGTGGACCTCTGATCATGTACTTTCGCGAAGCTAGAAATTGTATTGTAGTCGTACATACATTTGGGTATGGCGTGCGTACTAATCCTGTATGGTCAAAACGTTCAAGGCTTTCGTGAGGCTGGCCTGCTTTGCGCTGATGTTTGAATTGATTGTCTGTCCAGGTGAAGCCGTTGGGCAATTGCCGTTTTGGGCAAGACGGAGCCAATTACAGCCAATCAGCAGAGACACCGTCTCCAGGCCGAAACCTGGCCTGGATCTATTTCAACTTCTCTCTATCAAGAACATTAGCTAGCGATCCTTGCAACGATAATCATCAATGCCCTTTTGCAGCATCCGATGGCCTCTGGATTTCTGGCCTAGGATGGGGATTGCTTGGGATGTCCTTCTTGCTTCTCGCCATACAATGCCGTCTTCTGAACATTCCTCGAGGATGAAGACTGTTGGGTCGACGTATCCCTTGCCCTATGCGTCTAGGATGAAGAAATAATTCCAATGTGCTTTTCAGAAGATGAAGTTACCCTATCCGGTCATCATCAATACATAGCATATGATAAGTCCAGCAGGCTCGACCTCTACTACACGGCGTCGTCATCATAAGAACACAACTTGTAAGTCACCCTAGCGCGCACCTCATAGGGAAGACGCTAGTTCCTGTCTATGATGATATGAAAGCCACCTCCATCGGAGTTCGGAGGCAGAGTCCATCTATACCCGCGCCTTGAGAAGTCGTTCCTGCGGGGGTGTGTGTGCAGTGTCAGCCTTCTAGAAGCCTGTCCCTTTTTGTTTTGTCACGGATGCATCTGGTCGCTTCAAGTATTTATTTTTTCTCCACGGACATTGGACATGATCACAAGATGCAGTTCCGGCCCTAGGCAAGAACCGCCAGATATTCCGAGGCGGCTTGTGACATTTTGTACAAGTATTCAGAAAACTGGAGCTCACCTCTCTTCCTCCCCTCTCTTTTGTTGTTCTTTCTCAGTGCGTGCGCGTTGCAAAGTGACGGGTATCTCGTTTGGCACCGGTTTCTCCATAAAAGATCCATCTGATCCATCAACAAAGGTGTACTAGATGATCGGGATTGTGGCAAAAACAAATGGACTTGGCTTTTTTTTCTTACCGGGTCCAAGCGACTTGGCAGCCGTGTGCCTGCCCTGATGAAGGAAGGAATACCTAGTGTTTCAACGGCGAGTAATGACCACAAAACGGGCAACCAAGTCAGCATTTGGGGCTTGTAATTGTCCATTTGCCCTACAGAGAGTCATGTGCATGGAACAAAATGTGCGCTTTGTCATCGACGATTGCCCCTATTTTCCTCGGCTGCAGCCATCGGCCTGTCGATCAAAAAGCTTGTCCTTATCATTGAAAACGTCCGTCTATCTGTGTGCAGGAAGACGTCACAGACAGCGGGCTTTTGATTTGGTGGGCGGCGCAAAAGAGCATCAAAGTCCGAAGTAGCGAGTTGGCAGCCATGTCAGCGTCAGCGCTTATGCGTGGACCGCTGGCAAATCAGTGTGGCTGGATAACAGTAGCCTCAAGCTAAGGAATTTCTCGTTCGTCAATCATGCAACAGCAGTCGTGTATGGTGTCGATTTCACATGTCCACCACTATTGATTTAGAGATGATTTCGGTTGTTCAACCCTGTACTCGGAGAACTTGCTCCTTTTCACAACATATGATAATCATAAAGTTTGTGGCCGGATGCACCTCAATCCACGTGGAGAGAGGTTCGACCCTGCATAAAACGGTACAAACGGGGTTCCGTGCCGTAAACTCGGCCGGCGGGACTCCGAATACGTCCGGCCACCAAGATTTGACGGGACGACACTAGTGCAAATTACCGAGGGGGACAGCCTTGCATTAACGGGTTGGGCTAATTAACCTACAGTTTGGGAACTGACAAATTCAACGGATTTAACGACGTCGTGATTGGTAATGCCTGTAGAGTCGTACATCGAACGTGGGATTTGTTATTGACATGCTCCAAGCAACCATTAGCTTGGTATGCATAAAAGCTACCAATTTCGTTGCGAGTAATTGCTGCCCCTGTCATGTCTCAGATAAGCTGGGACTGCAGGGTCCAGGCTCGATTTACTCGAATTGACCCAGATCTGGGGAATTGAGGCGTCGTTGGCTGGAGCTTTTTGTCTTAAAAACGGCATGATCTGATAGCTAGCCTGTCTCTCGGGTCTCTGAACCGAAAAATGTTTGTCTGGATCTTTACCAGGTAAAAGTCATGTCTTTGGGCAAAATTCAGCCAGCACATCGTCCCACTTGGGCCCTAGGAACCGAGGGCGAATTCTCCAAAGGAGAATATCTGCGACGGTGAGAAGAAGCTCTCGCGACTCTGCGAGCCCGCGACACGGCTACCATGCTAAGGTGAGCGTGTACAAGTAGTTATGTCGCAGGGGCAGTGTTGTACCCCGAGGTCGCTGGTTGTGTTAGCTCTAGGGGTCGGTAAGAGGCGCTCGCCGATCCTACGTGAGCCTCACCGTGACGTGTGCCTCCAGCAAATCAGGTGTCCCGGCGTGGCTGAATTCCCCCAGGTCACGAGCCCCAGACACCGACACTTGGGCGGCCCAAACAAAGGATGCGGCATGCATGGCATGGATACCGTGGTGCAGTTACGTAGCCTTGGAGGGAGCAGCCCTATGGCAATGGGGTCGGGTTCGACATCGGACTCCGAGTCTACCAGGATTGGTGCACAATGCTTCCAGGGCAACGGTAGCAAAGCAACCTCGTGTGGAGGTTCCTCTCCGCGAGTGTTGCTTTGTTGTCTTTTTGCAACGACAGCATGCCTCCAGTATTGCCTGGTACCTGGGCTGTCAATTGGGATCCAATGTCGATCGCTGGCAGTCAATCCCAATGTCCGTGGAAAACTCCGTGGGCACCACGTCCGTGTGCGCGGCATTTTCCATGTTCAGGCCTGCACATCCCTGCTACCCCAGACGTGCATCCTTCCGCAATGAGCCAATTTGTGGTGTCGCGCGTGTAGGTGAGCAGGGTCATGAGGCCATCCAGGCCGGGAGAAAACGGGCGGAACCGTGCCCTGGGATCAGGAACAAGGTCTCCTTTAAAAAGGGTGTCAAGGGCCTGGGGTCTTGAAGGAGTGCGTTTGGTGCCCGAGGAGGACGACGCAAGACCCCGTGCGCGAGCTCGAACGATGCGTGTTCGGCCCCGGAAAGACCGAAGCAGCGCGGCGACCTCCCACCCACGGCACTTCGCCTTTATCGAATTTTGTCGAAAAGCGCACACTCCCCTCCACTTCGCGCCTCTCCCTCGGGATTCACTTCCTGTGGAATGTTTCTAGAAACTTGACCAATCGTGGGGCTCCAGCCCAACCTTAAGCTTTGGCACTAGGGCTCTCACCTTGATGGGCAAAATGGGACTCGGCCCCATCTCCTGCCCTAGGTACCTACTTGTACATCATCACCGACACCTACCTAGCACTCAGATCTTCCTACCCTTCTGGATTCCCGGTCGTCCTAGTGTCATGCTCCCCCGGAAGTTGGTGATACCTATTCCTGAGGTGGTGTTCGAGTGCCGGCCACTTGAGCCGCCGGCACTTGGAGTGAAGGAGGGCGAGCAAGCCTCACATGGCCCCAGACCGCGTACCATCTTGCCTCCATCGGAACATAATTATGCGCAGTCGATCTCAAGACTATCACCTAACATCTCTTGATCGATCTCGAGGGTTTTATTCTCCACTCTACGTCTTTTCTGACATGCAGCTCGTTGCGAGCAATATCCTAGAATTGTGCAATCGCTTCTCTGCGTGCCACAAGCAGTATTATTACATATTGCCAGCATCATTGTTTCACTTTGTACCTGCCAACCAAGCTATTCAAGTGCGTAGCGCAGTCAAAGGTCCCCTTTTAAGAGGCAGAATCTTAAATTGCCTCTTCGGGTTTTGGTCGGCGAGTCAGGGGCGTTTCGCACGGTTCAACCGTGGAGAGCTGCCTCGAAGCGCACAGTGTGTCATCAAAGCGCGCTCCCGATCTAAGTCCGCGGCTCGCGGAGTTGGCATAGGTATTACGATATGGTCCCTGTCTGATACGATACAATGGAGATGAGTAAGGCTGAAAAAAAAGGGCTCTCTGCCTGTCATCATTTGAGAGAGGGCAAGGGGACCTGCAGCCTCCAGGGCTGCCACCCATGGCTCCTTGGCACCAACCTTGCTGCCCATGACAAGGCCGCTGTGTACGGTTTAGACTTTAACGGTCTCACCATGGCGTGATAGGCGTGCTACTGAAGGTTGTTCCATGATAGGGTAGGTAGGATGTCGAGAACTGAAACGCGTTGAGGGAGGTGGGAGAGTGTCGCTACTCGGACAGGTCGACCGTATTATTTCGAGGATTATCCGTCAATAAGATTTTATCCATGGCTACGCGACCCCGGCCGGCACTGGCACGATCCGCTTGTGCAAGAGCGGACGGGGCAGAAGTGGCTCAAATTCCCGAGTCGGCGATAACACGCACTAAAGGCTCTCTGGTGAGAACGTAGGCAGGTACTTGACTCGTCCTCAGATCTGAGACAAGCTCAAAGGTACCCGTTTAGCGCTGTGAGCGAACCCCCTTTTGCGCGAGGAGCCTTGCTGGACAACTCGATGTGCTGCGCTGGCCTTGATCCCCTGGGCGCGCGCCTGGAGGGGGGGCGTGCGGCTTACTCGACAACTCTGTTTCGGTCGGGGATGAGATGAAGTCGAGGCCGATGTATCTCCAAGTAGCCCACCGTACCCACAACGGGTTTTAACCCACCAACTTGTCGAGCATGCATGATGGGCCCCTACTAGACAGAATGCTGGGACATGTCATAAAAGATCATGAATTTTTGGTATAAGTCCTCGGGGCGAGGCGAGGCATGTGTGTTTTTTCTTGAATCAGATATATACCGAATGTGGCTGCTCCTCATTCCCCAAAGCTGGTCTTCTCGCGCCCACACATGCCGTATATTTCTTTTGCTGCCTCTTCCTTACTCATCTATCCTATCAAGCCACCAAGCCCAAGCCCAAGCCCAAGCCCAAGCCCAGGCCAAGAGCAATCCTGGTGTGGTGTTCATCTAATTGTACTACTGCTTACACGCTTACACGGACTGTGGGCGAGCCAGACAGCCAGACGAGCCAGCCAGGCAGGCAGGCATCAAGACACTCATACATCATTTTCGTGTGATCGACTCGAATCAAGGTTGTCACACCGTTACACACGAAACTCGAGGCGAACGAGCAAGACAGAAACCTTGAATTGGCGACTTATCACCGCTCTGCTCGCTACCCCTCGCTCTCACCTGCAACCCGTCAGCTTACCAAGGATTCTTGACGCAAGCATTGGCGCAATCCCTTGCCCAATACAGCATACAGTCTCCCCTGGTCCAACGTGGAGGTTCAGGATAGGAACACGCGCGCGCAATCCCATTCCTGGCGCAGCAGTCAGCCAGTCGCAGCAAGAAGCGAGCTAGCTTCCTCAAAAGCATCAGAAGCCCCGATCCCACTGCCCCTCGGACCGGGAGTAGGACTTCGGAGACTTGTTGGTGACCCGTTTCGACAAGCCCCGTCACTTTTCCCTTTCCTGGGTACGGCGAGTTTATCGAGTGGCACCGTTTTGCCCACACCCAAATACGCCAACGAG
Source organism: Thyridium curvatum (assembly GCF_004353045.1). Lineage (NCBI taxonomy): Eukaryota > Fungi > Ascomycota > Sordariomycetes > Thyridiales > Thyridiaceae > Thyridium > Thyridium curvatum. The sequence continues at coordinate 23,365 of NW_022156810.1, read as the reverse complement.
CCCAGTGCCCCCCTCTAACGTCCTACGCAACTCCACCCGCCTTTTTTTCGAGGCCGCACCGCATTCGCGCACACACGGACATAAGGACACCCCGACCGTTAAAGCCACTATTTCGCAGCGCACCCATCCAGTCTCCAGGGTGCTCAGGGTATCCTCCACAGGGCACTTTAGGGTCTCTGCTAACGCTCGGGACGGCCTAACTCGCGATCCCAAAGGAACCTTGACCCAGCTGGGCGCTGTGTATCACATAATCCCTATGCGCCCTTGACGAAGCAACTTGAACAAGCCTTACTCGTCATTATTAATCTCGACTTCTCTTGGGAGGACCGCTCACACGGGTCGCTCCGCATTTTCTTTTTCTTCTTCTTCATCTGTTTCCTAGACATACCCCCCCTGAAAGCCCCTTGAGGCTTTTAGTTTCCTTTATTGTTCCCTCCTTCATATATACATCCACTCGGGCCCTGTTGTGCTGGCTGTTCCCAGAACCTAGGAAGCTTCCTGTTGCCCCTCGCCCCCGAACTCGACTTACACACACACCGCGCATCGTCGTCCTGCCTCTCCCCCTTTGGATGAACACGGCCGATTACCCATTGCTATTGCCACACACACAGTCAAGCCATGGAAACAAATCTACCTACTCCTCCCCAGGAGGATCAAAAATCGCAGAGCTCGAGGAAAAGCTCGGCGTCGAAGCAGGTCAAGGCAGTACACCGGCCGACTAAGCGGGCGTCCACGACGCACTCGCACCCGCACCCGCACTCACATCCCTCTCCCACCCACGACAGCAATTCCGCCGATGGCCGGCATAAGAGGGTATGGAAGGCCTGTGAGAGGTGTAGAATGAAGAAGACCAAGGTACGCGTGCAATTGTTTTTCTTTTTCTATCTTGTCGGGTGTCTCCTATTCAATTGAGTGTCCACATCACTTACACGGACTTTAGTGTGATGGAGAATTCCCCTGCAAGAGGTGTAAGGATGACGGCCTTGTCTGCACGGCCGGCACCCGAAAGAAGACGGAATACAAGCAAATACCAAAAGGGTATGTAACAATTCTCAAACAAACATCATATGATGTCTACCATCCAGACAATTGACTGACACATGCCTTGTCAGATACGCCGAGGTACTCGAGCACACTCAATTCGCCCTCATCGCGACGGTGCACAAGCTCTACGCCATGGTCCGCAGCGGACAACAATGGGACCTGGGCGAGCCCGAACTGAACGACCGCGGCCAGCCGGTGATTCACAACATCGCCTCCAAGCTGGGGTGCATCCGGCCCAACAGCGACATGGACCTGCCCGTCCACTCGGTCTTCCCCGAGGACGAGGCAGGCCTCGCCGAGCTGGCCCGCCAGCTGGAGTCGCAACAGCCCGAGCAGTCCCCGATCAAGACCGAGGTGGACTGCAGCCGCACCGACCGCGCGAGCTCCTCGGAGCTCGACCACTCCGACTTCGAGCAGGACTACCGCAAGTCCGTCTTCGGCGGCGCCAACAACGGCGGCGCCACGCTGTCGCCGCAGAGCCTCACGTACAGCGACTTCGAGTCCGTGCCCAGCGCCAGCCACCACCACCATCACCAGCAGCAGGGCGGCGAGATGTTCCCGCCCCAGCCCGCGAACGTGCCGACGTCCTTCCCGGCCTGGATGCCCAGCCAGCCCACGGCGATGGACATGAGTCAGCAGTTCATGCAGCCGACCCCTTCGTTTATGAACATGGACCTCCTGAACCAGGGCCTCGTGGAGTCGAGTTTCGGGACCATCAAGCCCCATATCCTGTCGTGCCCGAATCCCGAGGTTATGATGGGCATGGGCGACCCCATGATCTACTCTGGCTACGACGCCGACTCATTACGGATGTGATTTTAAGAGATGGGACTTTTTTTGCTATCAAAAACGGACGACGTTGAAATCAGATGTGTGCGTGTGATGTCTTTTACGACCTGGGTACGAAGATTGGGTTGGGGATCTAGACGGCGCACTTTGGATACCTTCCTTTTTCCTTTTTGACAGGCAGTTTGCGCATTCAAGCGGAGATTCACTGCAAGGCGTTGGTTACGGGGTCCTTTTTGGAGATTCTACTTTTTTTTTTTTTCAACTTTCGCTGGTCCTCCCCCTGTTGTTCGATGGGTGGATGATCCGAATTGGAGTTGTCGGTCACTGGTTCGTGTGTGTGTACGACTACGGCCCGTCGTCCGCGATCTTGCGACGATGACAGGCGACATGGGCCATATGGGGAGCCCGTCGTTGAGCGCTCCCTGCCTACAGAAGTTCTAGACAAATAATACAAACAAACAAACTCCACCCGTCAAAGGTCCATCACGTTCCTATCTAGACTTTTGCCAATCGTCAAGCGCTTTCATTAGTAGGAGCCTAACGGACAGCCCGTCCGTGATAACACGGCGATGTCATCGCCTCCTCCTGTACCCACACAAACAGAACCTTTACATGTAAGAATAACCGACCTCGGCAGCTCCAGTCCAATGAGTCTTTTCTTGCGTCACACACGTCCCCCTTCTCAACGTTACGCATTAGAGTAATCCTGACAAGCCCAAGGCCCCAGCAAAAAAATTCACTTTGCCAGCTTACCATGCCAGGGCAAACACTAATGCTGGCAGTTGTGTAAAAAACGGCATAACGGCATGCCGAGAAATCCTCTGTTTGTCATTACCACAGCGGCGGGCTCCATGGAACGCCGGGTTTTAACTTGCTACATTAGCTCGACTTACGGGCGGGCGAATCAAGGAGTCATGGACCCAACTCGGGGTCTTTTGACAGGGCTTACAGCAGCAATAGCTGAGTAGTACCTAGTGTGAAAGGGGGTTGGGTGGTGGGTAGGTAGGTAGGTAGTGGATGTGTGTGTGTGTGTGTGTCAACGTTGTTGTGTTAGTGAGTGGTGAAAGTATCCGCAGGTACCTCCGTGCAAGGAAGGGCCCGCACGCACGCATCAGCATTGAAAAAGAAAGTGGGATGAACGGAGTCGACCTGTAAATCCGAATATCGTACTGTTTCTTCGATGGTGCCATTGCTTTTGCTGCTATGAAAGGGGAGAGGAAGAAATTGACTGGGGGACCTGGTCCCCTCCGCCCGCTGCCTACGAAAGAGTACGCGCACTCTTGTTCGCATTCGCTCCGCGGGACGAGACGAAAAACGTAGCGATCGAGGCGGTGTCGTCACGCGGGGGGACATTGATCAAATACCAAGATGCTTGGCTCTGGCATGGCATTTGACAGACAGTCTTGGGCGAAGCTAATAAACCATACATGCTTGCTTACCTGATGGAACAACACACGCATCGCACGCACGCACATCACCAGGGGCAGTCCCAAGCGAAGTGTGCACGCCCCCCTCCGATAACTCAGCGGGAAAATGGAGATGCGGATGTACATCCCAGTACCAAGCCCGCATTTTTGACTTTTTTTCTCCGTTTTGTCCACTCTAGGTAATAAACAGGGTCAGAAAGAAAGAAAAATAAAGTGTGTCAGGATCAAATCTGATCTCATCATCAGTTAACAGCTTCCGCCGAGGCTCCTCGGAGGGTCGACGGAGGGATTACATGGATCAGATAAGCCTCCGTCCTGCCCGTTAACGGCGGACGAAATTGGCCCATGGATCGGCGGACCAAAGAACCAGAAGTGTCTGAACTCTTGTTCATGACCTGCACGATATATATGAACGGCAACAACACCCGCAGCACTGCCTGCCGAGCTCATGCAGATTGCATATGCTGCTGTCGCATGCGCTCACCGCAGCTTTGAACCCGTCGCGCGCGCGCGCGAGTTGCCAGGCCTTGCAACGGACGGCCCTTCAGCTTGATCGCGAAACCCGCCGCGGAGACCCAGTTTAATGCGCCTCTGAGGTCTTTATTCTGTCATCCATTTTGCTACATCCTGATCTTTATCGTCCGTCCATCAGATCAGGGATCACGTACTTTTGCGGATCCCCTCATCTGCGGTCGAAACCGTTAACCAGCCATCCCTCTTTCATGGTCTGATTGATGGCTCATCTACCGTCTTAGCTAGTGTGTGGCTGACAACCTTCCGTTCTGCCAGAGCAGCATTGATGGTAGATGGAAAGGGTTGGTTCTAAGGTTCATGTAGAGTCGCATAGGATGATACGACTAATACGATATACCTAAGCCTTTACCTTTAACTAAGTGTGCCTACTGATACGACGGATGCGATCTACGAAGATACGGTCGCTTAACTATCCGAGACTACATGGTACTTTGCTTTTCTCGATGCAGGTAGGTAATGGTCTTCCCAAAAAGAAGCCTTGGCTGACAAGGGCTTGTGGCTTTAACTCAAACCGTTGGTGTGCCTACCCTTGCTGACCCTTGCTAGGCAAGGGACCTCGACTCTGGGGCAGAGGGACGACGCACATCACCTTGATCACCTACCATCCAATTCCTTTCTCGCACACCCTCGCGCCCAAACGGAGACTACTCGCGCCCGAAAGCGTGGAATCCCACGTTTTAGCGGGCGTAAGTCGGGTTTTGAAGAGGTCCGCACGCCGGGACATGGACCCTCTTTTCCTTTCTATCTTTTCTTTTCTTCTCTCGACTGGCGCTTCGCTTGGCAATTGTCGATTCCCGAGCTGAGTGTGGCCCTCTCTATTACCTAGGTTACGGTACCCAGACCCATTTTCTTAAATTTTCCATTTCATTTTTATTTTATTTTACGGAGCGTGTTTGTCCCTCCCATCGTTCAGCCTCATTCGCCGCACTCGTAGGGCAGGCAAGAGGGTGGCCACCTTGCTCCAAGCTCCACCTTGCCGGACGGAGTTCCGTCGCAATGGTGGGAAGCCACATGCCTCGAAAGTACTCCGTACTTGTATCGTAATGCGAGAGGGCCCACAGCGCGGCCGTGATCCGCGGGACCCATCACATTGGCGCCTCTCTGTGTGGGAATGTTGGAGCTACGTCTTATTAAAAACTGACGTGAGGCCTAATGAGCCCAGCCAAAAGATTGCAAGTGAAATGCCAGCCGTGAATGCACGTAGGTCAGATGCAGATGCCTGGCTCCCTTTTAGCTCATCGAGCTCTCGCATTCGGTGTGACTTGGCTTCTAATTTCTCATCGCGCTTTGCTGCCCAAGACGGCCAGCATCATGCGTCGTCAGGATGATCCGCCAATGGATGACTCCTCTTGCGCTAGATACAAGTACTTCGTAGGTACCCAACTCACGCTAGAATGGTAGGGATAGCAACTGGGGTGTCATCAATATCAATCGATAGATGATCATCTGTCACGATAATAAGTTCTCCTCCCCCCCCAAGGTAAGCAGCCTATGATATCAACACACCAAGCAATGTGCAGGAAACCCATCCCAAAAGCGTCCTGTCGCATGAGCTAGCCCTACGGCCAGTCGGAGCAAAACTACCAAGGTGCTTATGATAGGTGGTAGACATACCACCACCACCAACAACACTGCTGATACGGATGCCGTCTGGTCTGGTATGTGCCGTGCCGCCCTCAAGTCGCTGGCCACGTCTGGCTGCGTTCTTGATGCACCCCACTCTGGATGCCAAGCTTTTGAGATGTCGCCCAGCCCTGAGGACCGAACAGAAAAACCCGGGTCCTGCTTGTTAGTGCGCCAATACAAAAAGGAAAAATCCGTTGCACAACTAGCTGGTCCCCCGGCCCCATCGAGGAACCCGGGCGCGTGAACCGAGCAAGGTCCGCGGACACACGCCAAGTGGGATGCCGAGGCTTCGCCCTGGCAGAAAGTGGGAATAGCATCAATCTCAAACTCTGTCCCCATTCCTTCTTTTCATCCTTCTAGCCCTTTCCACACTGGGAAGCGCCCTGACTAAGACCTCTCTCTCTCTTTCAAGGCGGACACATCTCGCACTCCGTCCGCAACTCTTCGGGCCAGCCTCGACGAGTCCCACTCCGAAAAAGCTAGCTTTGCTACGGGTGGTTGCTGGTGCTTTCATTGCATAAGGTAGCTAAATAGATCCCACGGACCAAGCCAGCCCAGAGGTGGGCTCTGCATAACTTTTCTTGATGGCCCATGCCCCCCCGATCTTGCACAAAACCACCGATCCGATGACGAGGTCATCGGGCGACTGCATGCAGGACAGGGGGTTCTTGTCAACAACACACACAAATCTCGTCGAAGAAATATGGGCATATTGCGCGAGAATTGTATGAGATCGCCCGCGCCCCCGCCGCCCGCTTCGCTTCCGAGAAGGAGCGCCGCAGGGCCCCTCCAAACGCCCGAAAGTCCGCCTCGGCGATATCCCACCACTACGTTATCAAAAACGGTGACCGATACGGTGGGAGCGGGACCGAGCATGGCCGAAGCTCAGCGACGTGCGATGCCTTGCGTAGTAGTTCCCTCGCCCTTTTGACCCTCTTCTTCTTTTCCCAGCTGCCAGGCAGGCTGATGGCGGTGACAGCTTGTTCCCACTTGGACTGCCTTTAACTTGGACGAAAGAGGAAAATCAGACAGCTCCTGCGTGCTGACTACATGCGGAAACATGAAGCTTGTCAAGTTCCATACGCGGATAGGACCCCAGGTACCGCCTAGTACTCGGCCATCTCGCCCTTGTCAAAACCCCATCTTAGCGTGCAGGTCAAGACCAAAAAGAAAGAAAGCGAGAGCGAGTACGACCGCGACACAGCCACAGAATGAACGCGTAATACACCTGAGTGGCTTCATTCCCAAGGAGACCTGCCAAGGCCTGCATCTATTGGGATAACAAGCCGGGTCTGCATTGGTGCAATGCGTATGGTTCCCCACGTGCTGCGACGTACGATGGGGAGGAACGTTGGTGGAGAGCTTGGGGAGCTTGGAGACCAGGCGGAGAAAGGCCATGGGTGTTGAGAGAACTGACACTTCGCCACTCTCTTGGGCGCCTTGGCAGGTGATACGCTTGAGTGGTGCGTATGTTTGAGTGAATAGCTGCAAGTGATTACCAGGGCTGCTGGAGCTGGGGGGAAAGGTGAGGCGGTTCCCCATCTTGTTCCCGCCACACCCTGTGCAAAGTTCTCTGTCGTCCGTGGCAGGTCGCATCAAATCCTTCGCGTTCGGAAGCACCTTGATACGATTGGAGAATATGCGCCTCTCCTTTCCCTTGAACGTTTACAAAACCCGAACGCTGTTTGAAGACAACACGACATTTACAAAACCCGAACGCTGTCTGAAGACAACACTAGAGAGTTCGCTCCTGGTGTGATTATGCAAGTTCTAGAACCGGTAGCGGTGCCCTGCGTGCTGAATATCAAACCACTAACAGTAAACAGACTCGGCTTCGGCCTTTTACCATTCAAGGCATTCCCAAGGTTCCTGGGTACTGCATGTATGCAATGTTGACACAACGATGACTATTCCACTTGGAAGTCGTACCTAGCGATGCCTCTCTCTGTCAAAACCATTCATCTCGACAACAGACAGTAGACTCTGATTCTTGTGTTCAAAATCAGGACATTTCCTCATCACACTATGGATCCTACTGTGGAGCTCCATCCGGTTGACAAAGCCATCTACTCGGTCATCTACTGGCTCAAGGCTATCGCAACTTCTGGTCACAGACTCCAAACGTCATGGGGCATCCCCGATCTGATCGGCGCTTTCAGCCCCGAGACAATGCCGGCCTGGCAATGCTTGGAAGCACTCTTGTATATTTTCGTGATAGCCACGTTTGGGGTGATCTTTCCGTTGGCACACATTCTGTTCCCGAGCAAACATCAACAACGGGATCTGTGGAGCGACCGGAGGAGCCTATGGGGTCTCCTCGTTCTGAATTGGGCCGTCTTCTGCCTGGTGAGTCTACTTCCTTAAGAATTCTTGGGCAGGTATCAATCAAGTGACGAACTAATAATCATGGGAGGTAGTATCGTGCCATTGCCATGATCTGGTGTATGGTAATGGCGATAGATAACTGTGGGGGTGGAAAGAACGAGTAGACAACAATGGTGGCGGAATGGACACAAGACAACTCTACAGGAAGGCACTGGAATATGCTATCCTCAGTCGAGATCAAGTCAATTACTCAACATCAGGTTTCCAAGCAACTGCGTCCAATGTGTTCCATGCCTTGATGCACCACAGTTGCCTACTTTGCCTCAATACCCCAGGACTGCCACGTCGTTTCCCTCAAACAGTTCGAGTCTAGATTGGTTCCGGAGTAGGTAGTACTTCGCTCCGTGATGGACTTTCATGCTCGTTCTTTCTCGCAACTCAAGACCTTTCGATGCTGCTAACTTCCCTTGATACTGGATTGCGGGCAGGTATCTCAGTCAATCACCTGTTCCTGCCCAACCTCATACTGAGGCAGGGCTTGGCGCAACTTCCACTCTTCATTCTCGTTCTTACCTCTACTAAATTGTCCAGGGATGAAGGAAACTATGCTTGGTGTTCCCTCTTACCATTGATCAATTCATGATGTCTTTAAAAGACTCACTCTCGTCATGCTGGTGCTTCTCGTCTCTCTTTTTTCTTCTCTATGTCCTCTCAGCCTGGCAATCATGCCTTCAATTCAGAACGTGTACGAGGGCTTAGCTCTTTTGTATCTCTGGGTTGTTTTGCCCGTGCTGCACTATCAAGTTGACCCCTTTCTATGTTGGCGTATCGACAGGGAGGCCCTCGATGATCATCCGGTCGCGCAACGGACCTTTTTGAGAGGGGCAATACACGCGTTCTTTTCAAGTCCAATCGTGTTGTATTACTGGCTCCGTGTGTAGGACCTGGTCCTCTTGGCAGGTCCCGGGCTTGACATCCCCGGCCTGCTGCAAACGTCTCTACTGGGTGTAGGCTCATAGAGTACACCAATTTTTTGTTTTCAATTTTCTCTTCGGAGATGACTCATTTTTTCATTGGACTCGTTGCTTGATGCAATGATCTGAAGAAGAAATATTTTTCTTTGCTGCACATTTCCGTGTCCCGTGCCATAGTTGCATTTTGATGGAGTATGGCCGTTTCCCCTGGCCCTGCATGTTGATGTCTGTTGTTAGGGCAGCTGAATGATAGCGAAAGGAGATCAGGTTGTCTCTTTCTGCATGCGGACCCAAAACTTCACTGCTGTTCCCATCGATGCCTCCGGAGACGCCAAATGAGGATTCGTGGTGATGACTTCAGCCTAGTCTTGCTTGGGAAACGTGGATATAATGCGAATCACTCCGTGCTACAATCCCACGAGTAGTCAAGCGATGCACAGCAGGGCCAAGATGTAGAATGAGAATATCTGGGTAACCCCTTCATCCCATCCTCCAAATCGATGCAGAAGCCCTGGCCTTGAGTCACTAGTTTCTCATTTGATGCAACTACTCTTCGTCACTTGAGATCCAAAGTGAGAACAACGTCAGTGTCAACTCACCTTGGCCTTCACCTAGATCTCACCTTGCAACAACCTTGAAGAGTAGATTCATCACGACTATTTCCCTTTTCTTATTTCCCTTTTGTGCTTTCAAAATCTTTCCCCCGATATCTTCAAGCTTCACTCTTTCTCTCTTTCTCTGCCCATCGTCATCATTCAAACGGCAGGACTTGAGACCAGATCGCCCACTTTCAACGGACATCATCCCCAGGAGTCTTCTTCGTATTCGTTCACCAGGCAGATCCTGGAAGGCAAGGTCAAATCCAGTCCTTCTTTTTAGGAAAATCTTTGGCGCCCCTTCGATTTCAGCTGCTTCTCACGAGCACATCATCCAACATGCCGGGCTTGATATTCTTCGGCTTTCGGCTGGCGACCGAGTTCCTCTTCAAGAAACTGGAGATAACCAACCATCACATGGATCGAGAGGGCATCGATGCCGCGATTCTGGATGAGATGAAGGTTATTTTCAAGGATGAGCTGCTCCTTGCCTTCACCACACAGGAGACGCAAGACTACAGCAGGAGCTTGGAGCATGTCAAATGGGCAGTGGCCGTGAGACTCTGGAACAAACTGGGTGAGTAATTACCGTGCGAGTCGATGGTGAAAACCCAAAGTACTGATAGATATGCATAGTTCCTGGTGCGCCCTCTGCTGCGCCCTGTATCTACCAGGGCCAAGAGCCTTTGGAGAAAATGTCGGCTTCCTATGCTGGGCTGGGTCTCGACTGCTCCATGATATTTCAGATAGTTCAGCAGGACACGCTCGCCCAAGCTCTCGATCTCATCGAACCGGTCCATTCTGGAGTCCAACTTCATCAGCTTCCCGCGCGACAGGCCACACAGCCGCTTGATCCCGTGAGCCCGATCACGATTCGTGAATCCACTCCTCAGATCTCGCCACCGGTGACCCCTGAGAGGCGCCAACCCCTCTCCGCTCGGCCAGTCGCAGCAGCAGTGCCCAGAACTCCGACTGCCGTCCGTCAACTGGCCAGCCCACCGTCCACAATTCCCAGGCGCGCAAGACGCCGAGACGAACTTCGTCACAGGGGCAGACACCACGCCCGGCATCGTGTGATCAAAGCGGTTCACAGGCTTGAGCCAAAAAGCAGTTTGAGACTGCCGTTCAGCTGCAAGCTGGACCTCACCGGCCTCAAAGTCGACAGGTGCTTGCCTGAGGCTGGATGTAAGTCCTGCCACACGAGCCTATCCAAGTTTTCTCGCCAGAGTCGCATCCAGGAGGTCTACAGCGCCCGACGATATGACGATGAAGAGTCTGAGGACGAGTCCAGCACTTCTCTCCTGAAAGAATGTCCATGGATCCAGTACTTTGGTGGCCAGATCCCTTCATATCAAGGACACTCCGTCGGCGAGATCCCCTGGCCTCTGAACGCTGCCGGACCTCGTCTTTACTGCAAAGAAGCGCTTTGGCAGGAGGTCATCAAGACACTCGGCTTCGACTTCATGGTGAAGCAAGACCCCAGCCACCCGCACACGGCTCCAACCTCCATTTTGCTCGTCGAGACCAAAGAGGCCGGCTACACCCGAGCCGACAAGTGGTGCGCTATGGCGTTCATCCAACGCCTCGCTGCGGAGATTATCGAGCGCCCCGGCGCCGTCGCTCACTGGGATGTTGCCGAGGACGTGCTGTATGACAGACTGTTCATGAGCTGGGAGACTATCAAGGAGGAGGTGGTTGGAACCATCCAGGCTTACAACGGTGATCGTGCCGAAGGATCCATGGTGGAGTCTGATTCTGACTGAGTGGTCAGTTCTATGGAAGGGTTGGTCTGTGGAGGACCACGTTGGCGGAAGTCGTGCAACAAAGTGTTATCATGCTTGGAACTTGTATCGCGAGGGGAGTCTGCATTTTGTCAAGGTTTGCTACAATCAGACTAACTACGGCAGCTTATTCGACGTTTCTCCTGGCCTGGGTAGGTATCCTGGTGTCTTCACCCTGGAACGGAGGGTCATCTAATATTAGGGGGTGGTGAAGATCGCTTGCTTTGATACTGCGATGTTTACAGTACCTAGTCAAAGTTGCTTAGAAGTACCTAATGAAAAGAATACCACAGCTGTTTTGTCATTGGAAATGCATCCATTGGGACAGCAATATGGCTCGTAGTGCCCGTAACAGGTTCCGTACAGAGAACGAGATTCGGGAGGAAGGAGCGGCACGGCACATGGGGGAATTGCGTTGGCAAGTACGGATGTGTCAGGACAGTGCAACAACTTCGAGAGCGGTGAGGAGTTGGAAAGCCCTCCTGATATTCAACAAAGCCGATTTGAACCTGTCTGGCGCCGCTTGTCCCCCTCTTCCTCTTGATCTCCACTTGGTATCACAATCTCTCAAAGGTCATTATCCCGGTCCAAAAAACCAGTTCCAAAAAAGAAAGAGAAAAAGGAAAAAGAGAAGAAAGTCGTAATCCCTGCCCTTGAAGATTTCGTGACCAAGCCAACCGAGACTGTCCTTCAGCAAGCAAGCACAACTATGTTCTCGAGTCGAACAGAAAAACACCGTCAACAAGCTAAACTAACTAGTGAGCATTCCAAGGTATCTCTAAACGGCCGAATCAAACTTTTGCCACTTTCAACGCCTTGAGGAAGAGATTCTCTCGACCCTCCGCACGTCATCGGGCATACGCGTGATGCACAACTCCCTACAGAACTCGCCCCAGCCCGAACCACTGGTTGCATCCCGGACTGCCTCTTGCAGGTCTTTGCCGTACCGCTCGCGGTACGCGGCCTTGATAGCAGCCATGTGGTGGCCATCCCAATGGAAGCGAATGAGCCGCGAGATGAGGAGCTCTCGGCGGAGCTCGTCTCGCTTGGAGGCCGTCACAGCATGATGCAGCAACAGCGCATCTCGCACTGGCTTGTTGATGACGCCGTTGAGAATGTGCGCCAGCAGCTCGCCCTGTCCACATTGATCAGCGCGAGGGTACACCTGAGACGGAGGGTCACAATACTTACAACAAGGTTGCCGCTTTTCTTGAGGGCATCTCTGGCAAAGTTGGAACCGTAATCGGCATTGTACAGCTTGAGCACCTCGCGGAGGTGGCTGTCACTCCGTTGCACAACAATGTTAATCATGGCAGACTCGCCGCCTTTCTCCGCCTTGACGGCTTTTCGCAACGTGCGAACGTCGTCTTCGATCAACCGACCGTCTAGTGGTAGCGGACGGCCATATCGGTCCATATCCTCCATGCGCTGCTCATCAAGGACAAGCAGTACCGCTCGCTTGAACTTGTCTTCTTTCAGCTCCGTCTTCATACACTTGGTCAGACTGTTGTCGTACTTCTTGTCGCTGAACCCATCTTTGATCATACGGATCTCATCGTTACTGCGTCCCATGAGTGACTCGATGAGTAGCTCACGCCGAGTTTTGTCTCCCTGGTACCAGAAATTGGCCCAGTACGCCTCACTCTCCCACTTGCCCAGAGCTGTGGCATAGCATGCCTTCATTAGGTTCGGGTCCTCATCCTTGAGCCGTGCTCGGATGTGCTTGGCAATGTTCACGCCCTTGCGGTCTGGTCCAGTCTTGACCAGACGTTTGTATTCGGTCCTCAGCTCCATGACTTGCTCGTGGGTGAGTCCAGGCAGGATCTCGATGAGTGGCTGAGTATCGGGGCGGTCATGGCCCTTGAGCGCTTTGGCCAGGCGAGAGGCGTCGTCCTCGGGGTCGGTGAATCGTGCCCGTCGTCGCTGTTTCTTCCCGCCGGATCGCTCATCTTCGGAACCTACAGGAGATACATCCAGAATATGACTGTCTCCAGGACCGCCGCCAGCCTGCGACGGGAGAAGCATGGGTGATGGCATGGGTGACATGGACTGATAGGTGCCATGGTACGATTCGAGCAAAGGCGAGGCTGGCGCGGCTGAGAGCGAGAGGGTCCGTCCGTGGCCTTGTCCAGTGTTAACTGACAGCGACGACATGCGGGCCACTGGCGGCTGAGGGGATCTGTCGCGGGCCATCGGCGGTTGAGGAGACCTGTCGCGACCCATTGGCGGTTGAGGAGACTTGTCACGGCGTCGGCTGCTCGCGCCAGGCTCGACGGTTACCAGGCTAGCGGAGCTCTCCCGGCCATCGCCAGCGTACGAGTTGCGATACTGCTTCTCCCTAGCGCCCGGACCAGGGCTAGGCGAGCGCCCTCGACCAGAAGACCGAGGCTCTACGCCGAGGCTGTCCCGGGATGGGCGGTAGCTTGCATGTTCCTCAGTCTTGGCATACTCCCATGGCTTGGGTTGCGCGTAAGAGTAACTTGAAGACGGTTCCTCGGGTCTCGAGTATTTGCTGGATGGGGCTTCTTCAGGTCTCGAGTATCTCGATGGAGGAGACTCTGGTCGCGAGGACTTGTTCGATGGCGGAGGACCACTTCCATAGGCAAGGTCTTCCTCATATCTCTCCTTCCGGCTCCGCTCTTTGTCCCGGGGACGATCGCGCTCTCGGTCCGAGTCGCGCGCCGGATCAGTCTTCTTCGCATACTTCTGTGGCAGGAAAGAGAGTCTGTCTTGGTCTAGCACCTTGTCGCGCGGGCTATCACTCGCCCTCTCGTACCGATATTCCTTGTCTCGCCGGCCGTCGCTGTACTTGACATCGACCGTTTCACGCGATCGGCGGTAGGAAGAGTCATCAACCGGTGAACGGGGAGGTTGGTCGTAGGAGCTGTATCGATCCTCGCGAGGCTCGTAGTCATACGCGCGGGGCCCGGGAGCCATTGCGTCCTCTTCCGGGTACGGTGTCGCATCCACAACATTGGGAGGGTTGCGGCTGCGACTGCGCTCGCGCTCCCGGCCGGATGGGGAGCGGGAGCGCCCGCGACGGCCACCATCGTCGACCTGGAGAGACATGGTGGGGTTTGTTCGCGGGGAGCTTTAGAGCTGCTCGCTTGGCGCACGAAAGCTAGAGGAGACTCCCCCACCTTATTTCGGGCAGCAGTGCGAATGGGTGAGGCCGAAATAGTGCCCTTGGGGTCGGTCAACAGATGCGCTTGGAAGACGTCTACGTTTCAATTGTGCACTTGTCGAGAGGAGAGGGAGCCTTGTCCCCAGGGGAGAGCCGTTGCTCGGGCTTTAGTAGTGGCAGGAAGTGACCTGCGAAGCTGAACGTGGTTAGTGACTAAGGTGGGCGCCCTGCATAGGGTGATGAAACGAAGCCCCGCCCTCATGCTGATCCTGTCCCGGAGCAGTACCGTGATTCGCAGAGGAAAGGTGCAGGAGTGTCGAGGCTGCGCACAGCAGCCAATGGAGGCGCAGCTGGCAGCTTGCCCCTGCTCGACCACTTACGGTGCTCTGCCGGCCCCGAAGCACCACGGCCACTCCGGAGAAGCAAGCATCGGACGTCATGACGGAGCTCGGCCTGCATCTTCACTATCGCAGCATGCGGGGCATTCGTCTGTGCCATGACAGTCCGTTGTGGGGTTTCGGACAGGCCGCTGCTCATGGCAACCCAGCACGAGACCATATAGGATGCAAAGCAGACTGACGTGCAGCTGTTAGCTGCCGTACATGCCGAGTCATCACAGATACTATGACTGGCGGACCTGACAGCAAGACGTCACCCCGGATATTGCGAATATTAACCATGAATCGGCCAGGTCAACTGTGCGTGGTCTCAACCTTAGCATATCGGTTTCACACTAGACCATCACTCTCGTGGTTCTGTGCCATGGCTCTACTGGCTTGTCACCTAGCCAATGCTTCCAGACAAGGGCGGTTCGTCCCATCCCGACAGCCAAGCCCATGGAGGCCGAGCAACGGCTCTCGGCGTGCCGTCCATGTCTATCTTGCATCAAGTGGAGTTTCAATGACGATGGAAGCCTGACTTTTCAACGCTCCTTCGGGACGTGGGCATAAAGTTCAATTTATCTGGTTTCTATGAGATGTCGACGCATCTCGGCCAAGTACTGGCTGTCCATATGGAGTATCTCTCTCCCGGCTTTCGAAGGCTCGCTACTATCTGGCCGGTGCCACAATTCGGATATAATTTCCAAGATCGCTGTCGTTTCCTGACTAAAACAAAAACCCAAACGCCATTCCGATGCGAGAATCAGTCAAAGCAAGCCCGCTCAACGAATCATACAACATCCTGAGGTCGCAATATGTGTTATTGCGTCGCTTCGAGAGTCGATGAAGCTTTTATGGAGAGTGCACGCTTCTCGATGACGGCCGACTCCTCGGTATCCAGTCGAATCTGGCCCTGACGGTGGCGGCCAAAGAGACACCTTCCGCTGTAAGGAGAGTTAGCTTCAGGTTTATTCGAACAACCACGGTCCTAGCCTCACTCACCTTTCGCGCATGGCATCCCAAGTTTCGACCAGGAGAATGACAACAACAAAGAGAACCACGGAGCCAATGACGATCATGTCGTTTCGTTGGTGGGTGAGACGGTAACACGGGACCTTGCCAAGCTTCTGAACCACGCTCTGCCTGACGCCGACCTCCATCTGGGCAATACTCGAGTGTCGGACGGCATCAACGGCTTCTTTCGGGATGTCTGCTGCATCAATGATGACGAAAATATCGTCCTCGGGGTCCTTTGCCGGAGTTGGCTGTTGTTTGCGATAGTTGTGTCCCGTCAGGGACATCAGGTACGACGTGACTACCGGCCTGTCCGCGGCCAAGACTTCTGAAGGGTCGTCGGTGCTCGAAGGACGCACTGGCCGGTTGTCGATGGAGATCTCCTCGGCGGGCCGCCGCTGCTGAACGGTGTCTTGGCCTGGTCTGACGGGCGCGGGCGGATGTGCGCCCAGACTGTGCATCGACTGGTCCTCCGAAACATCACCGTTTTCCACCATGAGGACCGGTGCGCCCAGGGCCATGCAGGCCAAGCCTGACACAGCGAGCGTAACGCTGCACCTCATCGCTGCTAAAGTCTGCCGTCGGCCTGATCAGAGTTCGCTGTGGAAAGGAGAGTCTCAGTCCAAGCGACGAGGTCGACTTTGGCCGACTTTGGCCGACAATAGGTCCACGGGATGAGGAGGTCGCAACAGACAGCGTGGAGAGGATAAATTCCCCCTCTTATCCACACCAAGGGTCCTGGGGCGCGATGCTGGGGATTTTAATCTATTTTTGCCGACCCAGTCGAACCCTTCCCTACTCGGTTTCCGGGTGTTCCACGTCGGGGATGGGTGTTATCATGCGGTGTATCCTGCAGGTTGTATACGACCGGCTTGCCAGAAACGGCGAATGAGAATGGAGGGGCCTTGAAAGTATATATGAAGCCGGCAAATGCACGAGTTGGGTGCTCTCTGGATGGCCGAGATTTAAGATTTTCAAGGTCCCAGCAACCTGCCGTCTAGGTTTCGTTCCTCGGAGAGACTTTCAACGAGAGTTGCACGAGGCCGCAGAAAAGCCAAAAGTCGACAGAAGGAGAATGACCACGAGTGAAGGCCGGCCTGGGTGGTCAGAGCTGTATGATATGATATGAAAGGAAAAGAAGTGAATCACTGGCAGGGCGTGTAAGTGGTGGTTATACTAATAAGAGACACAAAAACGGGCAAGCGTTCAGCTTTTCAGCTCATGGGGGGGGGGACGGCCGCCGCAAGCTCGAGTTATTATATCAGACTTGCTCTAGACCCAGGGTCCGGAAATGCACCAAACGACTCAAGGCATGAGCACACAAGGTACGAGCAGGTGTGGTGCGCCTTTTTGGGCCCATGAAGTATGAGTGATCTGCCGGACGGTACCAGCGCTGGGGGGGGAGGATCAATAGATCCAGCATGGGCAAGGGGCCAGAGAGTGGATTGCTCGACCCAAGTCCCAATCCACACATCTCCACCGACAACCGTGTCGTGTAGTGGAGTGGAAACACACACTCTGGCCGGGCCCTACTGCAAGACTTGCAACGCCTGTTCCAGATGCTAAAATCGACCGAGCCCGCTAGACTGGCGCGTGCCTCGATGCCAACATCGGTCAAGCCTGGGGTACGATGGTGTACTTTCTACTGGTCCGTCGAATTGCGCCAAAATCCTTGAATTTACAAGTACGAGAGGGTGGGAGGAGGCAGACTACCTGGCCAAAGGCTCCCCGTCATCGTCAACATCAAGAGGTACCTACCTGATGAACGAGTCGAGTGTCTCAATGCTCAATGCGGTGGCGCGCGTGTCGGACTCTCGGAGGACACAATTGAGATTTATTAATCCTCATGCCTCTCTGGCACCTCGCTAGAGCAAAGCGGGAAGTGTCACAGCTCCCCTCCGAACTGACTTGTTTCTCTTTTGCAGTGACCGAATTTGGGTTCTCGAGTGAGACAGAGTACTCCGTACCTTGCCTCCACTGGCTTCCCTGGTCAGTGGGGGAGAGAGAGAGAGAGAGAGAGAGCGGGGACTCACACAAACTGATCAGCGCCCCAGCGGCTGTCTGGATTAGGTATCCTAAACCCCCCAAAACGTGCTGGCGGCAGAGAGGATGACAGGCCCAGAACCCAATGCCAAGAGAGGCCGGCCGCTGGCCTCTTGCTACCCGGCCAATAGCTCCAACCTCCAGCAGGGCTCGAGACAGCCTTTTGGGAACCGAGCAGGTCTTGGCAGGCGTGCGTAGTGCATGCGAGGGGCGCATGGGGGGGAGGGATGGATGGATGTACATGGTGGAGAGGGAAAGGGAGATCAATCAAGCTTCTGGCGTTGTGCAGGTCCGGGAGGCAGCCTGCATTTTGGGGGCCGGTTTATTACATCAAGACCATCAAGATCTTTTCTTTCCCTGCGCGCGCGCAAAGAGAAAGAATGCAGTCGTCCAGCGTTCGACAGACACAGGAGCAGAGCATAAAGAAGAGAACTGTACGGAAGCGAGGTGCTTGAGGATTGCAATTGGTCTCATCGTATATTTCATGCTCGGGAGGGGAGTATCCACTGGCAGTTATTCTGTTGCCTAACTGGTACCTACCCCAGGAGTAATGCACATGTTTCGCTCGGCCATACGCTGTACGGAGTACCAAGGTTAGGTAGGTAAGGTACCTGGAGTCGGATGCGACTCCGAAAAAGCAGAAAAAGCTTGGTGTCTTGGATCCTTGGACGGAGGGGAATGGACGACCAGGCTGGGCACAATTTCGATGCTGATGCTTTGTACTCCGCAGACTACCTACCCTTTGACGCGGATCGGATATCAAAGAATGCTCTCTGCCTGGGGTGATTTAATCCCATCTCACGGCTCTAATTTAATAAGAGAGTCGGACGATGCTTTAGGTAAAGTACCGTAAGCCTTCGCGCCAGAGTTGGCTAAGAAGAGGGAGAGGGGCCGCAAGTGGCGCTTGATGCAGCGCTGAGCAGGGTCGAAACTAGCCGGGATCATGGCCCAGCTGGGAAGAGCTGCCGCCGCCAGCGACGTTCTACTTGTAGTTGCAGCCCTGTCGGATGCAAATTGCATTACTTGTAGTTAGGTCATATCCGAGAAGTGACCATCGAATGAATGTTCTGCTTCCCGTGCAACTAGGTAGGTAACTCGGGGTAGGTACAAGTAGGTAGACAGGGTCCGGCCAGAACAGATATCACGCCTTGTTCCTTTCTCTCCAGAATGTGATGTAATTCCAAAATGATTTCAACAGGGCCTTTTCCCAGCAATGCACGTCAAAAGGGGGGGGAGGAGGAGGAAGATACCGGTAAGGGTCAAGCATTCCCGCGACCCGCGGCGAACGAGTACGGGCACACACGCCCTCTGCCCTGCCGGGACCGCCAAGCAACCATCCATCCGTATGTCTGAAGATAAAATTCGAGGTGGTACAGGAAGGATGCAATTTGCTCCAACATGCAGTTCGATTTGCACAGCCCCCCCTCTTCCTCCGGGTGAGAAAAGCCAAGACTTTTTTTTTTTTATCATGTAAGCGGATCTGCGCGTGTCTCCATTCCGTCTGTGTGCATGGGCCTGCCACCTGTCGATGTTCCCTCGAGGTGACATCCAATGGATTCTCATTCATGGATGCTGTTTCTACGCTGTGCGACAGCCATACAAGTAGACAGCCCTGATCAATTGACTGCAAGGGAGCTCGTCAGTGGAGGCCACAGCACTCGCCGCCTGCCCACCCATTCTCCGCCGTTCCTCCTCTCCTGCCAAGGTATGGCTGGCCGAGTCGTACAGACAGGGATCTGGCCCAGACAGGTCTGGAATGTCTTGGCAAATTGTAGCCTGCCCCGTGCTCCAGGGACCCTCTGTTCCCCGTTTTTCCATACTTTAGGCCTGCCAGAATGCAGTACAAGTACTCTGTAACTACAGTTAACTCCAGTAATTCCCGTCACATTCGAGACGCCCGGGCTCGGTCTGACATGGCGCCTCTCTGCACGCCCGTCATCTCGTATTGCAAGTCATTCTTAATATAAGTGCGGTATTCCTGATCAGCAGGGGCTCGCGAGTCGAGGTCTACCACACCCCTTATCGCATATGTGGACTGGGCTTGATCGTCATTGCTCTCTCCCCATGCTTCATCAACCGTTACTCGGCTTCTGCCGGTGCTCGATCGATCTTGTCCCAAAGAGGAGAGGGTAAGGCTACTTCTCTGGACTACCTCTTCCTGGCGACCGACGAAGAGGGCAATGGCACACGAGACCACGCACGCCCGTTGCGAATGCGCCGAAAGGCCAAGCAGGCAGAAGCAATATCTTCTCATCACCGCCGCCGCCGCTAGGTAGGACACTCAGCACAGCAAAGCAGTTCGGTTCGTCAACGATACCTACCTGCCATGACGCCGACCAGACCATCTACAAGCATTTGCGTTGGACCGAGCCGAGCAGCAGCCGCAAGAACTTGTGACACTGCCCCTGGTTCCGTGGCTTGCGTGGTTGCTTTTCCATCCTGCAAGTGTCACCACCCGCACTTTGATGCCTTCTCGTCGCTGTCTCGCAACGGAATGTTCTGCCGATTCGGCTATCCTTAAAATAGAAAACAATATGTCAAGTCGTACCTAGGTAGCAAACCTTCTCGAGCAGAGCACGTATCTCCAACCGCTGCTGAGACGCGGGATCGTCGCCTGTCAATCGCGTAAAAAGCCCGCAATGCATTCCAGCGCAATCCGAGGTTCTCCCCAGCCTAACATTTGTAGAGATGAAACATGCCTTCGCTGGCACAGGCAGTTAGATCAATACCTTGGGTAGGAGTCCTGGTCATGGCCGAAACTCAGACGATCGACTCAAGGACCGGCCGAGGTCTGTCCTTCCCGCCGTTCATGCCATGTGCTGGTTTGGGAAGCCGTCTCGTCAAGACTTGCTCTTGAGACAGCGCACATTTGTTTCTCGGGTTGCTAAGAATATCTCGGGCTGTCAATGTCGGTCGATGTGTGGGGAAGAGCATGGCATCTTCTCAAAACAAGAAACAGTTTCAGCATGCCAAGAGGACTGTTCACCGTCTCTGACGAGAAGAGAAGGATAGCCCGAGGGAGGCAAGGCATTCCAAATGGATCTGCTGTTACAGAACAGCTGCATCCATGAATGCTTGCAGTCAGAGCTTGGAAAGCGAAACAAAAGAAAAGCCCAGAAAAAGCTTAGCATGCGCCCCTACCTAGAGCTAGCACCTGCAAAGCCGTGCCGACTTCCAGCTGGCCCGTGCGTGCGGTGTTGGCGGCTCCTTACAGGGGTTCTGATGTACCTAGCGCATATGTCTCACCATGCTAGACTCTTCAGTGCCGCAATTCCGCCCATTCTGCTGAACCGGCCCACGTAGCAACAAGTTCAAACCGACGACCACACACAGCCGCGGTCCGCGCCGACAAGTGAACGAAGAAGAAGCCTCTAGCTCTCACGCGCGCGCGCGCCAGCAGAGGCCCGAGCAGGCAGGACATGCCCATTGCGCAGTGACATGGCCTCCGCCGCCCCGGGCCCCCAGCGCCAGTCCCCGTCCCCGTCCCCGACCCCGTCCGCCGACCTCGAGGCCCCCTTCCCGCCGCCGGCGCGGGCATCCACCCTGCCCGTCTCCATCGACGGCCCGCGCGCCGCCGCGCCCTCCCACCTCTCGCCCGATGCCGCCTTCTACCCCAACACCTCGCCGCCCCGGCGCCTGGCCGGCTACGACAACGGCGAGGTCTCGGGCAACGAGCTGAGGTCCTCCCGCCGCATGCACTACAAGGCCCCGGGGGACCGGAGCAGGAGCCGGCGGCGCAGGAGGGCGTGGAAGAAGCTGCTCTGGGTCAAACAGACGTGTACGCAATGAACAATTCCCGGGGGTGTGGTGTGGTGTGGGTGGCGCAATGTGGCAGCATAACACGGGCCGCTGACATTTACCCCGTTCTCTTATTAACACACAAAACTACAGATCCGGACAACTACACAGACCAGGCCACCTTTCTCGAGAACCTGCAGCGGAACCCGCGCCTGCAGCCGTACGAGTTCTGGCCCCTGGTCGCCGACTTCACCGTCATCGTGCAGCACGTCTGCTCCGTCATCATCTTCGTCGTGTGCTTCGTCGGCATCTTCCAGGAGCGCGTGAGCCCCGTCGCCGTGGTGGGGCTCGGCAGCCTCGCGACCTTCCTCGGCTGGCTCCTCTGGGACTGGTGGGTGATGCAGGAGACGGACGACGAGGACGCCGCCCCGGGGGGGCTCGCCCACGCGAGGAGCCTCAGCGGGAGGCAGTTCCGGCCGCAGAGGGTGCTGACCGGGCCCGCCGGCGGCGGCGGCTACGACGACACCACCACCACCCGCGACACCAACTCGCCCCTGACGGCCAACAGCAGCGTGTCGAACCTGCCCTCGGCCATGAGCTCCGCGTCCAACCTGCACGCGGCCCTCCGGCCGGCCCTGCCCAAGAGCGTCAGCACCACGAGCCTCACGGCGCCGAGGTATGTGCAGTCGGCGTCGGCCACCTCGCTCAACTCGTCCACGTCGCGCCTCAGCGGCTCCCGCTTCAACGCCAGCGGCTCCGGGACCCCCACCGCCGCCGCCGCCACCGCCGCCGACCACCCCACCTCTACGGAACTCCGGCACCACCACCACCGGCCCTCGTCCCCCCTGCGCACGGAGCGCGCGCACCTGCGCCTCGGCACCATCAAGTCGGCCGTGCTCATCTACTTCACGCTGCTGGGCCTGTCGCCGATCCTCAAGTCGCTGACGCGCTCGACCTCGTCGGACAGCATCTGGGCCATGTCCTTCTGGCTGCTGGCCGTCAACATCTTCTTCTTCGACTACTCGGGCGACTGGGGCGGCGTGCGCCGCTTCCCCGTCGCCTCGCTGTCCACCAACGCCGCGCTCATGGCCTCGACCGTGCTCGCGAGCCGCCTGCCCTCCACGGGCCAGGTCTTCAGCCTCACGCTGTTCAGCATCGAGGTCTTTGGCCTGGCGCCCGTGTTCCGCCGCTACGCGCGCCACCGCTCCTGGCGCTTCCACGTCGTGCTCACGGTGCTGCTGGTGCTCGGCGCGGGGGGCGGCGCCGGCATGATCCTGACCAGGCCCTCGGTAGGGGCGGGGGCGGGGGCGGGCAGGTGGTGGCCCGTCTGCCGCGGCGGGCTGCTGGGCATGGTGGTCGGGTGCGCCATGGCGGCGCTGGCGATGGGCGGGTGCAGCTGGTGGCTCATCGGCCTGCAGAAGTACAAGAACGAGATCTACGGGCCGTGGGACCCGGCGAGGCCGATTATTATCAGTAGGCGGCACTGGGATGAGTGAGTGGTTTTTGGTTGGTGTGTGTGTGTGTGTGTTTGATTTGGTTTGGTTTGGCTTGTTTGTGGTATGTTTTGGGAGAGTGTGTTTTATAGATGGATAGATAGATAGATGTAGATTTATGGTCGTCGTTGGTTGTCGAGTAGATGTCGAGTAGAGAGCTACCTACCTAGGTATGATGTAGACTACAATCTGTGTAATGAGTGTAATTCTCCAGCTAACTCTATCTTGATCTCTTGACACTCAAGCCCGGATGGGTTTCCAAAGTTCTATGCCGAACAACAAGGACCTGAAGAATTGAATCCTCAGAACCAGAACCAGAGCGTTTCTTGTCTCCTTGCACCCACGGTTCGTTTTGGCTAAAGATAGACATGAAGTCATCCTCGCCGTTAGAAGTGGACTGATCTCTTATAAAGCGGGGATGGCACCCCCCCCCCCCCCCCCCCCCCCCCCCCCCCCCCCCCCCCCCCCCCCCCCCCC